>NC_089588.1:95390626-95716376 GCF_019320115.1 Miscanthus floridulus | reverse complement strand
GCTTGGCCATTAGCTTGAGCATAATAGGTAGATGAATTGAGCAACTTAATCTTATATAATTTGGCAAAATCTTTTACCCCCTTTGACACAAAAGAAGTTCCTTGATCTATGGTTAATGTTTGAGGAATGCCGAATCTATGTATTATATGTTCAGTAATAAACTCAATCACCTCTCTATGTGTCATATTCTTCAAAGGAATCGCCTCAGTCCATTGCATACATTTATGTAAAAAAAGGACAAAAAGAAGAAAGGATGCTTCAGCATACCCCATGTGCCCCGCTAGTAGAACCACCATCAGTGACCCTGTTTGCACGAGCCATTGTCTGCAGCTAAAAATATTTTTTTTTGTTAGTAAAAAATCATACTGATTCAGACATACAGCACCAGTAAAAGACATGTGTTATCGAAATACTACTCAGGAAAAATAACACAAAAACAAGATAGCAGCAAAAGCACTACTTGAAGGAGAAATTAGAACTGCTGGATGAACTACTGGTACAATTGTTCCATGGTACACCACGAACACCTTAAACATCCAAGATACAACATACCAAAAAAGAAACCTAAGTATCCTGGCAGCAGTAGATGTACAGGAAGTAAGCCCTAGACAAGTCAACAAAAAGCACACTTGATCATACAGATTAGTAGCTCAAGAAAGAAATGCTAAGTAATCAGGCAAACAAGATCATCCCTAATAGCTTTAGTTCAAGTATATGAGCAAGTCAATTTGAAGCAATTGAGCCTATCAGGAAAAAGTTCACGCTGACATGCGACAGATATATAAAAGCAATAAAAATGCACCATCATAACAAACTTCCTCATGCAGAAAATTGCAACCTATGAGCATTTCGGTTATATAATTTCAGCCTATGTAGAAATTACATGACTGACTCTAATTGTTCTGCTAGAACCAGAACTATAAAACCACACGCATATAACAAACACTACCTCAGACCAAGGCTTCAGAGGAGGTTCAACACCCCCTTCAGTGGCGGTTTTTGAACCGCCAGAACGAAAAAGGCATTGATGAGCCGGCAGAATCACTGCCGTTTTAGAAAAGCCGGCAGTGATCACAACTTTCACTGATGGTTGGCCTAAAAACCGGTTGGTTAATAAACCCAGCAGTGATCACAACTTTCACTGAGCCATCACTGCCGGTTGGTTAATAAACCCGGCAGTGCTGTTGGACTCAACACTGACGGTTAGTTTTACAAACCGGCAGTCTTTTGCCAGTGAGTACTGCCGGTTTTGAAAATGAACCAGTTGTGCTTTGTCTATCAACACTGCCTGTTTTTTTAGTGAACCGGTTGTGTTTTAATTTGAGTATTTTGTTATTTAATAATTTATTTTATTATTTTTGTATTTTGTTATTTAATAATTTATTTGAACCGGTTACGGTAATAATGTAGGCTACACTAACATACATAACATCACAAATCCATCATGATTTACATTACAAACGTTACAGTTACAATGAAAAAGTACTTATCAAAGATGTCACAACAATATTACGTAGAACCCGCATTCGGCATTGCCCATCGGATGTTCTAGGGTGTATTGCTGTTATGACCGGCATCCCCTATGCCAGGCGCAGGCCCAATAGTGGCTAGGGGGCCGGTCTGTTAAGGGGCTTAGAGGCCCAATTTATCGCTTATTTGGTATTTTCTTAGAGATATAAATAGTTCCTTAATTATAGCATCTATAGGGAAGGATAAATACTTGTACTCGGGGATGATTGGAATTAAGCATAAACCAACAATTAAGTTGCTGGCTTCCCTTGGGAGCTAGCCGTCCCTGCCCTCTCCCTCGAATGAACAGTACCCGTGTTACTGTATCGTTACGGAACTCTAGGGCTGCAGCAGCAGCCGCCGCTCTCGCCGCCACGGCCCCTCGCCGACGTCGAGAGTATAGACCACGTCCTCCCCTCTTCCACCCCTATAACCTGCGCAGCAACACCGGTAGGGCATCAAATCCTATCAATTGCGTTGACATATAATCAACCATGAATGAGGCCTTATCTGTGCCCTCTTCCATTTCTCCCTTGACACTGTGACACGTTATAAAGTGTGAAAGGCGGCGACATCAGAACGCGCTATGTGACTAGAAAGTAATATGTTATTGAATTCACTCACCTATTAAGCACTGCCAGTAGGGGGTCGATTAGAGAAAGTTCCCTTCTCTTCGAGTCCCACACCTCGATACGTGATTCTTGAATATCGATATCCACGAGGATGAAATGGGCGCTGCAATCACAAAGTCCTAGTTAATGAATAATCTTGAAGAAAGGAATAAGAAGCACAGAAATAAGGTCCAAGAACACATACCTGCAGTTGTAGGGTAGGAGCACAGTAAATTTTCCATCTTGCAACAACTTTGTGAATATGTCTTTAAGTTGTTTGATCAGATGTCCCACGTCACTGCCTTCATCGCCTATGCAAGTTTTCTCGTTAACTAAACAAGCATCCAAGAAGGCTATATCATGTACCTCCTTCCCTAAGAAATAGTCTCAAAACAGCCTGCATAAAGCATGGGATATGTTACAATGTTCAAGACATAGTTGAGATAATATCCTACGGATAGTGTACTTACAAAGTGAAGATCATCATAATTTGGGTGTCAAGGTCGCGCCTCTGGAAGAGCTGAAAGAAGGCCTCATATTCGACATGGTACAACCTTTCTTCTTCGTAATTAAAAACTGATCCACGGGGGATAACAACTGTGACACTATTACTTCTCGTTTTACTACTATCAGTCATGTAAAATTTATGCAGACGACGCATATATGTTGGCAAATCATTTAACTCAGCTCTGGTGGCCACCAAAGTTTTGCCTAGTTCAAACTGGTATGCGACGGGTGCATTCTGAAATTCCTACTGGCCATGAAAGATACCCGAGGCTTCCTCAAAGGTTAAGCCCAATTCTTCGCACATCTTATTTATCTGTATCAGATTTCTAGTTTCTTGTTCTATGGCTCTTTGTTTATTCTGCAAGTGTCTTGCTTGCCTTTGGAATTCGGAAGTAGATCGTATTCCTATTACTTTCAAAAATGAAGGTTGTGCCTCTTTGCTTGTGACCGGTGGCTCTTTCTTATCCATCAAATCTGTAATGCTCCCGCTCATCGTCTTCTTTCTTTTTTTTTGAGCTGTTTTGGGAGCATTACCTACCGAACCCGATGACCTCTTGTGCGTGGATGACGTTTATCTTGTTGCAGGATGAGATTGCGCTTGTTTGGATTTTGGTGGGGGAAGAGGAGACTTCTCCCTTCCATGGGCTAATGAAGAGGGAGGTAGAGGAGGAGTCTTCCCTTTTCGAGGGTGTGACGAAGTGGGAGGAGGAGGTGGTGGTCGTGGTCGTGAATATTGAGAGTCGTCTCCTCTGGGGGGGGGGGGGGAGATGGAGGCGGATAACCTCTGGGTGGACTGTGGCCTATCAATTCTTCATCGTTATCCTCATCCGAAGATGGCTGGTCATCAGGCTTAATGAAGCGTTTGCGCCAGGCCACATGAGTCCCTTTGTTTTGAATAAGACAAGGTCTATCTTTCTCTACGGGACAATCGATGTGTACCTTGTTGTACCTCCTATCACATATGGTATCACTGGAAACCCTGGCGTACCCTGGTGGAATTGCGTGGACATGAATGCTCCTGTCTGGGCAAGGCCATGCCTGGCCGGTAGCCACCTTGACGGTTGTCCATTGCTGGCGGATGTACAGCTTGACATTAACGGCCTCGGTGATGTTTTCCACCGGATGAGGTGCATTCTCCTCCCCATCATCAAGCGGGGTCGATCCGCAGCTACTGCGACCCCAGATCAATGGGCTCATGCTAGTTGGAATGGGTTGGACTTGTGTCGTCGGTCTCATTCCAGATAGAATTTGTTCGTACCGTGCCATTCGGTCTTCCATTTCCTTCAACCTTTGTTCGTATTGTGCTTGTACTGCTGCTTTGCTCCTCACGCGGCTCCGATATAAGGACTCTTTGTCCTCAAATGCTATTTTCCATGGAACAACACCGGCTCCTCTTGTGCAACCATGGTGTTCAGGGTTTCCGAGAGCTTGGGTAAGCACTCCTTCTCACTGTCAGACTGGCGGGACCCTTGCCTCACCTCCTCGGTTATTGAGGACACCCTCTGGAGGAGACCGCTCACCGATGAACTTGGGGCAGAAAGGGTGTCGTCATCGTTGTAGTGTGCCCCCCTCACGAGAAGGTATTGTACCGATCTAAGCTACCAGTCGTTAGTCTGAGGCATAACCCCGCGGCGCTCCATGTCCGCAAGTTTCTTGTCCCATTCAGGCATCTTCCTAATGTAGCCTCGCGAGCCGAGCCGATCATGATATGTGGCCTTTAGCGAGTTCGCCTTATTCTTAGCGCTTGCTGCTAAGGCCTCATCAGATAGCTTGTATTCCTTGAACTCCTCCCAGAAGTCCCTCTACTTGGTATACTGTATGTCGAAATTTGGTTGTATACTCGCCTGGACTAACTTGTTCATGTCCCCTTTGAAAGTCTTGAATGCGTGGCCCATGATATGTTTGGCGCGTTCCTTGACTGTCTGCTCATCATAGCCACTTGGAAAAGTGAAATATCCTTTCACCTTTTCCCAAATTGCATCCTTATCACTTTCAGGCACCCTCCATGGGTTATCCTCTTTCCCGTTCCACTTTCTGTATTTCAACTTTATGAAGTCCCATACAAGCGCCCCGATGACACTCTTGTATGGGCCCAACACTTTAACAGGTGATACCGGCTCACCCACTTGGTCAAACTCATCAATGTGCCAGCGTCGAGTACTTGTAGGAAGCTTTGTCTTGCCTCGCTTGGTCCTTGTGCTACGCGAACCACTTGCCTCCTCTGGCGGAACCTGCCCGAGAATCCCAAAAAAGCTAAGACCCAGCTAGTTTTGCTACTTCGTTAGTAATGACCTATAAGTTACCTCGTCTTCTTGGTCGAGCCAGAGCAAATGACTAGGGCTCCATTGTTGCTCGTTGCCACCTTCATTTTGGTTTCCTTCATTTGTCGGATCTTGCTGCTGTCCCGCCGTAGGGTTCTCATCCGCTTGTTGCTGTTGACGACGGGTCAACGGGCAACGACGAGTCATTGCTGTGGTTATTCAGGTAGTCAGTGTTTGTATGGCACATAATTGGTTGAAAACTAGCGAATTTTCGGTTGGTTACAGAAAACAAAGTCCGCATACCACTTTCAAGGAAATAGATACAATAGCCATTGTTTGGTTGAATTTAAATGGAAACTATATTCATAGTACCCATCACTACATTTGAGGAGATACAAGCACATGTTTATTACGTTTGAGGAGATACAAGCATCATGTGTTAGCTACATTGAAATTTGCTTGTTAGTCACAAAATGTGTTTGTTAGCTACCTGTTAACCTTTTACATGGCTTTATTTGATTCTGAGTTCTCTAACCACAACCAAAAACTAATACTGTCAGAAAATTTATTAATGACATTGTGGCAAGTAATGATTTAAAGTAAGTGATGATGACAACAAACTTGGATCATGTATTGTATTTACCTTTTTTTTATTCAAATACATAGGGGAGGTGAGTATCATTGCATTAAGTAGAAAGTTTTAGAAATACATGTTTACAACATGCCACACCCCTAGATAGTATACTACACTTTCGTTGACAGTATTTGATGCCATTGGTTCCTAAAGGGCATTCCATGGTCAACCAATACATATTTGGTTTATTACATTGGTATAATATATTCAGCGCCGTTCTTCTCTGTTTCTCCAAAGAGCATTTCATCGAAAACCTTAGGGGTGTAGGAGGGAGGAGCTCACCGTAGAATCGGCCGGCGTGGCGTCTGTGTGCTCCTTAGGATGGCCGTGCAACGGCCGCCGTAGGCGGATGTAGGCGTGGTGGTGGGGGCATGAGCGGCAGCATCCTTGTCGGCAGCATGGCCTCCGGCGGCGTGGCGGGCGTCCACGGGCGAGCAGCAACAGTGGAGGCTCGGTTCCCTCGCGGCCGCATGGCGCACGGAGAGGCAGAGCATGCCAGCGCAAGGAAGAGGAGGTCGCACGGGCCGAGGACGGCGGCATGGGTGCAGCTGGGGTGCAGGCGGTGCTCCAATGGCGCGGGCAGAGGGTAGCGGCCGGCCGTCGGGTGGTTAAAAGGACTTAGAAAAATATTGGAAGCCCGCGCGGACTATATATAGGTGGCACATCACTGTTGGTTTAGAAATAAAACCGGCAGTGAACTCACACCAACACTTCCGGTTTCAAGTAAAATTGGTAGTGGTGTGGTGGCCGCTGCCTGCGCTTCTTAAAAATATTATTGCCCGGTCTATGTTGAACTCAGAAGCATAGCCCAGTGATGTAGACAACATACTTGGAACCTAGAGGTCATACGATCGATCATCACCCTTCGGGCCTAATTTTTTTTATTTTTATTTTTAGCTATGTAATGGATTCGGAATACAATGGGCATGCTTAAATTACAAATAGTAACTGTGCCAATGCATGTTCTGAAAATGGCTGGCATTGTGTCTGCACTAAAATACAACAAAGACAATCCTGCTGCTTGGTTGTCAAATCATTTTGGAACCTACTTGGCTGCTCTGGGTACCTTGTAGGACGCAAGCAATTGTGTACTGTCAGGTTGCCGGTCCTAACGTGCAGGCTGCACCGCTGCAGGCATACAAAAACCAAGGATGAGTATTTGGGCCGATTCAGAATGTAAAGTCAGGAGCAATGGATGCAGATATGAGAACATTAGTTTCAGGGTCACTCTCTAGAATCAGTACAAATTAATGACAGTACATTTGTCTCTAGAAGAACGTTGAAACAAACTAAAAGTGCAATTATTCATGTGGTAGGATGATGTCACTCTATGATTTAGTGGGGTCACATTTTTTTACCATATATCTTATGGTAGTACAAATCGCTCTGTATGTTAGCAGAACTATTGATATGACGACTTCATAAAAGTGATTTAATTCTAGAACTTGAACACGTATCTAATCCATTAAACAACTCGAAATCTAAGTAGCAGCTCCATACCTAAATTTACATCTTAATATAAACTTTCTTCAGATCCTGGCATGTGCATACGGCAATGGGCAGACCTTACATAGGCAAAACAATTTTGTGTTTGTGCACAAATCAACAACAAAGTTATAGAGCTCATCAAGATCTACAACTTTTATTTTGCTCATTTCTCCATCTGAGTTTGTTTGGAGAACTCAAATTGGAATTTCACATTTTAACAACTTCAAACATCAATTTGAAATAGTGAATGATCTCAAATGGAAAAGTCATCAACAGCAAAGTTGTAGAGCTCATCAAGATCTACAACTTTTATGTTTCTCATTTGTCCATCTGAATTTGTTTGGAGAAATCAAATTGTGAATTTTAAATTTTGACAACTTCTAACATCAATTTTGAATAGTGAATGATCTCAAATGAAAAAGTCATCAACACCAAAGTTGTCGAGCACATCAAGATCTACAACTTTTATTCTGGTCATTTCTCTATCTGATGAAATTGGAGTATACATTTGTTCACATTTTTATACATCTTTCATATTGTCACATAAAACTATGAAAGAGGTGTATCATGTTGTGAACAATCTATACTGCCACCTTATTAAAATCATTTGAAATTTTATGCAAAGATTATGTAACAAAAACATGTTATCATACAAAAACAATTTATACTGGTTCCATCTTGCTTTTTTGTGTAAAATGTAAATCCATTTATGTCATACCCTTGGTACTTCAACAACATAGTTGAAGGTCCGGGGGCAAAGAGATCTTGCTGAGAACCCGTCACTATTCCCATCATGCGGCGTCGGAACCAGTCTTCAAATTTCTGCTTATGTTTTTTATCAAGCCAAGCCTACGAATGCCTCGAGTGCTGAGTTTGCAATGACTATCTGTGCTCGTTAATGTATGGCATCGCATCCTCGGCTTGCTGGAGAACAGCGAAGTATGCTTGTCTGAAAGCAACAGCGTCGTCTACTATGATAGATTTCTCACCAATAGTTCCCTTGCCCCCTAGTTTTCCCTCGTGATGAGATTCCGCAACTCTGACCCGATTGATCTCCAGATAATATGTGCAGAACTCAATGGCCTCCTCCATTGTCCATCCTTCAGCCATGCACCCTTCCGGTCTGAATTTGTTCCTAACATACCTCCTGGAAACTTTCATCAACCTTTCGAAAGGAAACATCTGATGCAGGAGCATGGGGCCAAGGGCTCTAATGTGGTCAACGAGATGAACAAGCAAATGCACTTACATATCAAAGAAAGCCGGCAGGAAATGCATCTCAAGCCGGCAGAGAGTTTCAACTATGTCCCGCTGTAGCTGGTCTAGCTTGGTCACATCAATTACCTTTTCTGAGATCACGTTGAAGAATGAGCAAAGCTTTAAGATTGGACCATGGACCTTGTCGGGGAAGATGCCACGAAGGGCAACTGGGAGCAGCTAAGTCATAATGACATTATAGTCATGGGCCTTCGTCCATCCATAGTTAAACTTGAGTTCTCTCATATTCACTAGCCTCTTTGGGTTCGCATAGTATCATGTTGGGACTTTCAGGTCATTGAAGAAAGAACGGAGCATTTCCTTTTCTAACTTTTTCAAGGTCCACGATGCAACCAAAAGTTCTAGCATGCCATCCTTAAGAATTATAGGATGCAGCTCCTTCCTAATTCCCAACTTTTGCATGTCCAAGCGTGTTGCGAGTGAATCCTTCGCTATCCCCCTAGTGTTCATCAAGGTGTTAAGCACGTTACCGCACACATTTTTAGTAATGTGCATGGGATCAAAACTGTGACGTACACTCAATCGTGGTCAATAAGGTAGTTTCTAGAAAACCATTTTTTCTTCCATAGAGCATCGGGTGGCGATGGTAGAGCCCCTTCCCCCTTCCCAAGGACAACTTTGAGTTGGCTTACTTCTTTAAGTATATCTTTCCCATATCTATATTCTGGTGGTCCATCTTTCTCAATAGTCCCGTCAAATGCATTTTTGTTCCTACGGTAATGGTGATCCATAGGTAGGAACCGACGGTGTCCCATATAAGCCATCTTCTTGTTGTTATTTAGAAATACCACAGTGGTCTCGTCCAAGCACTCAACACATCTAGTGTATCCTTTTGTCTTCTCTCCAGACAAGCAACCTCGATTGGGCAAGTCGGTTATTGTAATGAGTACTATTCATTTGATCGTGACATGCTCTTTTTTGTACTCGTCCCAAACATCCTTGACACCCACTTGAAACATCTCTACTAGTTCATCTATCAATGGTTCGAGAAACACATCGATGTCATTGCCATGTTGTTTTGGCCCTTGGATCAGTAGTGGCATTTGGATGTACGACCGCTTCATACAATGCCAAGGTGGAAGGTTGTATATACAAAGGGTCACTGGCCAGGTGCTATGATTGGTTCTAACCATGTCAAAAGGATTCATCCCATTTATGCTCAAAGCAAACCAAAGCTGCCTTACGTCTCCATCGATGTTTTTGAAGCACATAGTGTCGGCCCCTCATTTTGAGAGTCCAAAAGTGCATCTGTACTTGCGCCAGGATCACACACAAGTACGCATAGAAATGGTACAAAGATTTATAAAACACCGAGCTTTATTGATATCTAGAAATAGGGTCTTACATAAGCATCTCAAAAGGGCATAGTCTTATGCTTTAACAAGTCTAACGGGTTCTAATTGCCGTGCAACGGCATTTTATTGCAGTGGGGTGGCAACTACTAAGCGGTAATTATTAGGGTAGGGACACTCTACTCCACATGCATGCTTGAGCATGGTCGAAACCCTAGATCCTAGGACTCCTTGCAACGGGTCGCAACTCCTTGCATGGTTCCTAATCCTCGTGGTTCGCCTCCTCGTTGATGTTGAAGTCTTCCTCATCATCTAAAAGACAACAACGGGTGAGTACATACGTACTCAGCAAGCCCTAACCATAGGGTATGGTGGATGGTGGAGGCTTGTTGGTGGAAGTGGATGATGGAGGCATTTGGTAGAGGTGGTTGATGGAGGTGCTTGGTGGAGGTGGTTGATGGGAGTGGTAGGGTGATGTAGTTATAATTAAAGGTTTGGGCCCTAGCAGAGTATTACTATTCTCACCAGTTCCTGGGTTAGTATTAAAGATTCATAAATCTTACTAGTTCTATTTCATGGCTCATAAAAGTAAATCTAATCATAAGTGACCTAATCCTAGCGGTTGCCCATTCCAAGGACGTGGCTATTCTAATAGATTCAATACGCTCTGCAGAGGTGTACAAATTTCCCCACATGATAGGTGCTATCCCTTCCATGATCCATGGTCGGAATAGTCCTAACAAGACCGCGTACCCGAAAGTACATGACCTTATATGTCCATATAATTCTACCACGGCTTCTCAGGGGTTGGAAACTTCGGATGATACCAAATCATCCATATCACTAATTTGGGTGATACCAAATCACCCATTTTATGAACTCGGATGATACCACATCATCCAGTCAGAATAAGGTGGCTCAAACTCGGCCAAATCAAGGGGCTTAACGTGGAAGACCACTTAGCAACCACGCCAACTGGACTACGGTAGATCACTTAGCAACCGGGTCTGCTCCTAATATTCCACTGCCAACACCGGCCTCCTAGTAGAAATTATGCTCCTATCTAATGGGGTGTGAGATCAAGTCTACCCATATAGACATGTGGCTGTACGTAATATCAGGCTAGGCGAGATGGCCTATGAACCGGTCCTTATGTGACCAAGGCGAGTATCTCCCAACAGGAACCCTCACTAGGCGATCCTGCCGAGGTAATCCATACCACATGAATTACCCCTCACTCGCCCCCTGTCGATATCATGTTTAGGTTTAACAAGTTTTAAGTCATGATTATCCTCGGGTTCATGTATATCATAGAGTTCATAATACATCTTATTATATCATCAATATTCATATTTCAATATCAAGCTCATAAGTCATAGTAATCCATAATTCATAATAAAAGAGTAATATAAATTTAGTTAATTAATTAGAGTAGTGGAAAGTGGAGGGTTTATGGTGGTGGTAGCAAGGTGTTGTGGTGGTGAGACAGGGAGAAATTAGGACTTGCTGTCGTTGTTGACTTCTTCCGGATCCTCTACGTAGTCCAGATCTTCACTATCCTAGTATTCACTGTCTTCTGCTTGTCAGCGCTTAATAAATAAGACTACCGCCAATCTTGACAACAATAGAGAAAAACAAGCACAGAACAATATGGTGGTACCAGGTGCATTTGATAGGGTTTCTTTTTAGAAGATTTATGGAAGTGATTTCTTGGAAAACGGAGTTAGGTTTTAAGAGTTACGAGTTTTCCAAAGTTTAATTATAGTTTGGGATTTAAATGGATTTTATGGTAATATTTTACTATATAGAAAATGGGTGACAATTATATGGTTAAATTCCTGAGTGTATCTAGTTTATTTACAATTTTTTTCTAGAAATTTTCTAAATGAGGAATTGGGTTTTTAAGCTTCTGTGTACACTGACAGGTGTGCCTAGCAATTACCGCATGTGTGTGCTGTGCAGGTGTGGTGTGTATAATAGGTGGGGTCAGCGTGTCAGTCGGCGAGAGCCGCTGATGCGTGGGCTAGCCTGGCCCTTTGACTGGACGAGGGTGACGGCTGACGGCCTCGGGCCCACATGACAGAGAGAAGAGAGGGAGAGAGTGATGGATGGGGATGGCGTGACATCGTCACTCACCGGTCCCACTAGACAAAGAGAGAAAGGAAGGGAGCGGAATGGCGACTTACGGTGGCAGCTGACTGGAACAGAGAAAGAGGGTGAGAGCTCGCCGTAGCCGAGCCTGCCGGCGGCGTGGTCCCTCAGAGAAGGCCATATAGTGGTGAACTAGGCTCGGGAGGTCATGCCGCACTCATCAATGAGGTTTCTAGTAGCGGTGGGTGCTCGTGGCGGTGGTGGCGGCTCACTGGAGTATCCGCGATGACGCTGTGTAGTGTAGATGGCTCTACAGGCCTTAATCTCTTCAACCAATTACGTGTACGTGTATTAGGTGATGTGGTGAGCATGTTAGTGGTGCTGCATTGCCCTATCACGCCTTGCCGATGACTTGTCGATGTTCGTGGTGGCGCAGCGGAGATAGGTGCTTGGGGCTAGAGTGATACAGAGGGAGAGAGGCCGAACTGAGTGTACTGGAAGGTGGAGGAGGGGCTCTAGGTTGTATCTGTCACTCTAATTGATTCGTGACCCAACAGAGAAGGAGGAAGAGGAGGGCGGCTCCGATGGCGATGGCGGCACCCGATTTGGGGGGAACTGCCGTAGCGTGCTACCGAGAGGAGGAAGGGAGGAATGGAGGGGGAGAGGATGTGTGCTAGCTATCTGCGAAGCTCTTAGTTGTGGTGGTGAGGCCGAAGCATCGCCGGCCAGGCCTATTTATAGGCATGCCATGGCGGTGCCAGCAGCGGGAAATATCTCCCGACCGTTGGAGATATTTCTCACCCTCGCACGTGTCAAATCCAGAGGTCGGTTCACCACAGTGCGTTCTTATCCATGCGCTTGTCCTAGAGCTCGGGGCTCGGTCATGGTGGCAACAACCGGTGAGGTTTTGCGCGTCGTGGGTCCATGGTGGCAAAGAGGGACAAAGAGAAGTAGAGAGGGGGAGAGAGGTAATAGAGAGGTCAGGAAGCTTCCAGAGCTCACCCGCATGCTTATCCTTTCCGCCAGAGTGGAACAGCGGTGGCGTGGCTGAGGCAGCGACGGCGACACGGTATTCGTGTTGCTGCCCAAGGTAGACGACGACGATGACAGGGTGGCCCCGCATGCTAGTGGAAGGGAAGGGGAGAGGGGAGAGAGCGGCACGGCGCTCGCTGGGCTGGTCTAGTGCCGTTGCTGCCCAGTGAGGGAGAGAAGAGAGGAGCCCAAATGGTTTTTCTTTTTCCCTATTCCTTTTCTATTTCATTTCCTGATTTGAAATGATTTTCAATTGAAGTTTGAGATGTTTTCAATTAGGGTGTACCACCATATGTTCATAAGCAAGCAACAAACATTCCAAGCATTTTCACCCAAGTAGTTTATAAGTTTTATTATTTATGCTAATTTAATTTCTTGAAATAGTTCTTTGTGAAGGTGAATAATTCTTTTTCGATTTGTGAGATTTTAAGTAGTTTTTTTTAAGTTCAAATTTTTAGTGATTTTTAAATTAGGTTGAAATTTTAGGGTGTTAGAGACCTACTCCCCTTAAAAAGAATCTCATTCTCGAGATTCGAACTGATCCTCGAATAGATATGGGAATTCCTTTTTGAGATCTTCTCTTTCCCATGTGGCTTCTGCCTCGGTGTGATTGCTCCATTGTACCCAACAAAATCTTACTGCGGTCCTTCTTGTTTGTCGGGTAGCAACATCCAATATCTTAATCGGTCTTTCTTGGTACTGTAGATCTGGCTGCAAATCCATTACTTCCAAGGGTGCCTGTTCTTCTAGTACTCTCAAACATTGCTTTAGTTGTGACACGTGGAACACGTCATGCACATCTGCCATTTCTGGAGGTAGTTCAAGACAGTAAGCTACAGCTCCAATTTTCTAAATGATCTTGTATGGTCCAATGTACCGTGGTGCTAACTTTCCTCTAACTTGGAATCTTCGAGTGCCTCTAATCGGGGATACTTTTAGATAGACAAAGTCTCCTGGCTAGAATTCTAACGGCCTTCGTTTGGTATCTGCATAGCTCTTCTGTCTGCTTTATGCTGCTTCTAAGTTTTCTCGGACCTTGGCTACTTGTTCTTTTGCATCATTGATCATGTCTGGTCCGAACAAGCTTATTTCTCCAACCTCTGGTGTTGGGCACTTTCTTCCATATAGTGCCTCGAACGGTGCCATCTTTAGGCTTGCCTGGTAGCTATTATTATAAGAGAACTCGGCAAATGACAGACTTCTTTCCCAGTCTTTTCCATATGTTAGTGCACAGGCTCATAGCATGTCCTCCAATATTTGGTTTACCCTTTTCGTTTGTCCATCTATTTTAGGATATTAAGCGGAGCTGAAATCCAAGCGTGTTCCCAAGGCAGCTTGTAGGGTTTTCCAGAAACGTGCCGTAAACTATGTACCTCTGTCGGACATGATTCAGCTTGGTACCCCATGTAATCGGAGGATGTTGTCTATGTATAATTGTGCCAGTTGATCTCCCTGATATGTGGCTTTCACCGGAATAAAGTGAGCTACTTTAGTTAATCTATCCACTATGACCCATATTGAGTCATTTCCTTTGTGTGTTTTGGGCAGCCCTACTATGAAGTCCATGCTGATCTCATCCCATTTCCATACTGGTATATGTAGTGGTTGGAGTAGTCCCGCAGGTCGCTGGTGTTCTGCTTTTACTCGCCGACAGGTATCGCATCGTGCTACATATTCTGCGATGTCTACTTTCGTCCTTGTCCATCAATATTTCTGCTTAAGGTCCATGTACATTTTGGTGGATCCTGAGTGAATGGAATATGCGGAATGGTGTGCTTCATCCAATATCAATCTTCTGAGCATCTCATCTTGAGGTACGCATATCCGATCTTCGTACCATAATATCCCTTGCTCGCCAACTTTAAATCCTGGGGTCTCTTTTTCAGCACTCTGCTTCTTGAGTTGTTGTATTTCTTCATCCTTCTATTGGGCTACTTTTATCTGGTCTTCCAAGGTGGGTTGTATATGTAGGGCATTTAGGGTGCCATGTGGTACGATTGTAAATTCAGGAGGCGGACTTCTTGTGCTAACTCGGGTCTTTGATTTAGGGTTATTAGGTAGTGGTAATAGGACTTTCTGCTTAGCACATCCACGACTATGTTGGACTTACTAGGATGGTATTGTATGCTCAAGTCATAATCCTTAATTAACTCCAACCATCTCTATTGTCGTAGGTTTAAATCTGGCTGAGTGAAAATATACTTCAAACTCTTGTGATCCATAAATATTTCACACTTGTTTTCGATGAGGTAGTGCCTCCATATCTTGAGTGTGTGCACTACTGCTGCTAATTCCATATCATGTGTTGGATAATTCTCTTCATGCTTCTTTAGTTGTCTAGAGGCGTAAGCGACTACTTTATCATCTTGCATTAAAACACATCTGAGTCCTTGTCGGGAGGCATCGCAATATACCACAAAACTTCTATGAATGTCTGGTAAAGAGAGTATTGGGGTTGTTGTTAACCTTGTCTTTAATTCTTGGAAGCTCTTTTCACATGCTTCTATCCATTTGAAGTCCTTTCCTTTCTGAGTCAAGGATGTCACTGGCCTAGCGATTTTGGATAATCCTTCGATAAATCTTCTATAGTATCCAGCTAGTCCAAGAAAACTACGAATCTCTGTCACATTTTAAGGATGCTTCCATTCCAATACTGCTTTGACCTTTTTTGGGTCCACTTTTACTCCGTCTGTTGTGATAACACGCCCCAGAAAAGCGACTCTGAATTTTGCGTATAGCTCGTGTGTTCTCAACTTGTTCAATATCACTCTTAAATGTTGTTCATGCTCTTCGGCACTCTTAGAATAAATAAGGATAACATCTATAAACACCACAAACGAATTTATCTAATTCCTCCATAAAGACTTTGTTCATTAGGTTCATGAAATATGCAGGTGCATTCGTTAATCCAAATGGCATCACGGTGAACTCATATTGTCCATACCGTGTTACAAACGCTGTCTTGGTATGTCATATAATCAGATTCTCAACTGGTAGTAGCCCGATCTCAAATCTATCATTGAGAAGTATTTTGCTCCTTGTAGTTGGTCAAACAAATCATCTATTCTTGGTAATGGGTATTTGTTCTTGATAGTGACTTCATTTAGTGATCGATAATCGATACACATGCGTAAACTTCCATCCTTCTTTTTCACAAATAACACTGGTGATCCCCAGGGTGACGAACTCGGTCTAATGTATCTTTTTTCTTGTAATTCCTGTAATTGTTTCTTTAATTCTTCCAACTCATTGGCTGGCATTCGATATGGTCTCTTTGCTATTGGAGCGGTTCTAGGTATCAAGTCAATGATAAATTCTAAATCTTTGTCTGGTGGCATTCCGGGTAGCTCTTCTATGCTGTAAACCATTGGCGGAGCTTTTGGAGCTTGGGGGTGACATTCTACTTTTATTCCGTTATGATTTATCAGTGTTACTGTCTTATCTCTATAGGATATGCTGCCATGGTGTTTCCCTAACCAATCCATTCCCAGTATCACATCTAGTCCTTCTACCTTTAATACTACTAGTTCTGCTTGGAACTCAATTCCGTCGATCATTATTCTTACTCGAGGGCATTTTAGAGAGCATTTGAGGACAGCTCCGGGGGTACATATCAAAAGAGGGTTGGGGAGTAACACCGTTCTCAAACCATTTTTAAGCACAAAACAAGCAGATACAAACGAATGCGACGCTCCAAAATCAAACAACACGCTTGTAGAAGCGGAGTTTACTAGGAACTCACCATACACGACATCAGGGGCTACCTATATGTCTCCTGCATTCACGTGGTTGACTCAGCCTAAACTAGAGTTCTGGGGTTCCTTTTCTGCTATCCAAAATTCTGAGGTCCATTGTGTCCATTTCATGAGGTGGCGGTCTTATTGCTGGCTGTGGATGATGCGGGGGTAGAGGTCACTAGTTGATTTGTATATGGGCATTGGGCGATTCTATGTCTGGGTTGTCGGCATCTAAAACATGTCTATTCTGAGGCTGCATTATTATTGCTCTTAGGTTGGTTATTATTGTTGTAGCTTTGGTAGGCGGATGTGGTTTGCTGAGAATTAGTTCCCGGTGATCTATACTGCATGGTTGGCTGATACTTCATAGGTGCAGTGTTGTTGGTCCTGACCCTTTGAGTCCTTTCCTGCTGACGGGCTTGTTGCAGGCTGAACTTACGTTTCCTTTCACAATCCATCTTTGAGCGTTCTTCTTCCAATAGAAGGGTGCGGTTCATCAGGGTGTTAAAGTCTGGATAGATGTGTGTAATCATTTGGGTCCTAAGTACTGAGTTGAGTCCTCTTCTAAAAAATCTATGTTTCTTCTTGTTCGTATTAACGTCTTCGGGCACGTAGCGCGACAGCTTCATGAACTTCCGGATGTATTGGCTCACTGTCATTGCTCCTTGCCATAAGTAGCGGAATTCTTCGGCTTTCATTTCCATTATTCCTTCAGGAATGTTATAGTTGTGTAATTCCTCTATAAATTCTTCCCAAGTAATGGCTTCCGAGTCATCAACAACATCTTGATAATTTTCCCACCATTCTCCTACAGCTCCAACAAGCTGGTGGGTGGCTAAGGTAACTTTCTCTTCAGTGTCTGCTCGTATGGCGTTCAGCTTCTTGGTGATGATACACAGCCAATCATCTGCTGCTAGTGGGTCTATCAAAGGTGGGTGGATGTAGTCTCATGAATGCGGCCATTTTTCCTTGTCCATGTCCATTTTCTAGCCTTCTAGCTAGAGCTTCCATAAGGCGTGTCTGTCGTTCCATAATTTTCGCTAAGGTGGGTGGGGGTGGTGGAAGTTCTTCACCTTGTTCTTGATTATCTTCGATAGGATTTTGGTTAACTTCCTCTTCTATTTCTTCATTTGCATGAATATTTTTATCCTGTGGTTGCTCATGCCCATAACCTTGATTTTGTTGCCTATGATTTCCATGATTCTGCTGGCCTCTATGTGGTGCAATATGTTCCTCTTCATTATGGACCTGCCTTTCAGTAGCCCTTTCACGGCGTTGCTGAATTTGAGCGGATCTTCTTTTCCATCTGTTGCTGAGGTACAGCAAGGATGAGAAGATATCTCACGCGGCATTTAAGCAGAGGGAAGGCAAACAAATAAAAATGCATGAAAACACACATTACATTACATTGCACACATACATATCAACTGCTAGACTTCTTACTACACGATGACACTAGCGATTCTACTACTAAGGACACAATTCTTGCTACAGCTTGACACTACAGTTCAGATTATTTATTTTACATGAACTGCATCTCGTGAAGGTCCTGACACACAGCCTTTTAGTTGAGCATCTCGCAACGCATGGAATTCACTTGCATATCCATCAGCATCCTGCCCTGATAGTGACTTGTGATGGTCCAGCGGTGTTTGCATCCCCAGCAGTGTTGAAGTTGTCAGCCACAGATTCTTCAGTGTCATTGCTCTCATCATGGTCATACAGTGACTCCTTCGCCTTGTATCCATTCATGTCGTAGTGTGGGCGGCGTGGGTCATATCCCGTACTTACTGGTGCTTTACCTTTTGGATCTTCTTCATCATCTGGTGGCATGGCGAAGGTCCTTTCTCCCTTACTTATCTTCCTTGAACGTTTCCCATGGTGGGTATGTTCAAAGGCCTTCATTATCTCTCGCCTGTAGCATTCCTTCTTTTCCCTCATAGTGGCTAGCTGGGACTCGGTTATGAGTAGTTCCCGCTGTAAGGCTCATAGTTCAGCTTCGGCATCCTTGGCTTTTGCAGTCCATTTCTTTAATTCATGCTATTGGTCTTCATAAAGGATGTCAAGAGAGTGAAGGTACTTGACTGTGGCCACTATGGTGTACTTCAGTGTTCGCTGTCCAACTTTCTCCATAGTTTCAATCTTTTCTTTCCATATTAGTGTAGTCTGGTCCGTAATAGGGAAGAACCTTGCATGGATGTTGTCAATCTTTGCTTCATAGTCCTGACAAATATCAGTGAGAGCCTGGCGTGTTGCGATCTGGCATGTATCGCTTAGTTCTCTTCCATATGTTGGGATGCACCGAGTCCTGTATCCGGGGCTTAATGGATGCTCTGCAGGTGTACCTCACTCTTGGGCATACCATCCTCCTCATACTCACGTCCATAGTAAATACGAGGCTCAGTGACACCCAAGAGCTAGAGCGTCTCACAAAGAACCCAATTGTCCTCCATTTTTGCAAAAATTCCAACACTAGTTAGAAAGAGTTTGCAATACAATAAGAATTATAAGATGCGTTGCTATTTTTAAAACGTGATCCAATCCTAGGGCTTCGTCCTACGGTCAAGCTCGGCCCTGATACCACTCTATTGGCCCCTCATTTTGAGAGTCCGAAAGTGCATCTGTATTTGCGCCAGGATCATGCACAAGTATGCACAGAAATGGTACACAGATTTATAAAACACCGAGCTTTATTGATATCTAGAAATAGGGTCTTACATAAGCGTCTCAAAAGGGCATAGTCTTACGCTTTAACAAGTCTAACGGGTTTTAATTGCCGTGTAGCGGCATTTTATTACACCGGGGTGGCAACTACTAAGCTGTAATTATTAGGGTAGGGACACTCTACTCCACAGGCATGCTTGAGCGTGGTCGAAACCCGAGATCCTAGGACTCCTTGCAATTGGTCGTAACTCCTTCAATGGTTCCTAATCCTCATGGTTCGCCTCCTCATTGATGTTGAAGTCTTCCTCATCATCTAAAAGTCAACAACGGGTGAGTACATACATACTCAGCAGGCCCTAACCATATGGTATGGTGAATGGTGGAGGCTTGTTGGTGGAAGTAGATGATGGAGGCATTTGGTGGAGGTGGTTGATGGAGGTGCTTGGTGGAGGTGGTTGATGGAGGTGTTTGGTGGAGGTGGTTGATGGGAGTGGTAGGGTGATGTAGGTATAATTAAAGGTTTGGGCCCTGGCAGAGTATTACCATTCTCACCAGTTCCCGGATTAGTATTAAAGATTCATAAATCTTATTAGTTCTATTTCATGGCTCATAAAAGTAAATCTAATCATAAGTGACCTCATCCTAGCGGTTGCCCATTCCAAGGACGTGGCAAAATTCGAATAGATTCAATATGCTCTGCAGAGGTGTACAAATTTAGCCACATGATAGGTGTTATCCCTTCCATGATTAGTGGTCGGAATAGTCCTAACGAGACCCCGTACCCAAAAGTATGCGACCTTAGATGTCCATATAATTCTACCATGGCTTCTCATGGGTTGGAAACTTCGGATGATACCAAATCATCCATATCACTAATTCGAGTGATACCAAATCACCCATTTTATGAACTCGGATGATACCACATCATCCAGTTAGAATAAGGTGGATCAAACTCAGCCAAATCAAGGGGCTTAACGTGGAAGACCACTTAGCAACCACGCCAACCGGACCATGGCAGATCACTTAGCAACCGGGTCTGCTCCTGATATTCCGCTGCCAACACTGGCCTCCTAGTAGAAATTATACTTCTATCTAACACGGTGTGAGATCAAGTCTGCCCATACAGACATGTGGTTGTACGTAATATAAGGCTAGGCAAGATGGCCTATGAACTGGTCCTTATGTGATCGAGGCGAGTATCTCACAATAGGAACCCTCAATAGGTGATCCTGCCAAGGTAATCCATACCACAGGAATTACCCCTCACTCGCCCCCTGTCAATATCATGTTTAGGTTTACAAAGTTTTAAGTCACGATTAACCTCAGGTTCATGTATATCACGGAGTTCATAATGCGTCTTATTACATCATCAATATTCATATTTCAATATCAAGCTCATAAGTCATAGTAATCCATAATTCATAATACAAGAGTAATATAAATTTAGTCAATTAATTAGAGTAGTGGAAAGTGGAGGGTTTATGGTGGTGGTAGCAAGGTGTTGTGGTAGTGATACAGGGAGAAGTTAGGACTTGCCGTCGTTGTTGACTTCTTCTAGATCCTCTACGTAGTCCGAATCTTCACTTTCCTCGTATTCACCACCTTCTACTAGTCGGCGCTTAATAAATAAGACTACAATCAATCTTGACAACAAAAGAGAAAAACAAGCATAGAACAATATGGTGGTACCAAGTGTATTTGATAGGGTTTCTTTTTAGAAGATTTATGGAAGTGGTTTCTCGGAAAACGGAGTTAGGGTTTAAGAGTTGCGACTTTTCCAAAGTTTAATTATACTTTGGGATTTAAATGGATTTTATGGTAATATTTTACTATATAGAAAATGGGTGAAAATTATATGGTTAAATTCCTGAGTGTATCTAGTTTATTTACAATTGTTTCTAGAATTTTTCTAAATAAGGAAATCAGGTTTTTAAGCTTCTGTGTACACTGACCGGGTGTGCCTAGCAATTACCGCATGTGTGTGCTGTGTAGGTGTGGTGTGTATGACAGGTGGGGTCAGGGTGTCAGTCGACGGGAGCCGTTGATGTGTGGGCCAGCCTGGCCCTTTGACTGGACGAGGGTTATGGCTATCGGCCTCGGGCCCACGTGATAGAGGGAGAGAGTGACAGAGAGAGAGAAAGGAAGCGAGAGGAACGGCGACTGACGGCGGCGGCTGACTAGAACAGAGAAAGAGGGTGAGAGCTCGTCGGAGCCGAGCCTGCTAGCATCGTGGTCCCTCGAAGAAGGCCATATAGTGGTGAACAAGGCTCGGGTGCTCATGCTAGACTCATCAATGAGGTTTCTAGCGGCTGTGGGTGCTCGTGGCGGTGGTGGCGACTCGCCGGAGTATCCGCGGCGGCGACATGTGGTGTAGATGGCCCTAGAAGCTTTAATCTCTTCAACCAATTATGTGTACGTGTATTAGGTGATGTGGTGAGCGTGTTAGTGGTGCAGCATTGCCCTGTCATGCCTTGCCGATGACTCGTCAGTGTTCGTGGCGGCACGACGGAGCTAGGTGCTTGGGGCTAGAGTGATACTGAGGGAGAGAGGTCAAACCGAGTGTACTGGAAGGTCGAGGAGGGGATCTAGGTCATACCTATCACTCCAATTGATCTGTGACCCAATAGAGAAGGAGGAAGAGGAGGGAGGCTCCGATGGTGACGGTGGCCACTGATTTGCGGGAAACTGCCCTAGCGTGCTACCGAGAGGAGGAAGGGAGGAATGGAGGGGGAGAGGATGTGTTCTAGCTATCTATGAAGCTCTTAGCTATGGTGGTGAGGCCAGAGCATCGCCGGCCAGGCCTATTTATAGGCCGATCATGGCAGTGCCGGTGGTAGGAAATATCTCCCGACCGTTGGAGATATTTCTCGCCCACGCGTGTGTTCAAATCCGGAGGTGGATTCACTACAGTGCATTCTTATCCGTGCGCTTGTCCTGGAGCTCGGGGCTCGGTCATGGCGGCAACGGCCGGTGAGGTTCTGCACGTCATGGGTCTGTGGTGGCAGAGACGGACAAAGAGAAGTAGAGAGGGGGAGAGAGTAAAAGAGAGGTCGGGAAGATTCCAGAGCTCACCCGCATGCTTATCCTTTTCGCTAGAGAGGAACAGGTGGCGGCGTGGCCAAGGCAGCGATGGCAACATGGTATTCGCGTCGCTGCCCAAGGTAGACGATGGCGATGACAGGGTGGCCCCGCATGTCAGTGGAAGGGAAGGGGAGAGAGGAGCGAGCGGCGTGGCGCTCGCTGTGCTGGGCTGGCGCCATTGTTGGCCTAGTGCGGGAGAGAAGAGAGGAGAGAGGAGCCCAAATGGTTTTTCTTTTTTCCCATTCCTTTTCTATTTCATTTCTTGATTTTGAATTCAAGTTTGAGATGTTTTCAATTAGGGTGTACCACCATATGTTCACAAGCAAGCAACAAACATTCCAAGCATTTTCACCCAAGTAGTTTATAAGTTTTATTTTTATGCTAATTTAATTTCTTGAAATAGTTCTTTGTGAAGGTGAACAATTCTTTTTGGATTTGTGATTTTGGATTTTAAATAGGTTTTTTTAAAGTTCAAATTTTTAGTGATTTTTAAATTAGGTGAAAATTTTAGGGTGTTACACATAGTATTGACAGTTCTCAAGTCCGACCCATCGGTGGGGTGCCTTAGGATTGTATCCTTCTTACGCTCTTCGCCATGCCACCACAACAGCTTGGCTGACTTTGCATTTGCAAACAACCTATGCATGTGGGGAGCAACATGGAAATACCAAACCGCCTTCATAGGCCCTCCTTTTGTCTTGCTACCCTCATTTGATGGCCCTTGCTTGTAGCATGGAGCTTTACACACGGGGCACACATCCAAGTCTTTGTATTTCTCTCCATGATACAATATGCAATCATTTGAACATTCATGGATTTTTTCAACCTCGAGGCCGATTGGGCAGATCATTTGTTTGGCTAGGTATGTCCTTTCTTGCAACTCATTTGGGTCTAGGAGCGGTTTCCTCACTATACCTAGCAAGTCATCGAAGCCTTTATCACTCAATCTGTGAGTAGATTTGAACTCTAATAGCATGATGTCAGACTCTAATTTGCTCATTGGACAACTCTTATACAATGGTGTCTTCACATATTTTCCCATTATATCTAGCTTTTTCAACTGTCTAGCACTAAGGAATCCGGTCTCTACATCATGTAGGAGCTGGGACATGCCATCATAGTTATGCTCAGTGTCGTCAGCTAACATATTCCTAAACACATCATTGTCAGGCACAGTTTGCGTGTTCACACCTGTGTCCTCGTTAGGAATCAACTCGTGGGTTGCTACGTCGTCAGTCATGATGACATCATGGAAGGTTTCTTGCAGAACATTCTCACCACCCTCCCCATGCTTACTCCATATAGTGTAGTCTTTCATAAACCCCCTATTAATCAAGTGACATCGTATCTGCTCCACGTTAACAAATTTCCTGAGACTAATGCAATCTTTGCATGGGCAGAATACATGCTGTCCATTCCCAGCATCCGCTATGACGGCCGTGACGAAGGTGCTGATACCCATCAAATACCGCATGTGCGTAGATGCAAGACCATACATTCAACCTCGAGCCAACTCTACACATAAATTTGGGGAGAATAATTATATGGTGCCATGAGAAAAAGTATGTACAAGCCCAACAATTGTAGCTCCAAACAATGAGTTGCTAGGTGTCACATGGATTTTCTCATCAAAATTGAACAACAATTATAGCTCCAAACAATGGGTTTCTAGGTGTGTAGGGTCGAGATGGCGGACTAGAAGGGGGGTGAATAGTCCTTTCTAAAATTAATCGCGTCAGCTAACCGAAACAAGTGCGAAATTAAAACTATCAGTCTAGCCAAGACTACACCCCTTTATTTATGTTCTCTAGCACCTTCCAAAGATACTAATTAAGCAACAAAGGTGTCGGGCTAGCTAGAGCTCACCTAACCAATTCTAGAAGCAAGGTCACACAAACCTATGCCACTAGTACTTCAAGCAACAAGGGAGCTCCTACACAAGCTAGTAAGCAAAAGCACAAAGCCACCTAAGCTCACTAGCAATGCTCAATAACAAGGCAACCAATGCCAAATTAGAGAGCACAATTACTTAGCTACACAAACTAAGTAATGTGACTAACAAGATTACACAAACCAAATTAGCCATGCAAGGGAGCTACTTCTATGCTACACAAGCAAGAAGGTAACTAGTAAGCTACACAAGCTAACTAATTACAAGAGCAACTACACAAGTACAATGTATATGAAATAAAAATACAAGCTTGTGAAAGGGGATTGCAAACCAACGGGAAGAACAAGGTTGACACAGTGATTTTTCTCCCGAGGTTCATGTGTTTGCCAACACGCTAGTCCCCGTTGTGTCGACCGCTCACTTGGTGGTTCGGCGGCTAATTGGCATCACTCGCCAAGCCCGCACGTCGGGCACCGCAAGAACCTACCCTAAAAATGAGGGTAGCTCAGTGACATGCTCAACTAGAGTTGCTCTTTGCGGCTCCCGCGGGGCGAGCACAATGCCCCTCACAAAGGTCTTCTCCAGAGCACCGCACAAGCTTCCTACGGGCTTCAACGGAGACCACCACCAAGCCGTCTAGGAGGTGGCAACCTCCAAGAGTAATAAGCACCACCAGCTTGCAACTCGATCACCTAGTGCCACTCAATGCAACCTCATGATGCAATCGCACTAGAATCGCTCTCTCACACAATCGGATGATCACTATCAAGCATATGTGAGATGGAGGGCTCCCAAGCACTCTCAAGCATGGACACAAAGTCCCCCGAGGTGCTCAGCACTAGCCATGGCTGAGGCCACCTTCTATTTATAGCCCCATGGGCTAAACTAGCCGTTACCCCTTCACTGGGCAAAACTGGGGAAGACTGGACGCTCCGGTCGTATCGACCGGACGCAGGACCTCAGCGTCCGGTCAACGGATGCTCGCCACGTGTCGCCTCCATTCAACCTCATTCACTTGATCTCATTGGTCAAGTGATGACCGAACGCAGTAGCTCAAATTGACCGGACACAGCAACCCCAGCGTCCGGTCGTTTCCAGTAAGGTACCAGTAGCGACCGAACACGTCCGGTAAGTCATGATCGGACGCAGCATCAGCGTTTGGTCCTTCTCCAACTTCTCTACGTTGCTTATGTCACCGTATGTCAGCATGACCGGACACACCCTGCCAGCGTCCGGTCACTTTTAGCGCCAGCGTCCGGTCGAAGACCGACGCCTGTGTGCTCACTGCTGCCACTGACCGGACGTTGGACCCCAGCGTCCGGTCACCACGTGACCAGCATCTGGTCCACTCTATGAGACCATGTCTTTTCTGTATAGGGCACCGGTGGCACCATCGGACTGTCTGTACTCTACGGGCGGACACTCCACTGGTGGAGTTTTGAACCCTTCTCTCCGTTCCTTCGCTGAGTTGATCCACATCAACTCCAACTTCATCTCCTTTGTAAATGTGCCAACACCACCAAGTGTACACCACCATGTGTATGTGTGTTAGCATTTTCATGAACGTTTTCCAAAGGATTAGCCACTCAACTTGCCACGCCACTCAATCCTAGCAATGATGCAAAGTTAGATCACTCGAGTGGCACTTAGATGACCGATATGCAAACAAGTTTGCCCCTCTTGATAGTATGGCTATCTATCCTAAACCTGGTCATCAACTTCTCTACACGCCTATGATCGGTGAAATGAAATGCCCTAGGTTATACCTTTGCCTTGCGCATTCCATTCCATCTCCTCCAATGTCGATGCAACACATGCACCAACATGATCAACAATGATATGATCCACTTCATATCATCACGTGATCATATTGGTTCATCGATCTTGACTTCACTTGCTTTTCACCGTCGCCTTCGTCCATCGGCGCCAAGTCTTGCTTAAGCTTCACCGCCACGTGGTCCATCGCTCCAAAGCCTCCAACTTGCCCTTCACGCTTGCAACCGGTCCATCAAGCCAAGTCTTGTCTCGATCTTCTCCACCTTGATCACATGACTCAATGTCATGTCTCATATGCAATGAGCTCCTTCATCATCACATGTGTGAGCTTTGCAACATCTCCCAAGCCATTTTCACCTTCATGGCATATGTTGCTCACACACATGTACCTATGGACTAATCATCTGTGTATCTCATATAAATACCATTAGTGCACCTAGGTTGTCAGTCAATTACCAAAATCACACAAGGATCTTTCAATCTCCCCCTTTTTGGTAATTGATGACAACTCTACAAAGATATGGAAATTAAGCTCTTTTGGATTCATGTTGCTTGCCCAAGCAATTTTACCATGTGTAAATGATTTTGGACAAGTACCACAAACCTGAGATGGTAGTATTAGCTCCCCCTACATATGTGCTAGAGTGTTTGATTTGAAGCTCGCACATATGCATAGATTAAAATTGTGGGAGAGTAATTACTACTAAATGATGCTAAGGTGTATAGAATAAACCTTTGAAGCGTGTACCAATCGGAGTTGCACCTTTAAGTTCATTCTTAGCACCATGATTAGCTAGATATCACATGGAAATAAAAGCACTAGATACCTTGTGAGATCAACATTAAAAGCAAGGTACTAGCATTACTTGAAAAGCATACCAAGTGTCTAGCTATCATCCTATGCATGCTAGTTATCAAATCATCATTCAAGTTCTACAACTAGCATACACCACACAAGCATGCATATTGAATTTGAAAGCTTATGCAATGCAAGCAAGCACATGAATATGCACATATCAAATGCAATCAATCAAAGTTCATGAGCTTGCTCCTCCTACTTGTGTGCTTCTCTTGTCCAAGAATTTTGATCCATCTCTTTTCTTCAATGTTGCTCCCTCTTTGTCCATGTCCATGTCCAACCTCTACTTCTTTGAGCTTTTATATCTTATCTCTCCCCTTATACAATGTCAATCTCAAAGCTTTCATATCTTTGTACAATCTCTCCCCCTTTGTCATCAAATTTCCATAAAAGGTTGATGCAAAGGTACGCATTTGGGGTAGATGGTTGAGGCTTGAATCTTGCATTTTTTATGGACATCACTTGATTGTTGGAATGACACCACTTGTAGATACCACTTGTAACTTGTACTATTTGTATCTTGTGTAGGGCTTCTTGAGATACCACACATAGAATCTTTGATCATGATATCAATTTGTGTGACACCTCCCCCTATGTGATAGCATGGGTCAACCATTTGATACACTTGAGCTCTTGTAGGTGAGGGATGCATTCTTCATTTGATGATCACTTAAAGTTGAGGATCACTTGTGGAACCATCGTCTTGCATGATTGATATTATGTATAGATATGATATCACTTGAAAGAATCTTCTAGTATGGAACAACTTGTTGGATTTTATCAATAAAAACCATTTCTTGAATCTTTGCTATCTTTACGGGTACCACTTATAGGATATCACTTGTGAGTTGATCTAGACATCATTTGTGAATTCTTGATGAAATACTTGAGTCTAGATACCATTTGAAACAAACAAACTAGATATCCATTTGCATTGTTGTCTTGTGCTTGTACTCTTATCACTATCATGAGCTTCTATGGTTGACTTGAACTAAATTGATTTGCCTAAGCTTCCAAGTCCGATTTGAACCAATGACAAGCTTCTTCACACCTCTTACAAGGGTTATCATGCCAATGTTGTACTTGTCACTTGTTGGCAATCCATATTAAATCAAGTACTTGGGTTTACTTAGCTCATGAACAAATTCATATACTAACCACTAGATCATTTAATCATTCAAGCAATAGTGGTAGGCTATGAAATTAAACGTTTCATTTGTTATGCATGATCCTATGAAGTATGAACTATATGCACTAACCGCATACTAGTAAGGGATGAAATGATCATGCACATTACAATGATACCTTTGCTATGTTGGAGTAGAGGATAGTCACATAGATTCCAATTCATTACTCCAATAGTAATGTGAAGTCCAATTATAAGCTTGGTGAAGACCAATAGATACCATGTTGAATTGCATTCTTCACCCATATGAAATGAATACCACTTATGATCAAGTGCACTTTCTTGTTGTGGTTGGCTTGCTTCATCTTTTGATCAATGCTTGCATGAGAGCATCAATTTAAGAATACCACTTGAAATATCACGATTAGCTCTCTTTTTGGGTGTTGCTTGCTTTTCTTGATCAATCCTTTTGATTGCTTCAACTAAGTATCTCAAATGTCTCTCGAATCACCACTTCCATGTTAGCCTTCCAAGTACCACACTTAGTTTACCTACTCATAGGCGGCAAGCCCCTACACTAGGGAGAAGTGACCTCTCTCTAAGAACCATCCTTGACACTCACTTGAAATGACTTGATTGATTGATCCAAGTGATGGACTCAACTTGACGAGTAACCTTGATTCCTTCTTTAAGTCCTTTTCTTTCTACCAAATTATTTCCAATAGTCACTAGAACTTAAATTTCATCTTTATCTTAAGTTTGATCTTGATATTCCAATTTTAGTACCGAATGTGTGCAAAGTACACACCACAATCCAATGGCCTTGTACTCTTTTCTTGTCATGCTTATAGATCATCTCAAAACCATACTTAGGTGCCTCAATTACTTATAAACATGTTTCTAACTTGAGAACCTTTCAATCAAAGTGACTCTAGATCAATTCAATATTTGTCACTTTTCTGGCAGATTCTGTATCCTTCAAAGAAATAAGCATATCTCCCAAAGTACAAATCCAAATATCACAACATTTGGTGGAGATGTGCTTTACTAAGTTATATAGAATCTGTAAAAATTTGAGCTTCATTTGACTTCTAGATTGCTACCAAATTTCAATTCTTCCACCACTGCTACATGCTGAAAACTGCTGCACTATAGCTGACAAGATCCACTCCAAAGCTGAAGCATTTCTTATCCAATTCTCATGAAAATTTTACAGAATCTTATACCATAAGTCTAGATTATGTACACCAATTTTTATTCCAATCCAATAAGTTTTGATTACTCAAACATGGCTAAGATCACAGCTCACACAGATTTTCAATATAGGATAGATTTCAATCACTTGAGCTATACTTCATCAAATATGAATCAAACTTGAAACTAACTCGTTTGAATACTTTCACAAGACATAAACCCATTCAATCCACTTACTAAATATCATCTTATGAACTTATCCAACACATATCAATCCAAACTTGTCCACTAATCAATTATCCATTCAATCATCTCATAGCAAGCAACATTGCATATTTATCCAATTCAATCAACTCATATGCACCCAAATGAAATGATCAACAAGAGATATACCTTGGTTAGCTCATGATCATCCAACTAGCAAGCTTCAACTCAATTATTTGCAAGTCATCAAATATATCCAATGAATCACCAACAACTTGAATTATAGCACTGGTATGTTGATAGCACTTGGACTTCACTCAATTTTCACTTGGCATTGGATTTGGATGCGCACTAGGTTTCATATCTTGACTCAACATATGATGATCAATATGAAATCAATTGAATCAAGTCTCCAATGCCGATGGTACGTACAATCTATCATCCACTTTTTGATGGTACCCAAACAAGTTTGGGTCCTCTCAAGTTAGGAGCAACATACTTAGGCATAGCCTTAGTATGAATAGCGGGATGTTTTGCAATAGCAACCATAGAGGTACCATTTCCATCCTTCCTAAGCATAGAATCATCATCAATTGAAATAGGCTTAGGAGTGTTACCTAGGGGACATGAATATGCCATGTGTCCCCTTTCCCGGCATGAGTAGCACTTTCTCTTTGATTGAGCCTTCTCTTCCTTGCTCATGTGGTGCTTCTCATTGCCTTGCCTCTCATGGATTGCTTGATCCTTCTTCTCAAGCTTGATAGGACACTTAGAGGCAAAGTGTCCCGTACTCCCACACTTGAAGCACTTGATGTGAGCATAATCTTTCTTCTCATCTTCATCCTTGCTCATCATCTTGGCATCTTGAGTTTGCATTGGATGCCTTGTCTTTCCACCCCTTCTTGTTTTCTTCTTCTTTATCATCAAATCACCACCATCTTCATGGTTGATCTTGATTTGCTCTAGGAGTGTCTTCTCTTGCTCAACTTGTGGCTTTGGTTGGGGCTTCACTTGTTGCTTCACCAATTGCTTGGTTGGGCACATTGAGGTAAGATGACCCCAAGTGCGGCACTTGAAGCACTTCACATGCCTTAGCCTCTCTTCTTCTTTCTTCAACTTGAGCTTTTCTTCATTGGGGCAACCATTTGCAAGATGTCCCACTTCATGGCACTTGAAGCACATGAAATGAGAGAGCTTCTCTTGTTCTTGCTTCTTCATCTCTCTTTCATATCTTCTCTTACCCCATCTTTTGCCCTTGATCTTGCTCTTGTTGAAGCCAATGGCACTTATGTCATTTCGTCTTTCTTGATGATTGACTTTGCTAGTCTTGAAGCCAACTCCACTCTTGTCACTAAAGTTTCTTTAAGTCTTCAACATATGCTCAAAGGTGACTTGAGAGTTGTAGCACCTCTCTAACTTGTTGCTCAATTTCTTCACTTGTTCATTGAGCTCATTGTTCTCCTTCAAAAGGTTAGTCTCACAAGACATAGAAGTAGAACAAGCATCTATATGCGAAGAACATGGCATTTCTAATAAATCATCACAAGAGATGGATACATGCTTCTTGCCTACATCACAAGGGTTAGCAACAATTTGTGATTGATCAATTGATCCATGTGATGAGCTCTCACTATTTTAAGTTTCTTTGTTAACACTTTAATGAGAGAAGCATGTTGTTCTAATAATTCATCATGAGATGCAAGTAGTGTCTCATGATTCAATTTTAGCTCATCATGTGAAGATTTGAAAGCATCAAGTAATTCCTTATGTTCTTCGCAAGAGTTCTTTAGAAATGAGTTTTCGTTTTCCAATTTCAATGTTTTAGCTTTCTCATTTTCTAAATACATGGTCATGCTAGCAAGTCTACTAACAAGCTCATCATATGAATCAACATGATCAACCACATTATCATTTGATACCTTGGTGTCACCTTGTGACATGAAGCAATGTGGTGAAGTAGGAGAGCTTGTAGTAGCAATGTCATCCGGGCATGATCCATCATCATAACCATCAAGTGTGCATGGGGTAGCATCATCATTTGCAACACTTGTGGCATCATCATCAACCTTGTCAAGTGAACTTGTAGTGAATCGATCATCATCATCATCACTTGACCATGAAGTGGAGCAATCTTTCACAATCACCAAATTGTGATCATGCTCAACACACTCATGCGCCTCCTTCTTGGGCTCATCCTCCTTCTTGAATTTGCCATCATCCCATGTGGAGGAATGACCGAAGGTGTCCTTGATGGACTCCCATATCTCACGAGCGGTTCCCGTGTAGTTTACTTGTTTCATCAAATCAAAACTTAATGCATCCATTAGAAAACAACAAGCATGTGCATCAAGTTTATAGAGAACTCTTTGAGCTTTGGTGAGATTTCTATGGTCCAAGACATGAGTGAGACCACTAGTGACAATCCACCAAAACTTAGGTCCCTTTGCACAAAAATGGTCAAGCACGTGATTTTTCCAAAGTGCAAAGTTGGTGCCATAAAAATGTGTGTTTCACAAACATCTAGCCCACTAGACGCCATCCTCTCGGGTCGGTGAAGACCACAAATGAGAGACCTAGCTCTGATACCACTCGTAGGGTCGAGATGGCGGACTAGAGGGGGGGTGAATAGTCCATTCTAAAATTAATTGCGTCGGCTAACCGAAACAAGTGCGGAATTAAAACTATCGGTCTAGCCAAGACTACACCCCTTTATTTATGTTCTCTAGCACCTTCCAAAGATACTAATTAAGCAACAAAGGTATCGGGCTAGCTAGAGCTCACCTAACCAATTCTAGAAGCAAGGTCACACAAACCTATGCCACTAGTACTTCAAGCAACAAGGGAGCTCCTACACAAGCTAGTAAGCAAAAGCACAAAGCCACCTAAGCTCACTAGCAATGCTCAATAACAAGGAAACCAATGCCAAATTAGAGAGCGCAATTACTTAGCTACACAAATTAAGTAATGTGACTAACAAGGTTACACAAACCAAATTAGCCACGCAAGGGAGCTACTTCTATGCTACACAAGCAAGAAGGTAACTAGTAAGCTACACAAGCTAACTAATTACAAGAGCAACTACACAAGTACAATGTATATGAAATAAAAATACAAGCTTGTGAAAGAGGATTGCAAACCAATGGGAAGAACAAGGTTGACACGGTGATTTTTCTCCCGAGGTTCACGCGTTTGCCAACACGCTAGTCCCCGTTGTGTCGACCGCTCACTTGGTGGTTTGGCAAGATGGAGGGCTCCCAAGCACTCTCAAGCATGGACACAAAGTCCCCCGAGGTGCTCAACACCAGCCATGGCCGAGGCCACCTTCTATTTATAGCCCCATAGGCTAAACTAGCTGTTACCCCTTCACTAGGCAAAACTCGGGACGACCGGACGCTCCGGTCATATCGACCGGACACAGAACCTCAGCGTCCGGTCAACAGATGCTCGCCACGTGTTGCCTCCATTCAACCTCAGTCACTTGATCTCAACGGTCAAGTGATGACCGGACGCAGCTGCTCAAACTGACCGGACGCAGCAACCCTAGCGTCTGGTCATTTCCAGTAAGGTACTAGTAGCGACCGGATGCGTCCGGTCGGTCATGATTAGGCGCAGCATCAGTGTCCGGTCCTTCTCCAACTTCTCTACATCACTTACGTCATCGTACGTCAGCCTAACCGGATGCACCCTATGAGCATCCGGTCACTTTTAGCGCCAGTGTCTGGTCGAAGACCGACGCCTGCGCGCTCACTACTGCCACTGACCAGACGTAGGACCCCAGCGTCCGGTCACCACATGACCAGCGTCCGGTCCACTCTGTGAGACCCTATCTTTTCTATATAGGGCACTGGTGGGACCGTTGGACTATCCGCACTCTATGGGCGGACACTCCACCAGTGGAGTTTTGAACCCTTCTCTCCGTTCCTTCGCTGAGTTGATCCACATCAACTCCAACTTCATCTCCTTTGTAAATGTGCCAACACCACCAAGTGTACACCACCATGTGTATGTGTGTTAGCATTTTCACAAATGTTTTCCAAAGGATTAGCCACTCAACTTGCCACGCCACTCAATCCTAGCAACGATGCAAAGTTAGTCCACTCGAGTGGCACTTAGATGACCGATATGCAAACAAGTTTGCCCCTCTTGATAGTACGGCCATCTATCCTAAACCCGGTCATCAACTTCTCTACACACCTATGACCGGTGAAATGAAATGCCCTAGGTTATTCCTTTGCCTTGCGCATTCCATTCCATCTCCTCCAATGTCGATGCAACACATGCACCAACATGATCAACAATGATATGATCCACTTCATATCATCATGTGATCATATTGGTTCCTCGATCTTGACTTCACTTGCTTTTCTCCGTCGCCTTCGTCCATCGGCGCCAAGTCTTGCTTAAGCTTCACCGCCACGCGGTCCATCGCTCCAAAGCCTCTGACTTGCCCTTCACGCTTGCAACCGGTCCTTCAAGCCAAGTCTTGTCTTGATCTTCTCCACCTTGATCACATGACTCAATGTCATGTCTCATGTGCAATGAGCTCCTTCATCATCACATGTGTGAGCTTTGCAACATCTCCAAGCCATTTTCACCTTCATGGCATATGTTGCTCACACACATGTACCTGTGGACTAATCACCTATGTATATCACATAAATACCATTAGTACACCTAGGTTGTCACTCAATTACCAAAACCACACAAGGACCTTTCAAGGTGTCACATAGATTTTTTCATCAAATTTTAACAACAATCGTAGCTCCAAACAATGGATTTTCTCATCATAATTGAAATTGGTACCCCTAATGAAAACCACCATCACATACTAACAATCTTCAAAACCATCATGTAATTTGCTAGGAACTAAAATGGTTCAAGACACCAACCTTTTGGATGATTGATTCACCACTATTTGGATGCCTTCCTCAAGATCCAAATAAAAATTGCTCTCTAAAATGGAGAAATAACTAGAATGAGAAATCAAGCAATCTAGCCATCAATACAATTGGAAAGCTACAAATTTGAAGAAGTGGATGCTTGTTACTAACTGTAGATCAAGAAGATTATGCCCATGGTTGAAAATCCATGACCTTCATTGAGCATTTTGGTGAGGAGCGGCCGCAACAATGGAGGAAGGGGAATGCGCTCCTTGCTTTCCTGTGTGTGCACTGCTTAGGATGGGAGGAGGAAGGAGGAGGTCAACTCCTTTTGTATTGTGCACTATCACGGCCGGTTCAAGCAAAACCAGCGGTGATAGCTCGACACCACTGTCGGCTCAAGAAAAACCGGTAGTGATAGAACAACACCACTGCCGGTTCAACACAAGAACCGACACTAATGACATCACTGTCGGTTAATACCACCAATCGGTAGTTGTCAGATATCTATACCCGGGTATCCGTGCCAAAGGATTAAAGAGTGTCACGTCGCCTCATCTGATGGTTAAAGACGCAACTACGGCCTCGTCCGACTCTAAGGGTGAAGTTTCTACCTCGTCCAACCCCAAAGGGCCAGGCCATGCCTGGTCCAATGCCGAGGACAAGATTTCCACATCATCCAACTCTAAGGGCGAAGTTTCCGCCTCTTCTGACTCCTAGGGGTCGGGCCATGCCTCGTTCGACGCCGAGGATGAGGTTTCCGCATCGTCTGACTCCGAGGGTGAAGTTTCCACCTCGTCCGACCCCTAGGGGCCAGTCCACGCCTCGTTCAACACTGAGGACGAGGTATCCACATCGTCTGACTCCGAGGGCGAAGTTTCCACCTTGTTCGAACCCTAGGGGCTGGGACACGCCTCATCCGGCCACACAGGGAGGGCCCCGCCTCGTTCGACCCCCGGGGGTTGGAATTCCGTCTTGCTCGGCTCCTAGGGAGAGATTTCCACCTCACCCGATCCTTGGGGATCGGATCTGCTACTAGACCAAAGAAGTGGTTCAACCACTATGGCATGGAGGCGCACTCCCGAGAGCACATCTCGGATGCGTCCTGATACAACTAGTGGTTGCATCGGGCCATGCTGGGCAACTCACGTCGCCCATCGCGTCAACAGGCCAGCACTGTGTTGCCAACTCCCTGCCTGAGCACCATCCAATGTCAGTCAACCGGCGTCAGTTGACTGGCATTGTACTGCCTCTGTTAGGGAACCCTCTGACCATTTTGTCCACTCAGATGGGACGGAAGACAAAAATGGCGCAGGACGCCCGCACGTAAGCTGCAGCAACCAACAGGACCCCAATACAATGTCACTACCACCACGATCTATAGGGTCAGTGGGACCCATGTGAAGAGGAGGACGGTATACCTCCATGAGCCTTATTTCTTTTTCTTTTTCCCTCTTCCATTCGGTTGTAACCCCTGCTTTCCCTTGGCCTATAAAAGGGAAAGCAGGGCATCCCACTTAGGACATGCACTCATCGATTCATCGCACATCGATTGATTAAACAAACACACCGCATCACAACAGAGACTTGGGAGCTACCTCCCTCTCTTACCCGTTTGTAACCCCTACTACAAACTTAGTGCTGGTAACACGAGCAGCCTGAAAACTAGACATAAGGACATTTGGCCCGAACTAGTATAATCCTTGTGTCCTCTTAGCACACCATCCAGGTCCGACGCGCAATATACAAATTTACTAGCCGGTGCTTACTCAAAACATTGACACTTGGCACGCCAGGTAGGGGCCTTTTTGCACATCTCGACATCAACACCAAGCCTCGGATGGCTAATCGCAACATCAGATGGGTCCTGGGCTTGCGCGTGTGTTTTGGGAACCTGGACTTCGTCATTACGATGGAGGGAGAATTTGTGCGGTCTTTCGCTGCCACACAACCCCTCCTCTTCACTGGCCTTGATGCAATCACTGAGGCGTTCGAGGAGCTGCAGCTACCTACAATGGAGGTCCGCACCCTCAAAAGCCACCAGCCCCTCAGCCTCGACTATGGAAGGCCGTGCACCGCAATTTCAGTGCACGAGCGTCTCGAGCTCCACCGCAACACGCGAGACACCCTCGACGCTCACAGACACGAAGCACCCTCAGAACAACCTAACGAGTATGTACCAGTTCATCAGGCCTAATAGGGCATTGGGCCGTGTGCCATGGTTACGGTGCATGAGCGTCTCGACCTCCACCGCGACGCCCGCGACACCCTCGATGCCCGTAGGTGTGCTTATGGTGATGCAAAGGAGGGGGCTAGCTGTGGTTACCATCCACGTCATGGCGGACGCTATGACAGCGGTGAGGACCAAAGCCCGAGCCCTGACTTGATGGGACCTCAGGCCTTTGGCCGACACGCCCTCATGGGCAAGGCAAAGCAGGACAAGGACACCAACGAAGGTGCCTCCAAGCCTCCCAACAAAAGGAAGAACAAGCGGTGGCGTGGGAGCTCGCTAGTGGCCAACGTCGACCGCATGGGGGGCCAGAAGCTTGTGGAGGACACCCTGAGCCACTTCGAGAAGCTGCTTGAAGGGCCATTCTCGAACAATGCCTTCCCTATCAAACACCTATACAAGGACTGCAATCTCTTGAAGCGGTTCTTGTTCGGAAGCTCTAACAAGAGGGACCATAGGACGGAACCTAGCTAGATGGAGTGCGTGATGTCGCCCTCCTTCGCTTGGCCAAGTACGCAAGGACCACCACAAGCTCTCCCCACCGTAGGAAGGACTACGCATCGTCACGGAGATGCTTCGGCAAGGCGCCCACAAGCTCAAGACCATCAACGGCGACGTCTTCGTCAACGCTTGTAACATCGACCAGCTATGCCACTTTTACCTTTAATAAATGCACACTTTCTTTTATTATTAGTTTCGATGTCGAACTCCCTGATCTTTTGGGACACCTGACCCTAGCAAATGGTGGGGTTTGGGCCTCACTCGGGGACTAATAAGGACATATCTATCTGGTAGATAATATCTACATCCGACCCTTTCTCACGATTAAGACCCAAAAGTGAAGTTTGCGGAAATAAACCCTAAGTAAAACTGGTCAGACTGCGAGTAAAGCATGTGATCGCACCCATTCGCTGACACCGGCCGAAACATGCCATGCATGATTTTAAAAGTGCCCCAAAAAATCAAATTTGTTACTTCAAACACTGAACCACCTATTCTATACTCAAGAAGGCATATCAAGCTACTAAAACCAACCATGAAATTACACTACTTCTTAATCTAATTTGCCTACAAAAATTGCCAAACTTGGCCTTGTCAAACCATTTTCTGACTTAGGAAATTCGACTAAGTCTCGATTGGATTCACATCGAATTCAATTTCTAAACTATTCGATACGCTAGCTAGTGAATTCCTTTCGCGACCTCAAGTATTTCATCGTCCGCTACGAAGCTTATACTACAAACTTTATTAAAGTGCCGTATATGCATTCTATAGTATTTTCGTTCAATAAAAATTCATTTAAAACCCTAAGTGATATGATGCGACATTGAATGTAACTTTCGTTTCACGTTTCCGATGATCGTTTCAAGTTACGTACATTGCTTTACACCCTGTATTACACACATTTACACATAAATATGATGCTCATGCAGTGTCTTAGCAAAAGACCGTATAGTGTAACACCAAGGGTGTTACAGCGACTCCTGCATAGTTCTACGAAATACAGTCGATCAACTCCAACATAGCTATGAAGGACACAGGCTGGGCAAAACATGCATCACTCAGGAAGAAACGATTACAGAAACGCCTGCATTAATCTACATGTCCACGCGAATACAAGGGAGCATCATCTCGTTTGCCGCATGCACGACAATGAAGAGCAAACCAAATAATGCTCGGTGGCTTCTGTCGGGGATACCATGACGGGGGTACCCTTTCTACAAGATAACTCGGTAGACTCGGACCCAATGCTTCATTGACTAGTGAGAACAGGTTTGACCTAGAGCAGGGTACCGCAACACCTGCGAACACCCCGGCGACATCCAAACCATTTGGACGAGGAGCACTCAGGAGTCAGGACATGAAACGTCCCCTAAAGACTACTGAGGCTTTACCGCACTTTATGTCTGTAATTACACAACACATTTATCAGGCAATTATGTCTTTGTAATTAGGCGGTTACTGGAAAATGGCAATTACTCAGCCGTTACCAGTAAATGCAACCCATTGATTGGCCTTAACTCTCCTTGGATTATAAAAGGAGTGGGTGGCCAGTCTGGGAAGAGGTTGGCTTCTTGGATGTTCCGCGGTCTAGCCCGGGACACCACACCATAGCTCTCGGCTTGCTTGGCCATTGAAGCTCATACATACACAAACACAAGACCTAGAAATGGAACAGCAGGGGCGGCTGGTCATACGAGCCGCCCCTACAAATGGGTCGGAATTGTAGGGGCGGCTCACTCACCAGCCGCCCCTAGTATTTCTATTTGTAGGGGCGGCTGGTGATTGAGCTGCCCCTACAAATGCCCGCGTATAAATACATCTGATTTGTAGGGGCAACTCAATCAGCAGCCACCCCTACAAATGGCCCACATATAAAGCAAATGGCAACACCTTCTTCCTCCTCGGGTCACTCACTCCAACCCACGAAAGAAAGGTGGAGAGGCCTTAGGCACCTCCTAAAAATTGCTCTACTAAGGGGGGGTTTGGTCTTAAAAACTTTGGTGGAGAGGTTGTAGACAGTAAGAAAATGCTATTCCACACTTTTTATTGAAGTTTTAATGGTTGGTTAGTGAGTAATTAGAGCTTTGCTTTTCGCTCTCTTCTATGGTGATTGAGCTACTTATGAAGCAAATTGGACCCAAGTTTTGAATGTACTAGGGTAAATTAGGGAGGGGAACAAGATCATACCCTTATTTAGTCCATGTTTCTTCATTTTAGTGAACAATTAGTTAGTTTTATAGATGTTTCATGTGCATGTAGATCTAGATCTAGGGTTTGGTTTTTTTTATTAATTTTGGTTTTGTAAATTTGTGTTTGATGTAATTGGACTAGGGTTTGCATGAAAGATATTGGGTAAAATATAATTGTTGCTAATTGTTGTCTTTGAAATTGTTTATTGTAATCAACAAATATGTATTTTAATTATTTATGGATAAGTGGGCCATTAATAATTTTTCTTCTACCATGGTGTGTTTGTATGCTTCATGAAATTATATTTGATTTATATTCATATATATCTGAAGTATATACAATTATTCTCAAGTAATTATTAATTTGATTCATTTTTATATATATCTGAATAAGTAGTCCTTTAATGTTTGTTTTGTTGTTGTTGTAAAAGATGGAGTATAGGAACTCTTGGATGTATGGTTCGTTAAGGTTCAAGGCAGGTTTCCGTGAAGAGGTGGATAAATTTATTGAAGCCGCAAAGAAGCATGCAACGACATTGATAGAGAATAAGGATACAATTATTTGTGCCTGTAAAGATTGTAAAAACCGTATGGCATGGACAGATGTGACTATCATCAGATCACATTTGATTATGCGAGGATTTGTTGAGGACTACACAGTGTGGATTCATCATGGTGAAACGGTTATTGTTAATGATGAGGAAACCCTAGAATCCCTGTCCTAATATTCAGCAGAGCTTGATGCACGAATGGATTCAGAGTTTGATAATGAACAAGGTGATGATGCTAGTGGTTGGGATGGTAACGACGAAGGTGGTGTCAATAATGATGGTGGAGCATGTGTCGGGGATGAAGATGATTTGGAGGACATGATTCGAGCCCTTGGACTAGAGATTTTACTAAATAGCTCGAAAGGTCTAGAAAATTTGGAAAGGGTGATAAAAACATCAAAGGAGACTGTGTATGGTGTTGAAAAGGGTTGTCCAACACATTGGACATTGCTACGTTTTGTGCTTGAGCTACTCATCCTGAAGGCTAAGTATGGCTGGTCAGACTATAGTTTCAATGATCTATTGCATCTCCTGTCATGGGTGCTGCCACAACCAAACTCAGTTCCCACCAACACATACCAAGTGAAGAAGGTCATAAGTCCATTGACAATGGGGGTTGGAAAAAAATCCATGCATGCCCCAACCACTATATACTTTTTCGTGGCGAAATGTTCAAGTCACTGGATAAATGTCCCCGGTGTGGGGCCAGCCAGTACAAGAACAATGACCTTTACGGTGGGGACAAAGCCTCCAAGGGGAAAAAGAGGAATAAGAATGGTACAAAAAAGGTGGTACAAGAATCTCAGCCCCCAGAGGACACTCCATTAGGCAACAATGCAAAGCAGAGAAGAATTCCTGCCTTGGTAATGTGGTACCTGCCAGTGACCGACCACTTGAGACGTATGTTCCTAAACCCTAAAGAAGCCACACTCATGACATGGTGGGATGATGAGCGCAAGGTGGATGATGATAATATTGCACACCCAGCAGATTGTAATTAGTGGCAAAGGTACATGTTGTGGAAAAGAACCTATCCAAAGACATATTGCCATGGGAACGAAAATGTGTTAAGGGGAAAGTCGTTACAGCGGACTAGCTAGTTGTTGAACATGGAGTATTTGTGTAAGTGTGTGTTTGTAAGACTTCATTTATGCATGCATATGAGACTATATATTTATGTATGTGTATAAGACTATATATTTTTGTATGTGTGTGAGACTACATTTATGCATGTGTGTGAGACTATCCTTTGCAACATCTAGATGAATCTAGTTCAACATCCACTCTATTACTACTAAAACTTTATGAAATCACTTAACACTTTAAGAAATGAAGAAATGGCCAAAATAAAAGTAGGAGATCTTGACGAGTTATACAACTTTTATATTCATCACCTTCACAGCTGAAATCATTTAGTGGTTGAAAATCAGGTTTGAAGTTGTCATTTTCTGAAATTCAAAATTTGAATTGTTCAAAATTAGTGACAAAGATAGATGACTAGACTAAAATGATAGAGCACGATTTTAGAAAATTTTAGGAAAAAAACCCATCACATTTGGAGTTAGTATGAGGGAGAAAAACTAGTTACAAGTTTCAGCCACAGATTAAAAAGAGAAATCACACTTGTTCATCATTGATCATCATGAACAGTTGTGATTTTTCTTTTTAATCTCTGGGTAAAATTCGTAACTATTCTTTCTCCCTCATACTAACTCCAAATGTGATGATTTTTTCCCTAAAATTTTCTAAAATCAAGCCCTATCAAGTTAGTGTGTTGATTTGGTCATTCCTTTCATTTGACAAAGTTTGAGCACTTCAAATTTTCAAATTTAAAAAAAATGATAAGTTCGAACGAGATTTTCAACCATTAAATAATTTCAGCTGAAAAAGTGATGAATACCAATGTTGTATAACTCAATAAGATCTACAACTTTTATTTTGATCATTTCTTCATCTAACAAAGTGATAGTAAACATTATTCATAAATCAATATGTTTCTCGTATAGTTCATGAAACTATGAGTCATATGTGAATTTATGAACAATGTTTACTAATACTTTGTCACATGAAGAAATGACCAAAATAAAAGTTGTAGATAGTGATGAGTTCAACAACTTTTATGTTCACGACTTTTATTGTTGAAATAACTTAAGGTTTCAAAGTCTTGTTTGATGTTGCTATTTATTGAAATTCAAATTTTGAACTGTTCAAATTTGGCCAAATAAAAATATGATGAAAATAAAAGTTGTACATATTGATGAGTTCTACAACTTTGGTATTCATGAGTTTTTCATCTGAAATCATTTACTCTTTCAAAATATTATTTCAAGTTGAAATTGTTTGAATTTAAAATTTTGAATTGTTCAAACAAAGTCACATGACAAGATGACCAACATAAAAGTTATATATGTTGATGAGTTATACAACTTTTATGTTTACAATATTTTCATTTTATTTCATTTAATGTCATAAAATTATAGTCGAATTTTTAAAATTTAAATTTTTAATTTTTGTTTTTTTTGGTTTTCTATATTGTTTTGACTACAATTGTTTATATATATATTTCTGCATATATAGAATAATACAAAATATTATATTTGTGCATATATACAATTGTTTTTATATTACTTTGTGTTTTGTGATATAAAAAATATATAATTAATAATTTAATAAAATAGAAAATATTATGCATTTGTAGGGACGACTGGATCAGGAACCGCCCCTAGAAATCATCCTGAGTATAAATGCAAGGGCGCATGGCTGGAAATGTGTTAGGCGCTCTCTTCTTCCTCCCGACGCCGTCAGGCTGCCCACTTTTTCCTCGGCGCCCCCCGCCGCCACCTCCCGGACCTCTCCCGATGCCCGCGCCCCCTCTCCGCACCCGCGCGCCCCATCTCCACGGTGGCTAGGGTTTTAGAGCCCCTGGCCACTGCCTCCTCCCCATCTCCGTGCTGTCCACATCCACGACCCAGTCCTCTGCCCGGGGACTCCATCCGCGCCGCCTCCGTGCGCCGCCATGCCGGTTCCGCGGCGGAGGAGCCTAGGGACTCCATCTGTGCTACCTCCATGCACCGCCCAACCAAGTCACCTCTGGGCGCCCAATTGATACGCCCGGATTGCTCCTCCTCCGTCCGCCGCTCAACCGTGCCTCCTCCGGTCGTTCAATGCCAGTGCACCCCCTGCTACTCTACTCTACTGAACTACTACTACTCTACTTGCTACTGAACTACTACTACTCTACTTGCTACTCCTACTACTACTAGCTGGCTGCTACTCTACTCTCTTCCCTAGCTGCTGGCTGCTACTCTACTCACTTCCCTATACTACTAAGTGGCTGCTACTAAGTGGCTCACTTCTACTACTCTATCTATGACTACTACTGTATCTAAGTGGTTGTTGCTCTTAACTACTGGCTGCTACACTTCTATACTCCTCCTCTACTCTAATCCATTGTTTACCACATCTAACTTACCAAATTTTGATCTGTAGGGGTCTTCCAACCATGTGGCAGCAGTCAAGTCCTATCCTCTTTGTTTAGGAAGCAGCAGCTGCTTTTTTTTACACCTTTTCCTCTCTATGTTTGTTAAGCAGCTGTTGCTTTTTTTTGCCAAAACTCGCCTCTCCTCTCCTCTCCTTTGTTTTGCCGATGATGAAATTATCTAAGTCCATACATTATATGGAATATGAGCTAATGATCAAGAACCTGTGAGGAACTTGGTATCATTAGCAGCTGCCCCTACATTACCTTCTCCTCTCTTCTCTGTTATGATGCCTTGATGCTCCAAGTTCAAGATCAGATGATGATTGACATGTTTCTAAGGCCTCTACTACTGCTACTACTCAATTTTTTTTATATATTGTTGTTTTATAGGACTACATTGGTTTATCGACCCTTTTGATTTCTTATACCTTCTCGCGTACCTAAAGCACACTTTCTTGCATCTATTAGAACAAAGTGCGAAATAATATCACGGACACCAGATAGTGCAGCCCGATGCCCCGAGCATGATGAACAGCCAACCTATGAGGAGCAAGTACTAGAGGACCAGCTTACTCAGGAGCAGTTCGATAATGAGGTAGAAAAGGATATAGAAGTGATGCTTACTCAGGAGTAGTGTGACAAGGAGGAAGGGGGAGCAGAAGGAAGAGCAGAGAGGCTACTGAAGGCGAAGAAGTTGATGATGATGACGAGGAGGACTCAGAAGAGTGATATGTAAGTCCCGAGGATCCTTTCCCACGTGAAGCCAGAAGGAGGCTAACGGAGGAAGATTTGGACAAGGATTTTGACCCGAATGAGGAGGTAGGGAAAAAGCCTTAGCTTGTAAATTTTGCTAAAGCTTTGGCTGTGTTACCTCTGCTAACACTTTGACCTATTGTATATACAGGTCCCTCCTGAAACTGGGAAAAGACGATGTCGACGTCCGCGACATCTCGCTGGACAAGACGGAGTAGAGGAAAGGAGAACAGAGGCAATAGCCACAGAGACGGGTCACGATGCCTCTACTCCACAACCTTAAGACACAACCATGACTACCAAGCCTAAGAGGAAACGAGGGGATAGAAAAGGAAATCTATATCTAGATAAGGCATGCTATGTGATAATGGAGGTTGGGCCAGCAGGGGAGATACTTGAGCCGAAGTAATTAAGAGGACGATTCCGTAATGCGATCGGGGCCCTAGTAAGAGATAAATTGAACCCAGCAATCCCTAACTGAAAAGAGGTACCAGAGAACAAAAAGAATGAACTATGGGATAGGCAGCTGAAGCTCAATTTTAGATTTCTGGAGGGTAAGCACGAACTGGTAAAAAATGCTTTTCAGGATGATGGGAGAGTCATTCCGACGTCGGAGGTCGGAGCTCAACACAAAGTATATCCAAAAGGGGTTAACTCCCTTCAACGAGTTTGGCAAAATAACTCCTATTCAATGGGAGGAGCTTGTGGCTCAAAAGACTTCACCAGAGGCACTGGAGCTCAGTGCCCGTAACACCGAACTGGCGAAGAGGAACAAACATCACCATCATCTAGGCCCTGGTCGCTACTATGCCAAGGAAGAGCAGTTTAGGAAGATGGACGAAGAGGCCGCAGCTGCTGGGAATATCGATGTGACAAATTTGAAGGTACGCTCAAGGAATTGGATATATGCGAGGAGTACAGAATCATCCGGCGGTAATCTTAAGTTTGATAAGCCAGAGACCCAAGACGCAGTATCAAGGATACTAAAATATGCTGAAGACAAGGAGAAGGGCTCATTCAATCCTTCTAGAGAGAGGGACGAGCTTAGCCTTGGCTTGAGAAACAAGGAGCACACAGGCCGCACCAGGGGGCTAGGGAAAAGGACGACCTAGAAGCAAGGATTCGAAGAGGACAGGCACATGTACAAGAAACATGGCAGAGACCGGGAGACAAATCTTGAGCTCCAAGTGAAGGCTCTAGTTGCGAAGGCGCTGGAGGAGCAAGGACTGTCTACGGAGCCACGGATATTAGTGCCGCCGCCGGAAGAACTGGCATTAGTTGGCAGCCCTCCGAAAGTTCCTAGCAGCCAAGGTTCCACTGCAGCCACAACCCCCATCGATCACATATGGGAACCAACTAGTTGCACCTTGGTGTTTCTCAGCAGCCGGCAAAACACTGTGATGGAGGTGGCAACGGGTGTGGCACATCCTCCCGGTGGCTTACAACATGATAATAAGATACTACCGGACTACACTAGGGTCAAGGTGCATATTGTGAAGCCCAAGTTCATGCAATGGAGGATAGACTACGCAACTCCCGAGGGGCTGGTGTTACCCAGAGACGTTATTGGGCAGTTCATCCTCTGGCACAAATAGGACATTATATTGACTGCTTCTTCGCCGTATCCCCCTCTCCAAAATTTGGAGCGAGTTGTTGAGGCCGGGGAGATATTTTCACCGTCTCATGACCACTACATTCCTGAGATGCCACATTCTTCCCCGCCTCCTAGCGAGCATGTGCCTGATGAGATGCCACAACCTTCTCTAGCTCGTACCGAGCAAGTGCATGATGAGATGACATAGTCTTCTCAATAAGCATAGTCGATACATGAACAACGAGTGCCTCCTAAAGAAGGTGATGCATAAGAAGATGAGGACGTGCCTGAATGGGAACTTCGAAAGAAGCATCCAATCACCATAAGGCCAGTTTATGTTCCGATGAAAGACATCTCGTCGGTGTCCAAGTGGTATTCCCATGACCAGTTCAAGCCCTGATCGTTGTAGGAATCCTTGAACTTCACCTTTTCCAGGCCCTAAAAGAATCCAACCCTGTTTATCAACAATGTGTAACACAAAACATTCTTATATTTCTTTTATAGTGTGAAATACAATGTATGATTTTTCCTTGTTGAATGATGTTATTATACCTCATTTTTTCCAAGTAATTTTATTATGGATTTTGGTCTTGAAGTAGATATTTGTAACTTAAATGTTCAATTTAAGCAACATAAAAACATTAATAACCAACCATTTGGATGTTATATTTAACTTGGGATCCTATCACCATCCGAGTTTTGTTTGTGCTGTCTATCTAATGCCTTCTGTCACTGTGCATGTTTATGGCTTCTCATGGATTGTACTCGTTGTTATGGTTCTTCTTTTCAAGGTTTATCATGTTAATTCTTTGAACATTCAAATGCTGCATGTTTAAAATTATATATGGATGAACTCTAAGCTAAGCTTTGTCCTGTTGTCTTTCAACTTTTTACTGCAACTCCGAAGAAGTCGACAGCCTTGCCGACTTTTGTTCGGTTTCTGTAGGGCATCCTTGCTATTGGGATAATTGCAGGAATTGCCCTTCTTATCGTGCTCACATCGTTCACTGTCGTTGATTTATTTGCAAGTGCACTTGCTTTTATAGCAACTGGCTGGTGTGTCTTATGTGTAAGTACAACATCCTTATTTTGTTTGAGAAATACTTGCATTATATCAATCTGCTACTTAATTAAAGCAAATTTGGAATATTACAAGTGCCAAGTTAATGGCCGGTAACTTGCCTGGTGCCACATGCCTCACCAAAATTTTCTTTGTCATGACAGCTGGCCGTCGCATGGAAGAGGGTAGTGAAAGCCCTTGGGCTATGGGATTCAGTCCGTGAGATTGCAAGGATGTACGATGCAGGAATGGGCGCCATCATCTTTGTGCCCATCGTCTTCTTCTCGTGGTTCCCCTTTGTGTCAACATTCCAGTCACGTTTCCTTTTCAATCAAGCGTTTAGTCGTGGCCTGGAGATCTCCCTCATCCTGGCAGCTGCCAATTCTATGATTTCCTGCGGTTGTCTTGATATATCAGCATGTCTACTAATTGGAGATTTGAGATGGATTATATATAGTCTTGTGAATTGGACTTGTAATGGTAGTTTATATAATGCTCTTGTGCTTGTGGTCAGATTTGAATTATATATGTTCTGGTCAGATTTGAATTATATATATATATATGGTCGAATTTGAATTGTAAAATTACTGTAGAGGCGGTTGGTACTGTAGCTGCCCCTACAAATCGATTTGCAGAGGCGGCTCGTGTTATCAGCCGCCCCTACAAATCTATTTGTAGAGGCGGCTACAGTACCAATCGCCCCTACAAATCAGCGATTTGTAGCCACCCTTTCGTAGGGGCGGCTGGCAAAACCGCCCCTACAGAGGGTTATGAGCCACCCCTAAAAAACGTTTCCTACGTAGTGGGCCAAAATCGGTATTGGAGGGACCTGTGCCAAGGCGACGCCCCACATGAGAAGGCCCTGCACACTGCGACTGAAATAGGGCTTAGGATGAGAGGGGTGGAAGGCAGAATTGATGGCACAAATTGAGGGACCGTGAAGACACTTACCTGTATGAATGGAGCAGCCGAGCGCGGAACGGGTGGCACCTGCCTTCGCTGGGAGCTCTAGCCCTAGGACACTCCGTGGGACAATCAAAGTACCCATGGCTACAGACAAGGGCCCTGGGTCCTGAACCCCTGGTGCAAGGGGCGCTGTCATCGCCAAGGGCACGCACTCCACCTTCCATGGTAGAGTGGGCGGGTCCGAGACCATCCCAACAAAGAGGGCTATCGAACGGGGGAGGTGATCATTGTCGAGGGCCTCCTAGGCCTCCCCTTCACCAGTGGCCAATCTAGGATTTTAGTTTAGGGTATGCTGTTAAAAAAATCATATCCAATTTAGTAAATTTATTTTTAGCAATTCGGTAATAATTGTAAAACTGACAACATGATTCGGTATATATGCACTAAGTAACATGATAAGGCTTAAATTCATAGATTAAGTTGAAACCATCCACTAAATACAATATAAATAAACAAAAAGCCAAACTGATAATTGAAATATAGGCATAAAAGAGTACCGAGACTTACAATGCTATTTTATGACTATTTTATTCGTTGTTTTCGAAGAGACATAAAAGTCTTGATTATATTATATTCATCAACTTCAAAGAAAATATTCCGCTCAATGAAAGTGACTAGACAATCATCCAAAAGACTCTCTCTCATCTTATTTCGTAACTTTGTTTTCAGTTGAACCATTGCAGAAAATACCCTTTCAACACTTGCTGTTGCCACGGGTAGAAGCAATACCAATTTGAGAACCTCATAAACCATATCATACACTTTGTGCCTCTTTGTTTCAACAAGCTTAACTGAGAGATCAACAATATTATCTAGGCCTTTGAATCTATCATCATGTCTCATGTCATCAATATAATTATGTAGCTGCAATTCAAGTTTGAGCAAATTATTATTTGAGAACTCCTTTGGGTAGAACTCAGCTAGTCTATATAGCTTCTGTGCATCAAAAGAAGAAAAAGAATTGGAAGGATTGAAGGCCGACATACAAGACAACAACTCCATATTAATCTCGTCAAACATATTTGGAGCATAGTTTGGGCTAGTTAAGGTACAGTTACCTAGAGCATTGTCCAAATCATACTTGTTCACTTCTTCACAATTTCCAGCAAGAAACTTTAGAAGTTCAATGAAGTTCCCTCTGTTGCCAGATTCTTCACTTTCATTATGTCCACGAAACACCAACCCCCCCTTGATGCAAAAGAAACTTAAAGCACCTATGTGATTAGAAGTAGTAGCAGAAGCAACCGCCACCTTCTTTGCTTCATGCTTCTGAAAAAGAGATGCAATATCCGAGTTTCTCTTCATAACTGCACAAATATTAAAAAACATGATTCTAAATAATTAAACAATTTATTATTTGTAATGTTAGCAAATAGCATAGAGATTAGATCAGGAGAACTGGGAAAGTGTGACGTACTCAGGCGTCAGGCCGTCAGGGTGTCTGCTTGTCCGGTGGCGCCGGCGCTGTGACCGTGTGGTCTCGCTCCGTCCGTCCGTGGCCTCCGATCGTGATTAGTTTAGGGTAAAGTTACACCTAACTGCGTTGTGTTGCGACTGGTCACTGGCGTGATCCATTCGTGAGGTAACTAGCGCCTCTTTGCTGCGTGGGCCATGTGGGGCGCCTCAAGTGGGCCTTTAGTGGTGGCGTGATCCATTCCAAGTAAGTTTTTTCTTTTCTTTTTACAAATTCAAATGCAATACGTATATATAATAGTATAGTCACCGGTGCCACAGGGTATGCTAGTGCATACATGGCATACCCTGTGCCTCCGCCACTGCCTTCACCGCTGTCTAGCGCATTCAGCCCCAGGGAGATGAAGATGTCGGATTCGATCGTATTATCCTCCATACCCTTGAACATCCACTAGGGGTGCTTCCTCTACTTCAATGGGAGCACCCGACGGCTCACGAAGGTATGAATGACGTTCGGCCCCATCAGGGCCCGCACCCACAAGCAGTCGATCACCACCAGCATCGCCGCAAGGTCCTCGCGCTCCGCCGCGGGAGGGAAGCTCGACCATGACGGCGGTGGCACGCCACCCAGCCTTTTAGGAGAGTAACGAGGTAGTTCTAGAGCATGTTGGGAAGGTAGAACCATTCCTTCTGCCAGCCCAACCTGGCGTCCCAACCATGCTCGTAGCCGAGGTCCAGGTAGCACCCTGCCACTTCAGGACGGACCTGGAGCAGGGCACCCCTCATCCGAAGTGAGGGAAAACCTCCAGGAAACCCTCGCAAAGCATTATAAAGACCAAAAGGTGGAGGATGCCCTTTGGGGTCAGGTCATGGAGGCAGAGCCCGTAGAAGTAGAGCAGCCCCCAGAGAAAAGGATGTGCCCGCAGGTCAAACCTGTAGTCATGGAAGCGGGAGAAGGATGCGATCTCAGCCTCTAGGGGACTCACCACCTCATTGCCACGGCGGCCACTGGGATCAGCGCCCCCTTCTGCATCTCCTCAAGCTTCCTCTTGGTGAAGGATGATGAAATCCACTCCATCATGGTTCTCAGTGAAGGAATCCGCAGCGCAAAGGGCGTAGTAGGGTGGAGGGCAAAAGCTCTGAGATGGCAGCAGAGGCTCTGGAGATGGAAGGAGGATGCTCGCTTAAGGCAGTAGGTAACCTCCCCTGTCGCCATTTCCTCTCTATTTTTATAGTTTGGGGGACCGTGGGCACCCACGCCCCATGATATCGTGCACGGTCGTGCGTCATGGCGGTGGCATACTAGGTGGAGGCGCACCCCGTGTGGCTCGCGATATACTGGCCCCCGGACGGGCCCACCCCAGAGTAGACACTCCGGCGGACGTCCGCACGGGTTAGCGTTTCGACTTTGGTGCATCCCGTCAATGCGATGGGACACGACATGACGGCTTGACTGCAACAGTTTGCTAACACAACTTATGCACACACCTATGTAGGAATCATGGGGTCATATGGCCCTCTCAAATCCTCCACGCTTTCGAAATGCCGCGGCTGCTCACCCCTCGGATCATCGCTGCATGGCACGGCGGTTCACCCCACGTAGACCACAGTACACCACTCGCATTAACTCTCTCTGCTAGCACGATGACTGAGAAATATCAAAAGACTTCACCACCCGCCGACGAACCGGCCCCACGAAGGGCCCAGGGGCTCCTCAGGTCCACATTTTTGGAAGTTTGAAGGCCAGCCTATGGATGGCGCGTGGCCGCTCCAGAACCAGGGGATCAAAAGTAATGGGCATTACACGAGGGACCCACTAGCAATCTTTATCCCGGGCACACGGAGTGCCCCGACCGTCGCACCGTGCAACTTGAGCCCAGGAAGCCTGTTATCGAACCCGTCGACGGGGGTGGGTCACCGAGCGATAAAACTGGCACCGAGCCAAGTCACCCAATCCACGGCAGGCTGGGCAAGCAGGGCGCCTCATAGTGGCCCAGAGCCAGCAGTCCCCCGAAGGATTGGCCAGACCCTCGCTCAGGCTTTACTGGTTTGAAGCTCACCGAAGGTGTTACCTGGCCAAGAAGTCATGAAGGCAACCCTCACATCCTCAGATGGACATCTGACCAAAAGACTAATAGGACTCAACCCCCTTCAGCCAGTCTATAAGTTGAGATCAAGGAAATCCCCTCATAGCCATCCCAAGCATGACCCAGGAGACAATATTCTGACTAACCCCCCCCCCCCCCCCCCCCCCCCGACTGACAAGAGTCTAACATAAGGGTATGTTAAGTCCCCGGGTTAAGGATGCAATAGTCCGACTAACCACTCAGCTGACTCTCTGAATCAGCCGGGGGGCTCGGAGGCTACACCCATCTGGTGCGCTCGCGCGCACGCACTAGCAAAAAAAGGGATGGTTCGACAGCCCGAGGGTGTCTTCGATATCAGAAGGAAGAGCCAGAGGCGGCAAAGTCGCCATCGATCGGGACTTGGGGGCTAACGGACCTGGATCCTAGGGGTTCCCCAAAGGGGTGCCTACCCGCTATGGGCTTGAGCCGGCCCACGGTCTACTTGAGGACATGAGACAAGGTGGCGTGTACTCGAAGATATGAAGTACCGACCTAGTCGGATTATAGGAAAGTCTATCTCTATAACAGGACTAGAACTCTTCTGTTGTAACCGACTAGGACTAGATTATGCTCCTACTCTTTGGACTATATAAAGACAAGCAAGAGCATCGCCTTGTACGACATGATAACAAACAACAGGGAACACATCCTCATATACAACAACATCATCATGATACACAACAATCCAACGAGAGGCAACACACCTAACTAGATGTAGGGTGTTACACTGTTTAAGCGGCCTGAACTAGTATAAATTGTTGTCTTTGCGTTCACCATTGAGTTCGCCCTTCGTCGAAGCCCACCAAACACCATTCTGAGTACCCCCATAACATGTTCCCAGTCATCAGACACTGACAGCTAGCACGCCAGGTAGGGGCTTTCGGTGAAATCACGATTGAGAGCTCGATGGACCTCAACATCAGCACGACATTCTCGGCGGTATCGACTTTCACCTTTAATTCATGGACCTTCACGACGGATGACTCTGACAAGCTCCAATGTCGCCTCATGGAGGGTCCTAGCAACCATGTTTCTCCTACTTCACGACAAGACGCACTGGAGAACCTCATCATGGATTTCGGTGAATTTTCGTTTTTTGATCCTACTTGGACTCAGAAAGACCCCATGCAGTTCGAGTCCTACTCGGACATGACCAGGTTCTCTGAGTCGGCTCCTAAGCCATCGAGCAACCATGGTCCCCACATAGCCTGACTCCCACTCGGGCTTAGGAATACCACTTCTGTCTATTAAAGGGAGGTATCCAAGGTCGTGCTCACTACGTGAAAAACAGTTTGTAGCAATGGGACTTTTTTTAGAGGCGGCTGGCATTGGAGCAGCCCCTACAGTGGCGTGCACGGGCTCTAGCACAGCAGCCGCCCCTACAAATGGCATAGTAGGGGCGACCGGTAATACGAGCCACCCCTACAAATGTCATGCCCGTGGACTTCGCAACTCAGGTCCGCATCTGCCTCCACCCCCTTGGTCTATCCCTCGCCCCCTGTCCTCTCCTTCTCCAACGCCACCGCCCCATCCATCTCCCGTTGCCTCACCCTCCTCTCTTCCTCCGATGACGCCACCGCCCCTTCCTCTTCCACCGTTGCGGCCACCATCCCCTCCTCTACAGGCACGGCCACCACCCCTCCACCGGTGAGGCCACAACCCCCTCCATTCCCCTCTTAGATCTAGATCTAGAAGGGTGGGGAGGTGGGGCTTCCACTGCGTCATGGCGTCCTCCTCGGATTTGTTGCTCATGTCGCCACCGCTCATGTCATGCCCATTGTCGAGCCGCCCACGTCTGAGGACGTGGGTACCTCGTCTTCCTCCACCACCGCTGGTGCCGGAGGCACTCACAAGTCGTCGCCGGGAGCCATGGCGAGGGCGCAAGGGGTGGTGCGGGCAACGATGAGGATTAAAAGGTCCTCCGAGTGTCGCTGCTCCACGTGGTTGCGATTTGAACCCACTCCTCCAACTTGCAGTTAGATCCATGTCCACTTAGGCGGGATCGATGTCCACTCTACAGCTAGATCCATGTCCACTCAGGCAGGAGCGGCTAGATCCATGGCCGGTTAGGTCTCCTGTTGCTGCTGCGGTGGGGGAATCTGCAAGGTTTTTTTTACCTTACAGTTCCTGGTCGATTTTTGTACTAGATCTAATATATGGTGCATCTGTTGATATTTTCGTGTATATAGGATACCCAATCCGTTGATTCAGAAGAAGGGATCCTATCAGGCATTGCCAATTCAAAGCACAGGTAATTTTTTCTGCATGTTAGGCTATTCTATTTATATATAATGTAAAATTCATCTGCATTAGTGAAAGGAGTACACTGGTTTTAGATGAGACATGCCTAAGATAACTCCATTAGATGTACTATTTAACATGTATTTCTCTTCCTGTTTGATTCTTTTACTATCCACTACTCTTGGATCCTCATTGCAATATTAAGAAGTCCATGTACCGTCTACCCCCTGTGTTGGCTGCTATTTCCAAAAGATAGCTTTTATTCATGAGACTGCCATAATAATGTGCTCATTTTCGTGAGGAAAGACATGTTGGTTCTGTTGACATGAATCAGTTAGTACCAAGGAATGTGTTTTTAATCCACCATTTAAAATTCTTAGCGTCCTGTAATCACTAATTGGGAATCTAGAAAAAAAGAAAGACAATTATTATGGTTATACTTGAAATTTATCACATTAATTAAGTCTCTGTTATCTCTTATAAAACCATGAGAAGAGATGCATGTTGTATACACCATGGATTTTTAGTACAGCCACATATGAAAAATTGTATAGTATACCAATATGAATGGGGGCATGTGAGTTTTAAGTCAACCAGTTGACTAGTGGTTCTATTATTAGATTTTTTTCACTGACTTTGATGTGTGACCAACAATGATGTGGATGATGATTTGTAAAAAAAATATGGGCATGTAGGTCCTAAGTCAACCAGTTGACACTAATTAGAGAGGTCTGTGCACATATTTAAGTCTGAGTTAATTCTTTTTAATGTCCTAGGGTTGTGTTTGTCTAAGTGTCAATGTGGATGGCAATAGCTGCACGATTTCTGTTGGTGCTTTGAATGGTTTACTGAACAGCATTTAGAATATCCAAGGTGACATTTTCTTGATTTTCTCTTAAGCTATAAATTCTCTGTCTTAATTTGACAGCACTTTTATGCAGCTTTTGTGATTGATAATTCATTTCTTAATTTGTGTGCCTATGAACATATCATTACAATCTGGACTTGTCTTATTAGCATTTAGATTTAGATTTAAAATATATACAAGGAACATGTAGTCATCAACTAATTATCAAGGAACCTATAGTGAATTTGACTTGCCTAACTATTTTAGTTTTCTCGATACAGGCATTAGATTATTGCCATTCACAAGGTATTATGCACCAAGATGTGAAGCCCCACAATGTTATGATAGATTATGAGCTTCGGAAACTCGGGCTGATAGATTAGGGCGTTGCTGAATTCTATCATCCTGGCAAGGAATATAATGTCCGTGTTGCCTCCAAGTAGCTGCAGATATGTGACAATGTGAGTGCGTAGCCTGAATATCTAGTTCAGGTAGGTTGCAAATCTTTATGTTTTTCATGATTTCAATCTTGTCAACTACACTTACACTGTATTTTGTATTTGTATCCCAATGATATTTAACTATGGTCTTATGTTCTGTTTGCAGCTGCCCATATGGACATATGGAAAGTACAGTTAAGATGAAAGTACAAAAATGGTCCATGATGCTTACTATTCTCGACTATATCTTGCAAAGGTAACTGCACTCCCAAGGAAATTATATCACATATACTGTCCTTTTTAATGCATTGGTCTGAAAAAAGCATTGCAGCATGACACCAGATGGGGAATGACCAAGACACTATTAGTTTTGACCTCAAGCCATCGGATGCTATCAACATTGCTTAGTACTCGGCATATTAGGTAGAGGAAGCCACCACTCTGCCTTACTATTAGCCTTACCTGTGTGTATGGGGCTGGTGGTGGCTTCTTTCCTAACATTTTTCTTTTTCCTAGCATCACATTGAGTTGACATATTGTTTCTCATATCGTTGGATCCATGTTTTCTATTCGTGGGAATCATGTGTCTCGGAGCATTACCACAATGCTATGATATTCCTTATTTCAATTTACAAATGTCTTGTCTTATCAATGGCAAAGTTGCCGCGAAGTGTTACATATTCACTATCTTGATCTCCTTTGTCCTCTTTTTATAGGAGCGGGCTAATAAGATACAGTAAGATCTTGAGGAGCTTGTGAAATCTTTGAATGAGCAATGCAAGATATATTGGTTGAGAGCTAAGCCAACTACTTTAGTGGAATTTCCTTATGGTAATTTAGTCAGATATTTAGTGGATCTTGTTTTGGTTGTGTTTCTTGTTTAAATGGATACTGTACACTAATTCCCTGTCTGTCAGCTATGAGATAATGTAAAATACTTTAGTCAGATCTTACTTCATGTATATGAAATTGCTAATGGTAGTTTATATAATGATCTTGTGCTTGTGGTCAGATTTGAATTATATATATATATATATATATATATATATATATATATATATATATATATATATATATATATAGGTCGATTTTGAATTGTAAATTTGATTTTTTTTTGGAAAATGTACTGTAGGGGCGGTTCTAAACTGAACCACCCCTACAAACAGGTATTATAGGGGCGGCTGGTACTACAGCCGCCCCTACAAATCGTAGGGGCGGCCGATAACACCAGCCGCCTTTATAAATCGATATGTAAGGGCGGTCTAGGAACCGCCCCTACAAATACATGATTTATAGAGACGGTATCGTAGGGACGGCTGGCCGAGCCTCCTCTACAACCAGCCGCCCCTAGAAACCATTCCTGTAGTAGTGGCTATCCACTGTGATCTTAGGGGAGGATCAAGAAGAAATCCCTATGATAGGCGCCCAACAAAGCCTGGTGCTCACGGCCACATCAGAATGGAAGATTGTGCACTGGCCAGGAATCCGGCAAATCGGGAACTCATCTGATCCGTCCCGAGTAGCCGCCATGATGGGACAACTACCATGTCAAGTCGGCATCACGTTCTTAGCCCTTGAACAGGCATCTACCACAGAAATCTACTCTGGCACCACGAATACCGAGTTCTGTGCCAGCAGCTCTCCGACTATGCTTTCATGATCCGGTGACGACTCCAATCGAACATGCTAAGTCACATTTTATATTTCATTATACACGTGTATATCTCTAGATATCTACATATGTCTACATAAAAATTGGTAGGAGCCCAGCTGCATCAGCCCTCGCTGCTGTCCTGCGTTGGCCCTCGTCGCCATCCCACACCGTCGACTCGTCGTCCCATGGCGCCCCACGGTCAGCATACTGTGGCTCGCATTGTCAACTCGTCAGTACTCATTGACAGCTTAGAGTTCGTCATCGACTAGTCGATCCCGCATCGACGACACTCGTTGTTGTCCACGGTAGAACTCAGGCACGACCAGGTTCTCTGAGTCAGCTTCTGAGCCTTCGGACGACCGTGGTCCAAGACCAGTCCGACTAGCGCTCAAGTCCAACTCGGCATGACCAGGTTCTCCGAGCTGGCTTCTGAGCCATCGGACAACCGCGGTCCAAGACCAGTCCGACTACCGGTCAAGTCCAACTCGGGCTCGACCAGGTTCTCCAAGTCAGCTTTTGGGCCATCGGACAACTACAGTCCATGACCAGTCCGACTACCGCTTGAGTCCAACTTGGGCACGACCAGGTTCTTCGAGTCAGCTTCTGAGCCATCGGACAACCGCGGTCCAAGATCAATTCGATTACCGCTCGAGTCTTACTCGGACATGACCAGGTTCTCCGAGTCAGCTCCTAAGCCATCGAACAACCGTGGTCCAATACCAAATTAGGCAGCTGCTGATCCCCGCACATCGTTGCCAGCTTCGCCACCCATCAGTGCCTGCACTTGGGATTGTTCTTGGTTGCTGGGCGGCCGTCCACTCCTGCCTCGCCTTGATCACCCGACGGCGCATATGCGGAAGGCTGCGAGGCTGGGATCATCACGGGATGCTATCCCTGCCTACTCTACTAGCATACAATGGCTCCGCCGTTGACTCCAGCTACTCAGCACACAGCAGGACGCTGTCGCTGCTTACTCTACTATCATACAACGGCTCTGCCGTTGATTCTTGATACTTGGCATGCAGCAAGGACGTTGTCTTTGCCAACTCTGAGAACATACAATGGCTTCGGCCGTTGATTTCTATTACTCGACATACAACAGGATGTTGTCCCTGCCTTCAGGACATATAGCCCCGCTGCTACTTCCTGCTTTCTGACAAACGAGACACATAGCCTCGCCACTACTTCTTGTCTCTGCCACGAGGATAAGTCGCAACCCTATTGACACATAGCCAGCGCGCTACTTCCTATCGAACTCAGGCTGGTATGTCTGGATCCTCACCTAGCTGCGACTACAAGTATGCGGGATCGACTAGTCCTACACGATGACTAAGTCTGTAGAGATGCGGTCCACTAAAAGTCCCCTACTTCAAAGACTACAAGTATGCGGGATTGACTAGTCCTACACGACGGCTAAGTCTGAAGAGATGCGGTCAGCTAAAAGTCCCCTACTTCAAAGACTAAGAAATATACGGACCGACTAGTCCTACATGACGACCAAGTCTATAGCGATGCGGTTGACTACGTCCCCTACTTGGATGACTAATTCCAGAGAGACTTCAGTTGGCTAAAGCTTTCTACTCGGTGAGCCGACTACACAAGTCCAAGAGACTCGGTTCAAAGACAAATTTTGGGAAGACTCGCGTCCATTGCGACCAAAGATAAGTCTTTCATTATTTATTTAATTACTAACATTTATATTGAAGTCTGTACAGGGTCACAGAAAAGGGCAACTTCAGGCAGTGGCGGATCTATGATTGGGACAAAAGAGGGGCTGAACAAAGAAGATTTAGGACTAAAGCTAAAAATTAAAGGTGAATTCACACTAAGCTACAGTAATTAATGAAGGATTAAGGCAGCTTAGGGGGGCTGTAGCCCCGGCAGCCCCCTTAAGATCCGCCACTGACTTCAGGTGAAGTCCAGATCATCTACGAAGGCCCAACACTTGCTTGATGCAACTCCTCGCCTCACCCAGCGTCATAAACTCCTCGCCTCACCCAGCGTCATACCCGCCTCGACTACCGGGATCTGACTTCCCGCGAGGATGGCCGCGGTATATTGGCTGCTAGAAGCCAGCTGGGTACTCTACCTCGTCACTGGCTCCAACGCGGCTTCTGGTTCCTGTTCATCCCTATCAGCTCCGCCACCCGTCACCACCGGCATCTGGGACTGTCGTTGGTCGTAGGGCGGCGGGAGGATCTCCTTTTCCACCTCTGCCTCGTCTTGATCACCCAACAGCGCGTCTGGGGCAGGCTGCGAGGCCGGGATCACTACGGTATTTGTCCTAGGGGTACCAATATGCTCTTGAATCGACAGTGTGGGCTCAACAGAAGGATCTTGAGACACACTGACAAAGAACAGAGTATGGTCAGCACACATACTGATCACAAATTGAAACTAGTGTAACTCAGAGTCAACAAACAAGACATCTACTCAGATTAGCCAACAATAAAAGGAGGGTCATGCCGTTACATGGTATTTGAATCCCAACTAACTGTTTCATAGTCATGATATAATGTAACATCCCTCGTAATCACTGGTGATCGCCATAGACGTTGAGACTAAAGAAACAGCCGAAAGTGGAAGCCAACGATACGACATCCTCTTGTAGTCTGAACAGTCGATGCATTGTGCATGCTGTGGTCAAAGAAGAAAACCGATAGGTAGCTCATGCAAGACGGTTACCGTGGCAGCCTAGCGTGAGGATGAAGTAGCCGTGATATTTCAGAATGGATCCATGGCTGATTTGGGACGGGAGAGAAATTGATAGAACATTTGGCCACGAGGGAGATGGCTAGATTGGGAATCAGCGGAAGCTTCTCGGCCTCACGGTCATGCACGGAGGAAAAGGCCAATAAGGAGAGAAAAACGGGCTTGTTTGCTGCCGCTTTAAGCCGCAGCCGCTGCAGCTGCCTGCAACTCGTTTATTCCTATATCGAGTACTGTAGCATGATTAAAAAACTGCAACTACAGCCGCTTAAATCTGCAGCGAACAGGCCCAGCGTTTCTTTAGTCGCCTGTGGGCCTACACACTTTGGTGCCACCAAACAATCATCAAATGTTGCTGCCTGCAGTCCGAATGCTACACTCGAGTTACCCTAACATCCTCAGATTGAGGCGATACACGTGGTGGAAACAGTGGACTGCCCCAAGGTTTTGAACGTAAACTCATCAGTGTGTTGATGGTTATGTTAATTCTCACCAGACGTGCTAAAAAAAGATAAATCCCAAATAATTCTCTAAATAATAAGAAACATCTAACCTTTAATTTGATAGACTCTAATCATCATCGTTAATAAAAGCCGTAGGATGTATTCAAAATAATCACGCACCGTAGCCAGGGGTGTTTCAGCTTTACACCACCTCCGGTTTCATTCTCGCGGGCTCTCCATCGGAGGTTCCTCAGGATCACATTTTGGATCTTGTGCACAAAATTCAAGAAGTTTGAATACATAATTTCAGTGCAAGACCCTTTTGCAACCAACATGTCTTTGTAATAATGCTAACATGTTTAACCATGTTGAATCTAGGTACCTCATTGTGATCGTTGATGTATGGACCGTAGCAGCCTGGGATGCGATCTGGCCAAAGTTGCCAGACAATAGCTGCGGCAGCAGAGTCATTGTGACCACTCGGATAGATACTATTGCAAAGGCACGCAGCGATGCTAGTGGTTACATCTATTATATCGAAGCTCTGAATCCAGCGGACTACGAGAAGCTGTTTCTGAACAGAGCATTTGGCTCTATGAGTGATTGTTGCCCCAAGGAGTTGAAAAGTACTATGGAGAAAAACTTAAAAAGGTGTGGTGGGCTGCCATTGGCAATTATAACCATTGCCAGCCTTTTGGCAAACTACAAATCACCTGAAAACAAAGATATGTGGAATACAATTCTCAAATCAATTGGATCACAGATGCAGAGCCACCCAACGCTGAAGGGGATGAGACAGATATTGACACTGAGCTATGACCACCTGCCTCACCATCTAAAGGGTTGCATGATGTATCTTAGCATTTTCCCAGAGGATTATGTGATCGTTAAAGATCGGTTGTTGAGTAGATGGATTGCTGAAGGATTGGTTGCTGAGGATAGGGGGCTGACACTAATGGAAGTAGCTGAATCCTATTTCAATGAGCTGGTGAGTAGAAGCATGATTGATCGGGCCGCTGATATAGCCAACTACTATGATGGGAGGGTGGAGACATGCCGGGTGCATGACGTGATGCTTGAGGTGCTGGTTTCCAAATCTCTAGAGTCTAACTTCGTTAGCCTGATAGTTGGGCAGTTTGAGGGGATGTGCTATGATAGGATTCGCCGCCTCTCAGTTCATGGTGGAGAGGTTGCCAAAGAATCGGCATCCCGAAAGGTGGCAGCAGGGCATGGCAGGAAGAATGCTATCATGGGGATGAGTGTACAGCATATCAGATCACTGAGTATGTTTGAGCTTGATCGGCATAAGCTGCTTGATCGGCTTGGTGAGTTCACCCTGCTCGGGATACTTGACCTTGAAGACTGCATGGGCCTCGAAAAAAAACATATGGGCTATATCTGCCAGATGTACCTTCTAAGGTTCTTGAACTTGAAGGGTACTGATATCAATGAACTCCCTCGTGAAGTTGGTAAGCTGGTGCATTTGCAGACACTTGATGCACGCATGACGTACCTTAATGATCTACCGAAAACTGTGACAGAGCTAGAGGAACTTGAGAGCCTACAGTTCCCCAGGCGTTAAAAAAATGAAGGCACTAAGCAAGGTGAATAAAGTGGTTGTCAAATCAAACAAGAGGTTTGCCAATGCAAGAAGGTTGCTGAAGAGATATCTGAGCTAGAGCAATTGCTAGAGCTGTCCATCTATGTCGACAGAAGATATGTCATTAACCAGGATGTCCATGGAACGCTTATCGATTCTGTGGGCACGCTATACTCCTTCCGATGCCTCAACTTTGGTGACATTGGTTGGCACCGGGCGGTAATGAACTTTCTACATCACCTGCGCTCGCCGCCACGGCTCCTCCGATACCTAAGGATCTGTGGTGGCCTCTTTCTGGATTTGGATTGCCTGACTGGGTTGGGTTACTAACTTACCTTGTAGAGTTTGTCGTAGCTTGGGCCTTCCTTCTTGATGGTGACCCACTGTTTGAAATACTGAGTAAGTTGCCCAACCTGAAGAGGATCACCTTGGATCAAAATTCTTATACAGGAGAAATGCTGGTAGTACACGCTACCCAATCCTTTCCTGCGCTCACGGAACTGAAAGTGCTAGGTGCAGGAATTCCCGCACTCTACCAATTTGAGAAAGGATCGATGCCAAAGCTTGAGAGGTTTGAACTGGCAGTGAGCAAATTGTTGGGATTCAGCACTTGACAAACCTTAAAGAGGTGCAGTTAAGTGGTCAGATAAGCAACAGCGCACTGAAACTTGCACTGGAAAATCTAAAGGAAGAGAATAGGAAGCGCAGCATTTCCAATCAATTCGAAGTTCAAGTGAGATATGAGTGGTCACTCTTCTAGCTACAGCTTCGTCATATGATTATGTTTGTTTACTTGATTCGGTCGAGTTCTCTTTAAAACTGTGGTTGATGATTGCTTTAAAACATATATTTGAGATGACTAATCTCAGCTAGCAGTTAAAACTTGTGTGCCCCCGTGACACTAGGCTCCCTGAATTCTTTTGTTTATTGTGTGCGGAGAAATTGCCTTCCTCCTCTACATTCTACCTTCCATCTCTGAGCACGACATTGAGTAGCAATCATCTCAAATACATAAGTTGAGAGCAGAGGGATGACTAACCTCATCATAGAAAATATTGGAAGAAGACATGATCCTGTTTTTCTTTTAAGTCTTCATCAAACGTTGTGTTTCTGTATGAAACATATCCTGCTAGATTTGTTTTTTTTATTTAACTTATTCAGTGACGACATGGACATTAGGCCAGACAAATTTGTCAACAGTGTGATTTACGCGTGCTCAATGGATGCATTATTAGAAGATGCCACACAACTAAAAAGTGTGAGCTACCGGCAGTCCATAACTAAGGCCATGTTTCGATGTGATGTACTAAGAAATCGTGGTATCAAGAAACTACAATTTTAGAACCTAAAAACGTGCAAAACCATGTTTTAGAAATAACAAATTTAGAGTGATGCAATTTTAAAATTTTCTTAAAAGATTACAGTTTTAACAATACTATGGTTTCCAAAACTATAAAGTTTGTTGTGTCCAAACACTTCGTGGCACCCTACAACTAAATTATTTCACAAAACTATGGAATTTATATAAAACTTTAAAAATACTTTGTATCCACACAGGGCCCAAAGACTAAAATATACTAGTGGTCCCTAAACTTAGGAAATGGTGTCACCTAGATCCCCAACTCTCATTTTTTAATTTTTAGGTTCCCGAACTTGTGCTAGGCGTTAGCATTGGTTCAAATGGGCTCAGAACCACTCCATACGGCGACATGACACGTTGATTGAGTGCTTACATGGAGTTGACATGTGAGGCCCACATATCGACCCCACCTCTCCTTTCCCTATCTTTTTCTTCGTCTTACTTCTCCGCCACTCCTGTCTCACCGTGGACACCGCCAACACACGCAATCCACCTGTGGTGTGCCCACTTCCCTCAAGCACCTCATCAGCCCATGTCGTTTGTTGTTCATCGCCCCGTGCCTCCTCTTCCACTCCCCTCTTTCTCTCACTCCGATCCGAGCTCTGAGCTCATGATCGGCGGCGCCGCTCTCCGTTCTTGTCAGTAAAGTTGTTACCAGAACTGTTCTTCTTCTTCCTTAGCGGAATCACCAAAAAAGCGTGTTCATGACGATTCAGGTCACACCTCAGCAAGGGCTAGTATATGACCGAGGTTGCACATGGTCTACCACACAACAAAGGGAGGTCCAAACAACAAGGCCGACTAGCAAGTTGGCCTTGCGATGTAGACACACATTCTTCGTCCAAAAAGCTCGCGAACACCTCCCGGTAAGACCTGTTGGGAAGAGGCACGACAAGTTTGCTCTAGGAACCGAAAAACCATCTAGAACGCCAATGAACCTTGTCGAGAGACATGTTGAACAACAGGAGTTGGAAAAACTAAAGCTGGAAAAAGGATTGGTAGATTGATTTTTTTGTCGATTGTGTATGGTTAACCTCAGTCGGTTGTGATCCTCTGATATATATAGAGGGGAAGTGAACTTATACTAATAACAGAAAACGTTGACAAAACATTTTCCACATGTTTCTCACGAGATCCAAGGAATTTGGATCAAATTTCAGTGGATTTAGAGTCTGGACAGGGAAAATCGGCTGGGGCCAGTTTCTGCAGGCAGCGCTTGAAAAAAGCCAAATTCCCTGGTAACGTCCGGACGGAGGCTAAACCGCTGGTTTTCCCTAGATTTTGCAAATATGCTCTGAATGTGCCCAAATTTGATTCTTTTCGTTTGCAATTATGTACCAAGTTCAAATACAACCTCCTCAGACCTTTTGTGCTGTAAAAAGAAACTTGGATGAGAATATCAAACAAAGTTGATTAATGACACACACACAGACACTAGTCTCTCTGCCGTCGCATCAGCCATGCGAGGCATACAGATATGAGTACTAAACATGCTACCAGTTGAGCAGTAAGAACCGTAGGTGGTTTGACAGTAATGGAGCTTCCAAAGAGGAACGATGCAAACAAGCTTACGAGGTCCATGGACACGAGGACGTTGGAAACAATGATATTTGTCCTTCTGAATAGCCCGTTAATCGAAAGCAGGACGAGAATGAGCATGGATGACATGAAGCCTACCAAGTTGAAGTTGGCGAAGAGGCAGTCCTGGGTGTAGTTTTTATCACGGAAAACCGAGCCGCCCGCGACATACCCATTGGCGGCATCATCGGCTTGCCAGACGCCACCGGGCGGGTTAAGTGCTGCGTTCCATGTGATGGAGGCCGTCAGTGTGGGGAGCGCCATCAGCCAACCGCGAAGATCGTCCAGTGCCTCTGATTTCAACTTGTGAAATGATTTGTATCGTCTTATAATTTCATCGACACTCTCTGGAGAAATCTGGGCAACGGTGATCTCTTGCCTCAGTTCCTCGTGCGGGGCCGACGTAACAACATGTGCCAACGAATTGTTGCCTCCAAGATGCTGTTCCATTTCCGTATCACACATTTCCATAGGTTGGTTATTATTAAGTTCTCAGTGGCTGCAAAAATCCGGAGGAAATGAGAAAACAAATGAATCAAGCTAGCTTACAGATAGATAATATATATAATAAGTGCATGGATTTCTATCTAAGACTAGGAGAAAACAAATTCATTCCCTCATGGTCCTGGCTCCTGCAACATTTACTTCTCCGTGTGATCGAACATGGTCCTCCCCTCCGGAACCATATGGTTTTCCAACACTTCATAGCAATTATTAGCACGTCGTCGCTCGAAGCTAACACCATATATTGTGCCAAAGCGCTGATTTGGTCACCAGTTCCGATGCCTTGGTTCTATTGAGCTCATCTCGCCCCCACCCCCTGGAGTGGCCGCGGCAGAGCGAAGCCATGGGGCCACCTGCCCAACACCACCAGAACCCCCACCCCACTCTCATACCACGCCGGCTTCCTTATTTCCCCCTCTTTTCACATCGGACCTGTACATTCTCTCCGGCAGCCATCTTCACCAAGCTCTGGACGGACTTGCCCACGATGTCCCCTCCTGGCCCGGCCAATGCAGTAGCCGAGCTCGCGAGCTCGTCTCTGTCTCCGGCCAGCGCAATCGAGATATAGGAGCTGGCCCTCTTGGAGCCTAGCTGTCCGGGTGTGCACCGTACCCCTCCTGGCCAACTATCCTTTCCTCGAGTAGGAGCTTGCCTCCGCGCTATTGAAGGACCGGACTAGACGACCAGAGGGGGGGTGAATAGGAGCCTTAAAATTTTATTCGAAACTTTTGGACCACTGTCCCAAATCACCACCAAACACTCGACACATCAAACATGATGTCCTTGACCCAACTAGTGGATGGATGTTCCCTAGGAACACAGCAGGACACCAAACACGAACGGAGAGCACTCGCAAAAACGGGAACCAAAAACAGTGCACTCAACTCCTATGGAGAAGAAGCAAGTGCCTGACTCAAAATACTCAAGTCAACTGGTGACAAGAGTACTGAGGACCGTCCCTTAGGTTGGTAGGAACCCAACGCAAAAGACGGAATGCGAATCGGATCAAAGATGTGCAAAAATGGGACAAAATAGTGCAAAACAGTGAGCACGGGACAATTTACAGGCCGGCGAGAGGTTGGGCATCCCGAAGGGCACCAAGCGCCGTGCGTCGCCGAGTGCTTTAGTACGCCCAGCCAAGAAGGCCTAGACCACTTCTCAGGCCGTGCCAGACAGTGGTCCGATGGCCCAAGGAACGGGTCCCTCGCCGACTGCTTCGACGCCATCCCGAGTGCCTCCCATTGTTGGGGAAGAAGTGAGGCATCCGGGTGCCTCAGCTGCTGTTGGGGCGAACCCCCTCACCGAGGATTCGAAGACCACTCATGGCGAGGAAATTGCTTTGCCATCTCTGAAGAAGAGGCCATCTCCAAAGAAGTCGTCTGCACCCAGTACTTTCAAATTGACGACCCAGAGGCAGTTCTGGACCACTCTGACTGAGAGTCATCCAAAACCACTCGGATCACAAGCGCCGGGTAGCGAGACCAATCAGGAGCCTCTGGCTCCCAAACCAATCTCCTCGGTTATCCCTCAAGCCGGGGGTCTGGTGAAGCGGTGTTCGACCCCGCCTCAAGAAGAAGGTTACTATCAGGTATGATCTTGCAACTTGTTGTGCGTGACTTTTGCTTCATCTGACTCTGAAATGTTAGTACAGGAAAAGAGTCATCCCGCAAACCAGCAATCCTGGAGCAGCCAGTATTCTTCCCGTAAGGGCAGAATTTTCCATCCCCGAGGGGACCTCAACCTCAAGGGCCTTGGTCCCCTCGAAGCCCGTGGAGTCCACCGGTGCTTTTGGTGGTTCCACAAACACACCAAACTTGGTGTTAGGCTTGAGAGGCTCAATGGGTGGAATTTTGATCAGCATGGGAATAGTGGAGGAGTTTGGTTTCTCACTCGGCTTCAAACCACTACTCTCTCCAATTTTGCCATAAAACTGACCACTAGCACTCTCAGCAGCAAAGCCTATACCCTGTCCCCCAACGCCACGCTTGAACTGTTGGACCATCATGCCAACTGTGGCTCTCCACATGAAACCCAGCTCAAGATAGTCTGAAGCTATGTGTTTTCTTCCTTGGATCTAGTATTGGCTGCACGACAAGCCTCAAGTTCATCGATCAAGCCCTTGCAAAGCACACACTCAGCAGATTTAGCAACACAACTCTCCTTCTCAAGCAACGCTATCCTAGTGTTCTTCTCCTCTAGCTCTTTCTGCAAAGCCGGGCACGTCTTGCATGCACCCAAAAGACTTGACCTAGACTTCACTTCATCTAGCTCATCTATCAAGGAGGCATACTTTGTTTGCAGGGTAGAAAAACTTGACATGTGAATAGCCCAACTATTGCATTCTATCTCGTCAGACATGATAGGAGCCCTAGCAAACTCAAGATCCTTAAGTGCTTGCTCTAGCTTAGCCCTAAGCTTGTTTTTCTCACGCACATCACGACTAAGCAACTTATCCTAACTCAACAAAGCAGCATAGCAAGTATCAAGCTCAGCAGCAAGTTCGTCGGTGGAAAGTTGTACCTCAAAGTTGGAGTCATCACCTGTGCATCGCCGTCACCCGCTCACCGCTTCATCACCAAGTGCCATGCTGTAGAGTCCTCACTAGGTGGTGTCGGCAAAGAAGCAGAGCCCGTTGAGGTTGTCCTCAATCTTGTGCTCGGATTCGTCATCGTTGGAGGAAGCAGAGTCACTGTCGGTGGAATCCTTCTCGAAGTCACTGAGAGAGGCCAAGAAGGCATGCTCCTGTGCCTTAACGGTCTTGCGGTACTGCTCCACGAGCGCCTTCTTGTTGAACGCCCTCCCCCTAGACTTGTGCTTGCTGGAGGTGTGCTCCCGCTTGTCCTTGTGCTTGCTAGAGTCATACTTGCCCTTCATCATGGGGCAATTGGCGCTGAAGTGATCGGGGTCACCACAGGGGAAGCAGCCATCCTTTTGTCCACCATGGCGGCGGTTCTTGCGGTTGTCATGAAACCGCTTGAACCGGTTAATCACTGGCGCAAGCTCGTCGTCTCCAGGAACCTCAACCTGCTCCTCTGAAATGGTCATCAATGAAGATAAAGCAAAAATAGGTGAGGGCTTAGTATAAGATCCTCCAGATCCGAACACAAGTGCAATGGTAGGAGTAGATGGGTTCTCTATTTTGGCTCTGGATTGGAGGTCTATCTCTGTGGATTTGAACTTGCTGAAAAGCTCGTCAACACTGAGGGTCTCATAGTTTGGGGACTGAACGATTGCTGCAACTTTGATCTCCCACACCCTCGGATCTAGAGCATGTAACAATTTCAGTGCTCTCTCGTGATCATCATAGGGAAGCTGCGGCTTGTTTGCCCACATCTTGTTCACGATTGACTGGAAGCCAGAAAACATCGAATCAACGGAATCGCCAGGCAACTGAACAAAGTTCTCGTACTCTCGACGGTGTGTCACAAAGAGTCTAGTTTTGACATTAGAAGTGCCCTCAAGATATCTCTCAAGGGTAGACGAAATCTCCCGAGCCATCTCAAGGTTTTGCATACGTTCAAACTCAGGAAGTGCAAGAATAGAGAACAAAGCATTTCTGGCCTTGTTGTTTGCCTCATGGAGGTCAATGTGATGCAGACCATTTCGAAACAGCAAGCACCACGTAAGTAGCATCCAAACAGATCTCCAAACTCAAGATCCCAAGTTCTGAAGGTACGCCAACATGCGGACCTTCCAGTACGCGTAGTTCATGCCATCGAACCATAGAGCTTTACCAGACCTTTCCATGTCACCTTCGCGGATTAGGAACCAGCTAAGGTGGAATGATACTTAACCTGATCCGATACCAATTGAAGGACCGGACTTGCGACTAGAGTAGGGTGAATGGGAGTCTTAAAATTTCATTCGAAACTTTTCGACCGCTATCCCAAAATCACCGCCAAACACTCGACACATCAAACATGATGTCCTCGACCCAACTAGTGGATGAATGTTCCCTAGTAACATAGTAGGACACCATACACGAATGGAGAGTACTTGCAAAAAAAGTGCACTCAACTCCTATGGAGAAGAAGCAAGTGCCCGACTCAAAATACTCAAGTCAACTGGTGACAAGAGTACTGAGAAACGTCCCTTTGGTTGGTAGGAACCCAACGCAAAAGAAGGGACGAAACAGGACAAAACAGTGAGAACCAGACAATTTACTGTTCACATCGGACACGTTAATGTTCTATCTGTTGCACTGTTCATGCGGATGTACAGTGGTGCATTTTGTCCCATGCAGTTTGTCCGGTGCTCAAACTTATGTCCGATGACCCCGATTCAGCCCCCGAAAATTTGAAACTTCGATCAAAACTTGGTCAAATCAAAATGGATCGATTTCAAACTTTGCAGAGATCTTCTATACGGTCATGAGAGGATATCCTCAAGTCATCATCATCTAGATCAACAAAAAACAGTGGGGACCAACGAAACAAAGTAGCGGATTGGGGTTTTCTTCAACTCGGGCAAAAAGACAAAACTTGATGCTCATGAGAGATCTGCAAAAACCAACCTGCAGCTGTGATCTCATGGGTCATAGCACCTAGACAAAGCCAAGAACCAGATCCAAAACACCAATGCCAATCGGAGTACAAAAACCAAGAAACAAGCGAAAATGGTACACCGGGAGGGTCAAGACTCGAATTTAAGACAAGATCTTGTTACCAGGTCACAAGGAGGTTGGGGCCTCCATTCCCACAAGATTCATCTGATTACAAGGTCAGATTACACAGATGACAAGTTTTTTAGTGTCTAGTTCATCTGTGGATCTCACTAGCACTCTAGGGGAGGGGAAACCTATCAAGGAGAAAATGAAAATGACTTGCCTAGACAGATAAGGCTGGTTGGTTCAGCCTCCCCCATATTTATAGGGCTATCACATATTCCCAACTTGCCCCCAGATATTTAGAGTTGAACCACTTAACCCCAGAGGCGTTATGGTCCAACTCAATATCGGTGCATCGAATGGCCACAGGCTCTTCATGACTTTACTTCGCCTTGACGCAACCTTCGTGATAACGCCATGTGCCAACTCCCTCCTCCTCAAAACCACCGCCCGGGTTTTGAAACCCAAACCCAGAAACAGTGCGCTGGTGGTTTTGAGGCCCAAACCACCATACCCACTTGGAGAAGCGTATCCGCTACGCCTGCTCCACGCCTCGATACGTGTCACCGTCATCCTCGACCGCCCGGTCACCAAGTCCTCCAGCGCTCCCTGCTTGACTTGGTCAACCGCCGTCTTGACTTGGTCAACACGGTCAACTCCTCCATGTACACTTGTGCTTGTCGGTGACCCCAGGTGTCAGGGACCCACGGTCGGTCTTCCGGCCATTTTGGTCCCTCGGTCCAAACCTCACGTCTGTCATTCACCGCTGCCAGTCTAGCGGCACGACATGCCTCTACTTGACCTTCTGCATGCCCGTCGACCGCCGTCTCCGAGCTCCACACCTGTGTACCACAAGCCAAGAGACATGTTGCAGACCCAAACTCATGCCATGGTTTGTGAACACACTCAACCAAAGCCGATCATCTCCGACGATCACTCACAAACTCGATACACAAGTGCACATATCAACCTTATGTTCGCACCTATGCAGCTATCTACACTCCCCGTCCTACTAGTATCTTAAACATCATACATTTAGTTCCACTCCCAGCCTAGGCGTCAAAAATCTCGAACGCCGGGAACTGGTGCCTCTACTAGGCAGGCAAGCTTGAAACCAAGCAGCTAGCCTTGAGCCCTTGTATGGCTCTGCTTAGCTCCAGCTCGATTGGCACTGTTGAACACTCGTGCTAGAGCCGTTTTTTATGGAACTACTACAGTCTGCCAAGCACGACGAGCGGAAAGCTGGAGACGAAGACCGGACAAAGATGCCTAAGATAGTAATGTACCTTGCTGACCGGCGAGCGCGGTTAGTACCTCGTGCACTTGCTGTGCTCCATCTGTGAAGCCAAGTTACTTGTTCGGGGCACCAATTTTTATATATAAAAACCGCCGCAAGCTCGTCTCCACCTTGGTGGTCTCCGTGGCCATAAGCTGCGTCCTCTTCTGGAAGCAGCGACAGCTGACGAGGAGCCGAGAGCTGCTACCACCCGGCCCAACGGGCTGGCCGGTGCTGGGCAACCTGCCGCAGCTGGGCGGCAGCAAGCACCACCAGACACTGCACAAGATGTCCAAGGTTTACGGCCCTCTACTGTGCCTGCGGTTCGGCAGCTCCGACGTGGTGGCAGCAAGCACCACCAGACACTGCACGAGCAGTTCCTCCGCGGCCATGACGCCAACTTCAGTTCCCACTGAGAAAGTTTGTGGGAAGCGTATTCACCTCCGTGGAGGCCGCGTGTGTTAATGTAAGGCAGAAAGAGCCTCTGCCGTGGCATACAATCGTGATCCGAGATTTGTTGAGAGAGCTCCTTGATTACAGGAATAGCAACAGTCTAAATCTAGAAGGACGCAGTCTACCAAAAATCTCAGTCAGGTTTGTTACAACGTGACTTGCACGTATGGCACACACGCACACACATGTATCTATCTATCTGTTTCACACCCTTCCTCAATCTTAACCGAGATTTCTGAGGTTGAGATTGTTCACATATTCATAATGCTTCCGGGTCATCAATGGCTTCGTGAATCCATCAGCTATCTGATCACCAGTGCTAACAAGTCGGATGTGAAGCTTCTTGTCTGCTACTCTTTCTCTAACAAAGTGATAATCTATCTCTATATGCTTCGTTCTTGCATGAAAACAAGGTTAGCTGATAAGTAAGTCGCTCCAAGATTGTCGCACCATAATACTGCAGCTGGTGGAGATTGTATGCCAAGTTCTTGTAACAAGGACTGAATCCAGATGATCTCGGCAGTAGCATTAGCCATTGCCTTGTACTCCGCTTCAGTGCTGGATCTAGCCACTGTAGGTTGTTTCCGTGCACTCCATGAGACCAAGTTCCTTCCAAGATAGATAGCAAAGCCACCTGTGGACCGTCTGTCATCAATGCATCCTGCCCAATCTGCATCAGAGAAACCACTAACAAGAGTCGACATGGATTTGGTGATTTTCAAGCCCATATGCAGAGTGTGCTTGATATATCTCAGTATTCTTTTGACTGCAGTCCAATGATCTGTAGTAGGTGCATGAAGGAACTGACAAGCTTTGTTAACAGCAAATGAAATATCCGGTCTTGTAAGAGTGAGATACTGCAATGCTCCTACCACACTCCTATACCTGGTCACATCATCAACACTAAGGGGAGTCCCTGCATAAGCTGATAGCTTCTCTGTAGTTGTCATTGAAGTACTGCGCGGTTTGCAATTCAACATTCCTGTCCTTCTAAGCATATCATTACTGTATTTTCCTTGTGACAAAAGAATGCCATCTTTCATATGTGATACCTCAATACCAAGGAAATAATGAAGCTCACCCAAGTCTTTTAATGCAAACTTAGACTTGAGCGCCTGAAGTAGCCTTGATGTCCCCTCTGGAGCTGAGCTAACAACTATGATGTCATCAACATAGACAAGAACATACATGGTCAGTTCTGCCTTCTTAAATATAAAGAGTGATGTATCACCTCTAGATGGCTTAAAACCGAGTTGTTGAAGCTTCACACTCAGCCGAGAGTACCAGGCACGGGGTGCCTGTTTTAGCCCATACAATGCTTTCTCTAACTTACACACATAGTGGGGGAGATTCTTATCTTGATACCCAGGAGGCTGTCGCATATAAACTTCTTCCTCTAGAATGCCATGAAGAAACGCATTCTTCACATCCAACTGCCTTAAACTCCAACCACGAGACACAGCAACAGATAATACAAGTCGAATGGTTGCAGATTTAACAACTGGACTAAATGTTTCTTCATAGTCAAGACCATACCTCTGCTTGAAACCTTTGGCGACTAGACGGGCTTTGTAGCGCTCTATAGAGCCATCGGCATTTTTCTTGATTTTATAGACCCACTTGCAGTCAATTACATTTTGTCCTGGAACCTGTGAAACAAGACGCCAAGTCTTGTTGCTTTGCAAGGCCATGAATTCTTCATCCATTGCTCTCTTCCAATTTGGATTCCCCAAAGCTTCATCTAGATTGTTAGGCTCACCTGTAGTGGTGAGAAGGCCATACCTTACCGTGCCATCTTTAAATTGTTTGGGTTGCCGAATACCTGCTTGCAGACGCGTTCGTGGTCGCAGGACAGCAGGGACTTCAGCACCACGTACAGCATCATGCACTCCAGGTGCAGGCGCGGCCTCAGGATCAGCAGCCACACTCGACCCACCTGTATCAACCTCGTGAGAAGTGGACGGTGAACCGGATCCGGAGGCCCCGTGTGTGGCGCGCGATGAAGGGACAGGATTCTCAGAAGATGATCCCGGGACCGTTGCCCCACCACGCGCGCCAGAGTCGGGCGCCGGTGGATCGGGTGCAGTAGTTGGGGGCGGCCAGATGGCGCTCTCGCCACGCGTTGAGTGCGCAACGGCTAGCGCAGAATTGGAGGGCGATACGCCGGACTCTCCGAGCAGCAGACTGTCCGTATCAACTCCGGGATGTGTTGCCGTGTGGAGCTGAGGCAGGACACATGAAATACCGCCCTCTGCAGTAGGAGTGGCGGCTGATTGTTCCTAAAACACTCGATCAGCATTAGTAGCACCTGCAGATAGGACATCAGACACATGATCATGCATTGACACACCCCTGGAAGTGGGAATAAGCAGGGATTCACTGGTAAATCGGGTGCCAGCATTAGAATGAAGCTTGGAGAACGGAAAAACATGCTCATCAAAGGTGACATCGCGAGATATATATATATGCGACCGGTGGGTATATCAAGGCACTTGAAGCCTTTATGAAGATTACTATACCCAAGAAAAACACATTGCTTCGAACGGAAAGCAAGTTTATGGGTATTATAGGGACGAAGATTTGCCCAACAGGCGCAGCCAAACGTGCGAAGCGAGTTATAATCAACTTGTTGCTGGAAAAGTTTGTTTAGAGGCGTCATGTTGTTGATCACACGACTTGGAATCCTATTTATCAAATAGGTGGCTGCTAAGAAAGCTTGATCCCAAAATTTTAATGGCATGGAAGCTTGCGCCATTAAGGAGAGGCCAACTTCGACTATGTGTCGATGTTTGCGTTTAGCAGATCCGTTCTGCTGATGAGTGTGAGGGCAAGAGACATGATGAGCTATGCCAATCTTGCTAAAAAAGGAATTTAGGCACTCATACTCCCCTCCCCAATCAGATTGGATGGCTAGGATTTTTGTGTTGAGTTGCCGTTCAGCAAGTTGTTGAAACTCATGAAATTTATCAAACACCTCAGACTTGTGTTTAAGAAGATAAATCCATGTGAATTTACTATAGTCATCAATAAAGCTCACATAATACTTATAATTCCCAAAAGAATCAATGGCATGCCCCCATACATCCGAATGAACAAGTTCTAACGGAGACATAGATTTACTCAACGATCTTTGATAGGGCAATTGATGGCTCTTGGCCATTTGACAAGAATCATAGACTGTGGTTTCTCTCGAGTACGAGGAACAAGACAATTTATTGCTACTGAGTACTTGCTGAACGACATCAAAAGAAGGATGGCCTAGGCGATTGTGCCACATCTCTAGGGACGGTGAACTACTGGATGCAGCAAAGGCTTGTTTATTTTTGAAGGCAGCCGCAGGCATAGGGTAGAGTCCTCTACACGTTCCTTCCAGCAGAGTTTTCTTCGTGATGCGATCCTTAATAAGAAAGAAATTTGGATGAAACTCAAGATAAGCATTGTTATCCGCAGCTAGTTTATGGACAGATACAAGGTTTTTAGCAGCACTAGGAACATGTAGCACATTTTTAAGATGAATTTTTCTTCCAGGCGCATGACAGATGACATGACCAATGTGTTCAATGTCCATACCGGATCCATTTGCCGTGTGAACTTGATCACCACCATGATAGCGGTCACGGATCACCATCTTGTCCATCTCACCTGTGACATGATCGGAGGCGCCAGTATCTGTGTACCAGTTTGAATCTACACCATACTCACCATAATTGGCGACGTTGGCGCTCTTGTCTTCAGGGACAAAGTTCTCATCAAAACGGTACCAGCATTCGGATGCTGTGTGGACGCCCACCTTCTTGCAGATCTGACACTGGACCTTCTGCTTGCCGGAGCTGGAGTTGTTGTTGAAGTTCCCGCGTCCACGCCCACCGTTATTGCCACGGCCGCGTGCACTGTGACCACGGGGCATGCGCCCACCTCCACGACCCCGTGAGGCCACGTTGGCAGAGAAGCTTGGCGAAGGGGATGACCCTTGGTAGAGATTCATGCGTTGTTCGAAGGCGAGCAGTTGCGACGTGAGCTCGGTGACACTGATCGGCTCGACACGTCCCAGGGCGGCGGAGATGACCGGATGGTAGTCGAGGTCGAGGCCAGTAATGATGAAGGAGATGAGTTCTTCATCATCAAGAGCTTTGCTGCAGCTGCTAATTCATCAGCATACGCTTTCATCTTACCGACGTATTCGTCGATGCTCATGGTCCCCTTCTTCGTGGTAGCCAGGGCAATACACATGTTCACCGCGCGTGCCTTGGTTTGTGACGCACAGAGCTCCTCCAGCGCCTTCCAGAGAGACGCCGAGGTGTCACAGTGAGAGACCTGCTTCATCATCTCCTTGGAGAGCGAATTGACGATGTAGCCGAAAACTTGCTGGTCTTGCGCCAGCCAGGTTGCATAAGCCGGATTTGGCTCCATGACCTTGTTGGTGCCCTCGATCTCCTTGGCCGGGGCAGCTTTGGATCCATCGATCAGTCCAGTAAACTGGGCACCGCGGATGGCAGGCAATACCTGCAGCTTCCATAGGGTATAGTTGGTCTTGGTCAATTTCTCCGTCACGGGATGGCCTAGCGCCGAGGACAGGAGACCACCCGCTACAGAGTTCGTCGCCATGGCGATTATTCTTGGCAGTGGATAGAGGTTGGCTCTGATACCATGAGAAAGTTTGTGGGAAGCGTATTCACCACCGTGGAGGCCGCGTGTGTTAATGTAAGGTAGAAAGAGCCTCTGCCGTGGCATACAATCGTGATCCGAGATTTGTTGAGAGAGCTTCCTTGATTACAGGAATAGCAACAGTCTAAATCTAGAAGGACGCAGTCTACCAAAAATCTCGGTCAGGTTTGTTACAACGTGACTTGCACGTATGGCACACACGCACACACATGTATCTATCTATCTGTTTCACACCCACCCGCCTAACTCCGGCGTTGAGCACATGGCGTACAACTACCAGGACATGGTGTTCGCGCCCTACGGCCCGCGGTGGCGCGCCAAGCGGAAGGTGTGCGCCATGAACCTCTTATGCCTAGGTGCGCTCGACCGCTTCCGTGCTGTGCGGGAGCGCGAGGCCGCGCTCATGGTGAGGTCGCTCGTGGCGGCATCAGCGTCACCGGTGGCAGTCGATGAGGCCGTGAACGTCTGCATGACGAACGCGCTGTTCCGGGAAGCCGTGGGGCAGCGGGCGTTCGCTGCCGCTGGTGATGACAAGGGCACCAGGGAGTTCAAGGTTATCGTGCTCGAGGTCATGCAGGTGGGCGGGGTGCTCAACGTTGGGGACTTCGTCCCAGCGCTCCGGTGGCTGGATCCACAGGGCGTGGTGGCCAAGATGAAGAAGCTGCACCGCCGGTTCGACGACATGATGAACAGGATCATTGCTGACAAGAAGGCTGCTGGTGTTAGGACGGCCGGTGAGGAAAGCAAGGACAAGGACCTGCCGAGCGCCCTGCTCGCGATGGTGCAGAACGACGCGCGGCCCTTCACCGGCGGCGAGGAGGATAGGATCACCGAAACCGACGCTAAGGTACTGATCTTGGTACGTTGTTCTCGTTTTTGGGCTTCCTGGTCTTGTTTTGCTCCAGAGAGCGGAGATCGAGGAAGGAGGGGTGCCAAGTGGAGGCGTTTGGGACCGTTTCGCTGCTGCGGAGGCAAGCGCTACCAAACAGTGCCTGATCTTCTCTAAGTCATATACATTTTGCCACAACATTGATGGCACAAAACCACAGCACAAATCCATGAAATCTACAAATAATTTAATTTGATGGATATTTCACTACTGCAGAATAGAGCTACGCAGGTGGCCAAAAAAAGGTTTCTAGAGGCTGCACAAGCAGCCTACCTCTACAAATTCTAATCACATTCTTACATAAACAAAATACCTCATTCATGGCTTGTGCTTTAGGCTATACTTAACATATACACATAACTCGTATGCATGCATTCGTATACTTATTGAGCACTACAACTATTATATGCATGCATAGCATGTATATATATAGTCAACAATTATATGAACACAAAATTATATGCATATGCATAGCTTGCTTGTGTACCAAACTTATTTTAACACAAATTAAACTTAGAAACATAACCCATATAAGAAAATCTTATCTGCACACATACTTATAAGAGTAACTATGAAGACAAAACTATTACACACATGTAGAACTAGCGGGCGACATACATAGAAAAAATCATCTGCATGCATACTCATTTTGTTTCCTTGTTGCCTGGCTCCTTGACACACACGCATGGCGTGGCATGCAGAATCTGATCGTGGCGGGGACCGACACGACATCGACCATAGTGGAGTGGTCGCTCGCCGAGCTGATCCGCCACCTTGCTCTGCTCCAGCAAACACAGGACGAGCTGGACGCTGTGGTCGGTCGCGACAGACTCGTCTCAGAGTCGGACCTCCCACGCCTCACATTCCTCAACGCAGCCATCAAGGAGACGCTCCGGCTGCACCCAACGACGCCACTCTCTGTCCCCCGCATGGCCGCTGACGAGTGCGAGGTCGCCGCCTACCGCATCCCCCGGGGCGCCCAGCTGCTGGTGAACCTGTGGGGGCATCGGCCGCGACTCGGAGGTCTGGCCGGATCCTCTGGAGTTCCGCCCGGCCAGGTTCTTGCCCGGTGGCTCGCACGCGGACGTGGACGTCAAGGGCGGCGACTTCGGGCTCATCCCCTTCGGCGCGGGCCGGAGGATCTGCGCTGGGCTCAGCTGGGGGGTGAGGATGTTCACGCTCGCTAGTGCTACCCTGGTGCACGCGTTTGATTGGGAGGTACCGGCAGGGCAGACGGCCGAGAAGCTGGATATGGAGGAGGCCTTCACACTGATCGATGCTGCAGCGGGCTGCTCCTTTGGTGCTCCGGCCGGTGCCTAGGCTACTCCCATCGGCATATACTATATGAGGATTTATCTGAAGATGAATGCATGGAATCGCATATGATATAACAATATATAATGCTCAGCTCCAATACCACATCGCAGTGGAATGTGCACGTACGTGTATGTATATTTTTTAAAGGATCGTAAGAGCTTTGCCATGATTTTTATTAGACGGGGAAAGATAAAAGATGTTTTAGTACAAAACAGCTCCAATACCACATCCGTTTTTTTTTTTTTTTTGCTAAATTAAAGAAAGCAGAACTGCTATACTGTTCGGTTCACTTGTAGTTGTACTACTTTAGCAGAGTTTCTATTTTCTCGGTTTTGACGGCCTGACTCCTGGGTTGTTTACATTTTTTTTTTGAACTGGTGGCGTATAGTCGGTACCTCGCAGAAACAGTCAAGGAGACTGAGAGCTGGACTAGACTAAGCGACCTGTCTGAAGAGACTGGTCATCACTACTACCGAAACTGTTTTTTCAGGCGATCAGTCTGCCCGCCACTGCTTCCCCAACGCCGTGCACGTACCGTGGCCTCGCTATACTCAGAGCTCGAGCCACTGGCGCCCTCCTGAGCCCACGCCGCCGCCTCCCAGGCCTACACCGCGGCATCCGCCACCGCATCCTGGCCTCACGGCGTTGCCACATCTCAAGGCCTTGATCACTGCCACGCTGCCGCCTGCTGGGCCCTCAAAAATGCTACAGCGTCGCATCACGGGCTTGCGTGGCCACATCACGAGTGTGCCATCACCGTCTCCTGGGTCTAGGCTGCCACATCACGAGCCTACCCATCGCAGCCTCCCTGGCCCGGACATCCGTCCTGTTTACTTGGCTTATAAGCCATATTTTTTTAAGTTAATAAACAATATTTTTCTCTCACAACAAATCAGTCAATATTACTCTCAGTCATAGCCAAGCGAACAGGGCGATCCACTGCAAGGATCCAAGCCTCCCTTGCTGGATCTGCGTTGCTGCAGCTCGAGAGGAGAGGGAGATGACCGGTAGAGAGGCGCGACGATGGATGCGTCATAATGCTGTTGTGAGAGGGAGGGAGATGTGGTAGGAAAGCCCTAGGCGCACCCATTCTTTTATAAGCGGACAATGCGCTGTCTCTTGATGGGCTGAAAGGTTGGAGCGGCCCAGACCCAGGTTGGCTGCTCATTACGTTTTCTGCCGCTGTCTGAATTGTAATTTTTTTATCGGTTCAACAAAAAACAACTGGGATATTACAAAGCGACAGGGAAATGCTCAATTTCTTTGTGACTTTTTATCTAATTAAGCCGATAGGGAAATATATTTTCCTATGTGTTTTGTCAAGACCAACATGGAAATTTGTATTTCTCCGTCGGTTATACCTTGTTGTGTGCATGGCTGGCGGCATCAAGTGCTCAACATGTATCAAGATTCCTCTGTCGAGATTATGCTTTAGGTGAACAGTCGCTGGGGCTAAGGACAGAGCCCTACCACCATCGAGGACGGCGAGCGAGCTATGGCATGAGAAGCTCCGTATGCATCGCATGAGTGAATGGGCAGGGCGATGCAGCGCCGCCGAGCAAGGCCGAGCCTATTGGGGGTGCTGTTCAGCCCTAGACGTCCATCTTCTCCTTTCGATAGCCAGGCGATCCTAGGCACGAGCCTCACGACGGCCACGATAGAGCGCGATATCTTGCTGGGGACGCTGCGAACTATGCTGACAGAAGCCCGGTGGCGGTACGACATGGTGCATTGTTGCCGAGCGGGGCAAGGCATGGTCAAGGCAGAGCGAGGTGGCCGACGACTGTAACCGAGGCGGAGCGAAATTATTTAAACTCGACTGGAGCGATAATGATTCATTTCCTTCTACATGCATTTGATGTTTCGGTTCCTTTTAGATGCATTTAATTGTTTTGGTAGAGGAATCGATAGTGCGCTGTGGTAGAGGAACCGATGGTACAATAATTTTTCTGCCTGTGTGGCTGGTGCGCAAGAAGGAACAGTGGGTCCAAAGAAAAATGGTGATGTCGCTTAAGGAGTTGCTAGGAAAATAAGCTAATGGGGATCTCCTATTTGGCTATAGAAGATAGAAGATATAGATGTAGATGTAGATGTAGATGTAGATATGGATATGGATATGGATATAAATATAGATATAGATATGGATTTGGATATAAATATAGATATTGATATAGATAATGGCAACCGTGGGTATTTTGTTGATAATTTAGGGGGTTTGTATGATTTATTTTCCATTATAGCATACTTGGGTAATTAATATACAAATTTAGGTGGTTATTTTAAGTTATCTTTAATAATGGCAGAGATGTGTAATTTTTTATAATCTATAATAGATTCAATGGCTGTTATAATAGATGATGATTACAATGTATCAATGTGTAATTATAGTTTAAGAATCTCTAGGACTTCTCTCCTTTTTCTAACGCATATGGTGAGAATTAACGTGGTGCGCGAGTTAGATCCTCCAATTTTTAGATGCAAGATTAGGAGGTTACCTTATATATTTTTCATAATAACAAACATATGCATTTCTTTTATAAATGATAATATATCTAATGGCTATTATCATCGATGATGATTAGAATCTATGAAATTAAAGGCCAGGTATTTATGATTATTGTGAGAATATTCAGGATTATCTTTTTTTTTTAACGCGCCTGGTAAGAATAGTGGTGCCTCTGTGGAAGCCTCCAATTAATAATAGTAAGATTCGACCTTTAAATCTTGTTTTAGTTGACTGTCAATCTTTTCTTACATGCAAGATAGCAAGTCCATCTGTTACATATCTATATAGAATCATTTCTATATATACTATTTTCTAACCAACTTCAGCTTGCCATCGCCAGCCGCAGTCGTCGTCGTCCCCGCCGCATCAAGTGTGGGTGCAGCAGCAAAGAGCGACGTGAAAATAGCTCGTGCACCTGAAACTGGTGAGCTTGGAGTGGAATTCGTCTCTGCATTTTTGCTCGCATGGAGCGTCCTGGCATCTTGGGTACATCTGAAAGCAATCCTCTGTAGTATCACCAAAATAAAACTCAGTGGATCAGCAGACGTGCATGCATGTTAACCAATTCAATTGAACAACGGAAGAATTTACTCTCGCTATATATGTATGTGTATGTATATACCTGCTGCACTGGTGGATGTCATGAGGGTGCAAGACGTGACCACGAGAACGATGCAAATGGCAGCAGCTACGGAGTGCACCGCCCTCATCGTATCAACACTCGCACGTACTGTTCTTATGTTTCGGGATGCAAATGGCCTGATGCTCTTGTGCTCGTTTATATAGAGGGAAATTGTTAGTGTAAATGCCACATTAATGCTGGCATATCTCACAGCCAGGATATGATATAGTGTGCGTATCCAACTCGCCAGGGAGATATATAAAGGAATATATATAATTTTATATAGGAAATACATGGAAAAGATATTAGAAAACTGGGGCGTATATCGGCCGGGGCCATTTCCTGCAGGCGGTGCTGTAACACAGCAAAAACCGCCCTGGGCCTGATTGGCAAAACCACCCTGGGCTGTTTTTTTTTTTTGTGGATATTGCAGATATGCTCCAAATTCGGCCAAATTTGATTCTTTCTGCATGTATTTGATACTCCATCTCAATGCAATCTGCTCTAACCTTCTTTGCTTCATAACATGATCCGGTACTTACAGACCTCCAGCGCTCATAGGACTTATTTGCTTTGGTAAAATTTTGAGTGTGAACAGGGAACACTTTTAAGATCGCAGAATTTAAATTTAGAACAGTGTTTATATGGTACAAATTACTGACTGTATATCGAATACTATTGGCAGCATATTGCAACACACTACCGGAAATAGTAGGTGTGCCGAGTGCTTGATGGTTTGCTGAGTTCATTCCATCGGGCACTCAGCAAACCTGCTGTGTGCCAAGTGCCGCCGTGGAAACATTCGGCAAACATATTGCACTCGGCAAAAAGTCTCTTTGTCGAGTGCCTTAAAGTAAACACTCGGCAAATAATAACGAAACACTCGGCAAATAATAACGAAACACTCGGCAAAATACCAGCACGTGTGCCGGTCGTACAACGGGCGCCAGCTGCAGCGTCCTGCCGTTAGCACTTTGCCGAGTGTCCGTTAATGACACTTGACAAAGACATTATTTGCCGAGGGTTTCGTTATGGCACTCGGTAAAGTAATCATTTTGCCGAGTGTTTTTTGTTGGCTCTCAGCAAAGCCTAAATTTTTTCCCTTTTCTACCCTCAAAACTTTTCCTACTCTCTACATACAACATGTGGTACTCCATGTTAAGATTTGGTATATTTCTGGATCTGTTTGATATATTTAAGTAATTTATTGCATTTCAAGGATTTTTTTGGTATAAGTCAAATTTGAACTGTAAGTGATTCAAATAATAGAATAAAATGAGTAGAAAAATGATATTTATGTTATTGAGTCTAGTGTGAGGCCTTACCCGGGACATGAAAAGAAATTTTGAACATCTTGTTCAGGAAACACGACCACGAATGTGTGGCCGATTGGTTTTTAAATTATAAAAAAAGCAAACGAAGTCTAAAAATCATGAGATTTGTCAAGATCTCGTGATATCATACGTGGATGCCGTAGTAAAAAATTAAGATGGTTTCGCACAATAGGTCACGTACAATGTTTATAAACCGAAGTATCTCAGACGAAGAATCGTAATGTTGAGAAGGATTCGGTAAGATTAGGAGTCAAAGTGACGGTCGAATTGGGGTTTGGCTTCAAAACTTTTTGTATAGGCAATAGAGAACATAGATTGATTCATGTGTAATTTTTGTAAATTTTTAGATACATTTGATAATTTTAATTTATTAAGTGCAATTATAGAATTTTAATTCATATACATTGAATTTGAGCGACAAACTACATGAAATAATAATTTTTTTTCACTTCTGGCCTTGAAACTTTTTCTACTCTCTACATACAACATGTGGTACTCCATGTTAAGATTTGGTATATTTTTGGATCTGATTGCTATATTTAATTAATTTATTTCATTTCAAGGAATTTTTTGGTTTAAGTCAAATTTGAACTGTAAGTGATTCAAATAATAGAATAAAATGAGTAGAAAAATGATATTCATGTTAATGAGTCCGTTGTGAGGCCTTACCCGGGATATGAAAAGAATTTTCGCACATCTTGTTCAGGAAACACGACCATGAACGTGTGGCCGATTGATTTTTAAAATATAAAAAAAGCAAATGAGGTCTGAAAATCATGAGATTTGTCAAGATCTCGTGATATCATACGTGGATGCTGTGGTAAAAAATTGAGAAGGTTTTATATAATCTATCACGTACGATGTTTACAAACTGGAGTATCTTAGATGAAGAATCATAGGGTTGAGAAGGATTCGGTAAGATTTGGAGTCAAAGTGACGATCGAATTAGGGTTTGACTTCAAAACTTTTTGTATAGGCAATAGAGAACATAGATTGATTCATGTGTAATGTTGATAATGTTTTGGATCCGTTTGATAATTTTAATTTATTAAGTGCAATTACAGAATTTTAATTGATATACATTGAATTTGAGCGACAAACTACATGAAATAATAACTTTTTTCACTTCTGGCCTTGAAACTTTTTCTACTCTCTACATACAACATGTGGTACTCCATGTTAAGATTTGGTATATTTCTAGATCCGTTTGATATATTTAATTAATTTATTGCATTTCAAGGAATTTTTTGGTATAAGTCAAATTTGAACTGCAAGTGATTCGAATAATAGAATAAAATGAGTAGAAAAATGGCATTCATGTTATTGAGTCTGGTGTGAGGTCTTACCCAGGACATGAAAAGAAATTTCGAACATCTTGTTCAAGAAACACGACCACGAACGTGTGGCCGAAGGGTTTCTAAATTCTAAAAAAAGCAAACGAAGTCTGAAAATCATGAGCTTTGTCAAGATCTCGTGATATCATATGTGGATGCCATGATAAAAAATTGAGAAGGTTTTGCACAATCTATCACGTATGATGTTTACAAACCGAAGTATCTCACATGAAGAATCGTAGCGTTGAGAAGGATTCGGTAAGATTAGGAGTCAAAGTGACGGTCGAATTGGGGTTTGACTTCAAAACTTTTTGTATAGGCAATATAGAACATAGATTGATTCATGTGTAATTTTGGTAATTTGTTGGATCCGTTTGATTATTTTAATTTATTAAGTGCAATTATAGAATTGTAATTGATATACATTGAATTTGAGCGACAACTGCATGAAATAACAAGTTTGCCGAGTGCCCCTTATATGGCACTCGGCAAAGCTAGGGTTTGCCGAGTATCAGACCTGGGACACTTGGCAAACCCCTTCACCGGCCCCACCCACGCGCAGTAGGGTTTCAAAAATGGGGAAAAACAAAACCGAGGCTTTGCCGAGTGCTACCTGGGACACTCAGCAAACCGAGGCTTTGCCAAGTGCTAGATCGCGGGCACTCGGCAAACCTTGCGCATATCCACTCCTTCGGCCGCACACACATGCACACACTCAAACACACGCCATGCCGCACACACTCACACACACGCCACGCCGCACACACACGCCACACTGCCGCACCACGCCCTCGGCTACCGCACCTCACCCCCGGCCACTGCACCGAAGTTTTTATGCAAGGCTTAGACGTGGTTGAGTATTATGGAAGAATTGAAGAAATATATAAACTTATGTTTTATGGTTGCAAACCTCTTAATCCCGTTATATTCAAATGCCATTGGTTTGATCCTAAAGTAGTGAGGCGGACCCCTAATCTTGGGCTAGTCGAAATTCGACAATCATCAGTCTTACCAGGAGACGATGTCTATATTGTGGCTCAACAGGCCACGCAACTTTATTATCTCTTATACCCGTGCCAAACTATAGACCGTTTTAAGGGTTGGGATGTTGTGTACAAGATATCACCACACGGTAAACTACCTGTCCTAAACAATCAAGATTACAACATAGACCCCAACACATATAATGGATAGCTCTTTCAAGAAGATGGGCTCAAAGTGAGTTTTGAGATAGACTTAACCAGAGCTCAGTCCCTCCTCCTCAACCTGCTCCAAACACTGTTTTAGGCAATGTGAGTCGCTTTACAACCTTATAATCACCGTTTCTAGTTTATGCAGAATCAATCTTACAAAGATGCCCAGACACTAGAAACTTAGTGACTAATGCTATATGTTTGTTAATAACTAGTTGTGCAGCAATCTCTTCTCCTTTGTGTAATCTTGACTCACATATGCAATCTCTTCTCCTTTGTGCATCATCAATCGGCGGCATTGAATGAGCCTCATGACCTAGCGTGGTCGCAGTGGAACTCGTGGCCTAAGTGACTACTTATGATTTTATTTGCTTTTGCATTTGTGGATTACCTGTGATTATTTGTGGTCGTGAATGAACCTACTAGTGATTTTGAAGTTTATTTGCATTAATGTGTTATCGATATATCTATATGAACTGCTTGTGATGCCTATTGTGAACTATCTGTAATGGATGTGATGTTTATTTGAATGTGGTACGTGGCTGTGACTGAAACAAATAAACTGATTATTTGTGGCAGCTTTGCCGAGTGTTACACTCAGCAAAAGCCCTATTTGCCTAGTGCCATGAAAATACAGTCGGCAAAGAGGGACACGTGGCAAAAATCTGTGCTTTCTGGGACTAAAATGGCTTCTTTGCCGAGTGTCTGCACTGTGACACTCGGCAAAGAAGCCAACATTAGTACGTTCTAGGCCAGCCTTTGCCGAGTGTCTCAGAGTTGACACTCGGCAAACAAGGAAATTTTGCCGAGTGCCAGAGTTTGACACATGACAAAAGGAGGAATCTTTGCTGAGTGTCTAAGAGTTGACACTCGGCAAAGGAGACAGCTTTGCCGAGTGCCTAGAATTTGACACACGGCAAAATGAGGAAGCTTTGCTGAGTGTCTGGGATTTGGCACTTGGCAAAGGATGTAGGTTTGCCGAGTGTCTGGGAGTTGACACTCCGCAAAGGCGCCGTGACCATCTCTGCGCCGTCGCATTACTTTTTTTTGTCGAGCCATCGGTTTCAGCTCTCGCCAAAGTGTTTGTCGAGTGTCTGATAGAAAACACTCGGCAAAGAGGCGTTTGTCGACACTGTAGATGACGTGTGCTGTTTGCCGAGTGTTACACTCGGTAAATCTTTTGCCAAGTGTTTTTTGGTCTTTGTCGAGTGCCCGTGGCACACGACAAACTCACTGTTTTCGGTAGTGAGAACTACCCCTCCAATCCGTCTACATAACATATAGTTTCTAGAAGTACACCCAAAATCTCTGACCAGTTACACACACACACGAAACAAAAAAGAAGTGAGCTCGACCACTTGCTTGATCATAGACAGGTTGTGCCACTCTTGATTTGTCTATGTACACTGACAACATAGTGTGGGTACACACAATACACACTACCGGATTCAGCTTCTTTGCCGAGTGCCTCAGGCAGCTGATATACACTCGGTAAAGCCTTTACCAAGTGTTACACTCGGTAAAGGGCGCTCGGTAAATAATTTATCGGCAAAGACCTCTTTGTCAAGTGCACTTTATCGAGCACTCGGCAAAGCCTTTGCCGAGTGCTAATCTGACGATGGCTTTGCCGAGTGTCAAGGTCAAGCACTAGGCAAAGGTCGCCGCTTTGCCGAGCGCCGTTGACTCAGACACTCGGCAAAGGTGGCCACTGTGCTGAGTGCCCCCGACAAGACACTCGGCAAATAGGCGACCTTTGATGAGTGCCTAGCCCGTGGCACTCGGCAAATCTGTGATGTTTGCCGAGTGCAATGGCCTTTGCACTCGGCAAAGCATGTTCCCAGGTAGTCATTTTGCCGAGTGTCATGGCCATTGCACTCGGCAAAGTGACTGAAAACAGCCTTTTGTATTTATTTTTTACATCCCATCCAAACAAACAGAAGATATATATAACAAACATCACCAACATCACATATATATCATCAACGGCACATATATATCACCAACACCACATATATATCACAAACGTCACATATATATCACAAACGTCACATGTCTCACAATATATCACAAATAAGTTCACAAGTAATCCAAGTGCTCCATCATCTACAATGACAATTGCAAATAGAAGTACCATTAACAACCACAAGTATCATCATCAAGATGGCTAATGAGACTGATTTGGTGAAGGATTTGCTGAAGCATGAGGATTGTTCGATGACGCCGATTGATTCTGCACAAAGGAGAAGAGATTGCATGTGTGAGACAAGATAAATATATACCATACATGAATAAAACTTTCATACTCCACTAGGTTTGACCGTAAGCATGAATATACAAACTAAAACATTTATACTCACAGGAGTAGAATAGTGAGGAGGTGGAGGTGGAGCGAATAGCGAAGGTGGTGGAACTACACCCGTAGCGGCGCCAAGACTTTGCATGTACTGAAGAATCTCCGCCATCCTCTACTGCTCGGCCTCCTGCTCGGCCTCCACCCTCTCCATCTTCACCTGCAACTACGCCCATATCCTCCTCTCTTGTTCCAGCTGGGCCTACAATATATTCACCCCAATGTTACAATAATGCAAAGGAAAGGTATAAAAAACCAATGAACGACGAATAAACTAGGAATAACCTCGAGTGCCTCCACCCGATGGTGTGAAGTGTCCTGCCGAGGTCGTATGGCTGGGCTCGTGCTCGTGCTGCTTGCTCGAATCTGGGAGAGACTGAGAGTCGAATGTCAAGCTGCCTCTTCTGGCCATCACCAGAATCTACCTCTAGGAACCTAGAGGATTTACACTTTGAACAGTACTTTGCTTCCACGTATTCTTTCCTAAATAGGATGCACCCCTTTGAGCAAGCATGTATCTGGTCATACGACATCTTAAGTGCACGAAGGAGTTTCTGTGACTTGTGAATGCTCTTTGGCAGAAAGTGACCCTCCGGAAGCAGGCTGCCAATAACTGTCAACATACCGTCGAAGGCGTCTTGACTCAGGCTATACTGGGACTTTAACGCCATTATGCATCCAGTGGCATCCAGTTGAGAAACCTTTGTCGGGCAGTGAAGGGGTTTATGTGCCACGGCAAACATGTCATAGAACGCCTTTGCGGTTGCCTCTGGCTCCTCCTCCGTACGTCCTTCAGCGAACTGTGCCTCATGATAGTCATTTAACATGTTTGCTACCCCGACATCAGCATCATAATCCTCGGCGCGTGGTCTCACCACCTCCTCTCTCATACGATCGGCTTCACCATGGTAGACCCACCGGGTATAGTCTGCCGTAAATCCATTCTTCCAAATATGTTCCCCCATGACCTTCTTCGTTTGTCTTTTCCTATTTGCACATTTGCAGCAGGGACAACAAATTTTACTCGCTCCTTTAGCAGCCACGCCAAATGCCCGTTCCAAGAAAGCATCGGTCTTGTCGATCTATTCATTGGTGACCTGACCCTGACTTGCGCGGCCCGTGTACTTCCACTCACGGTCCTCCATCCTCTAACATATATAGCGGCGAGTAATATAAACATCAATTGCATCTACACGACGTTCCTAGTATCTAATAGGTGAGGATAGGTCCTAATCCCACGCAAGGATCCATAGATGAGGTTAGTTTCCATGCTCTACTCCTATCCGAGAAAGAATTTTGGCAGCACATCCGTGCTGTTCTCCAAATACACGTCCTGCCAGGGAGAGTGTGTATCCGGAGAACAACAAGGAGATGATGCTGAAACTCTATCTCGGATCGGAGCAGGCCATGGAAACTAACCCCACCTATGCATCCGCGGGCTATCCAAAAAACATGGACAATTCAAAACAGATACGGTTTTAGATATGGAAATATCTGCATATTTCAAACTGTATCTCTTTCGAATGGGTGACGCCTGACTGGGTTACGTGATCTATGACCATGATACAGAAAGAGGGGTTATACCTAGGGTGGTGGTGGAGTCAGGCTAGCGGGGCCGTGGTGGGTCGGTGTTGTGGCGAGGCGACGTGGTGTAGGTAGACCTGCAGCGGAGAGGAAGGCGATTGGGGTCGCCGAGGTACTACAGCTCCGCTTCGACAGGCTCTCCTCTGCAAAAAAAGAAACATAAAACTGTCAATACAAAATTTCGGTAGCACCTCCCCTGTACGGTGAGGTTTCCAAAACCTACAAGAAAACAAACGGCACGATGGCCGACATGCACATATATATGGACGACACGATGGCAGACATGTACAAGATTATATCCAACCACATATATATAACAATGTCACAACCACTCCTACGACTCCTACCTACGACTACCACCACTGCTACTCTACCACTACTACTACCGCAACTACTAGTAATACTACGACGACGACGATGGTAGGGCATACCTAGTGGGTGTCGTAGGGTGGCAGTGGTGAAGGGGCTAGGGCGCTGGTGGACAAGGCGACGGTTGGGGAAGCGCTGGGGACGTGGTAACGGCGGCCGGGGTGCCTCCTCCTCCTCCTTCTTCCTCCTTATTCCTTCTTCCTCTTCCTTCTCTTCCTCCTTCCTCCTTCTTCCTCCTCCTCCGCTCTTTCTCCTCCTCCTCCGGCCTCGTTGGCCTCTTCACGAAATCATGAAACTTCTTCGGAGATTCTTCAGTTTGCAAGCATCGTACGTGACAACTTGCGCGAAACCTTCTCAAATTTTTATCACAGCCTCCACATATGATATCATGACATCCGGACAAGTTTCATGATTTTTGGACTTCATTTGTTTTTTATAGAATTTAAAAACAACTCGACCGCAGGTTCATGGTCATGTTTCGTGAACAAGATGTTCGAAATTGGTGGTTTGTTCCTAGACACGGCCTCACATTATACTAAATAACATGAATAGCATTTTTCCATTCATTTTTTCATTATTCGAATGACTAGCAGTTATAATTTGAATTATCCAAGAAAATTCAATTAAATGAAATAAATTAAAGAAATATAGAAAAAGTTTGAGAAATGTGCCACATTGGAACATGGAGTACCAGGTATTGTATGAGGACTGCAGAAAAAGTTTGGATGTCAAAAGTGAAAAAATATGGTTTGCCGAGTGTCAAAAAATGACACTTGGCAAATCACCGCTTTGCCGAGTGTCAGAAGAAGACACTCGGCAAAGGGTTAACGGCGGCTGCCGGACGTTTGCCGAGTGTTCTGGTTTGCCGAGTGCCCAAGACTCGGCAAACCTGGTCTTTGCCGAGTGTTTTTATTTGCCGAGTGCTCGGCACTCGGCAAACCACCTCTTTGCCGAGTGCTAGTTGTTTGCCGAGTGCTTTCTCGCTGGCACTCGGCAAATAGCCTCTTTGTCGAGCGCCCGATAAAAAGCACTCGGCAAAGTCTGGGACACTCGGTAAAGAAGTCATCTCCGGTAGTGACAGGCGTGGCCATGGACGCCCTGGGCTGCTTGTAGATGCATGGAGACTATGTTTTCAATCACATGCCAATATTGGTAGCATTTCTCCTGCACAACAAAAGAAAAAGGCATGCTGTAGAAGTAGAATGATTTGCACCAATAAGAGACTATACTCACAACTGCTACGGCCGGAAAACATCCATGCATTCTGCGAACAACTCATGACACGAGTGGGCTAACAGCAGAAGAAGATGCATTCGGTGGAAGAACAAAGGAGGATTGATTGAGTACATACATTGATTCCCTCCAGTTAGGGACACGTCGAATCCAATCCAATCAATCAGGCGAGCCATTATTGATAACCATGAGTAGTATGAATGGAAGGGCAGTTGGGGTGGACATCCGCAGCTTGTACGTTCCACTTCTCCATGGGCATCCTGAGGCAGAGGATACCCTGGGCACGCACACGATGTTTTTGCCACCTGCAAACAAGAGAATACCCCGCCGTAGATTAATTTGCTCAAATTAGAGACTACATATCAGAACTGCTACTCAAAACAAGAACGAATGCAGACATACAGTACGTGAACAACTCATGTGTCGAAGATGCATATATGCAGGAGAAGAAAGGAGGAGTACGCACATGCATCCAAGACAGGGACACGCCGAACCCAATCCAATCGGTTTCTATAGTTCCCATATTGAATATGCCTTGATATCAATGGAAGGGTGGTTGGGGTGGACATCCGCCTCGTGCCTCATCTTCTCTTTCACTTCCTTTATTACCACCTCCTCTTCGCCATTGCTCTCTTCCACTTCCATTACCACCTCCGCTTCGCCGCTTCTCTGTTCCACTTCCACTACCACCTCCTCTTCGCCATTGCTCTCTTCCACTTCCATTACCACCTCCTCTTCGCCGCTGCTCTCTTCCACTTCCACTACCTCCTCCTCTTCGCCGCTGCTCTCTTCCAATTCCATTACCACCTCCTCTTCGCCGCTGCTCTCTTCCTTTCAACAGTTGTGACGAACAGACACACTTTGAAGAGACGGTAGATGACCCAAGGCCAGGTCATCAGTAGTGAATTCACCTTCAGCAAAAGCCTCTGTGCGGATACAAAAACTGAAATTTTCAAGCATGGGCATAGCTCCTCGTGGGAACATAGACGGCACCATCAGAAAACCATAGAATCTGCAGTCTCTTGCACATGGGAAGGCATCAGGGCCAACCATGAACCTTTCCAGCACTTGTATGTCATCATCATCATCATCATGAAACACACTCACTTCCTGAAAACAAAGAGCCCGCAGCATCCCGAGGACATGGATGTCCTCCCTTCGCACCTGAGCCACTGTAATTTTCAGGCAGGATAGGAGGAGAAGCGATCCAGGATTAATCCATGTTGGCAACAGACTAGTTTGACCAATACGAAGATAGGACAGGTTGCCTAGGGACAACAGCGAGCCTTCAAGATTCATCACTCCGGCGTCTGAGTCTACTCCCATTTTTTCGATTTTTTCCAGTTTGCCTAGGGACTCCACTAAAGCTTTGCAAATGCCCTCATCACATCTTGTTTCGTTGCCCAATTCTAGCTCAACAGAAAGGATCCTCAGCTGCGTCCAATGGCCTAGCTCTTCCGCAATGTGCGCAGAATCAATAATTGCATTCAGTAGCACTTCGAAGGTTGTCAGATTCCTCAATCCATTTGGCAGACGTATAAGATTAAGATCCAGGAACATCAGTCGTCTTAGCCCAACAATACTCGATGGCAATTTTTCTATAAAAGTTCCCCACAAGTTCAACGTCTGCAAAAGCTGTAGCTTCCCTATCTCTAATGGGAGCTCACCAGCATAAGCAGAATTTCTTAGCCCCAGATACCTTAGGTGAAGTAAGTTCTTGACAAAACTCAAACTTGGAAGGTCCCTAAGGTTGCAGTCTTCTAGATCCAATACACGAAGAAGAGGGTAACATGAAAAGGATGTCATTGAATTAATTATAACACCATTGAAGATAGAAAGTGACCTTAGTTTTGACATGTCCATCGTAGGCCAAGTAGTATTTTGGAGGGACAACCTGTGTACCTTGCTTCCCGAAAAATGTGTGTTTTGCTTGGCATCACCTTGTATTGTTGCAACAAAACTCTCTTCTCTTGATATGGAACAAATGAGGTCAAGGACCATATCATGAACTCGACAAGACTCAAGCATAAAACCTTGCTTATGACCCTTTGCTACCTGGATTAGGCCTCTATTTAGAAGCTCATAAAAGTAACTCACTCCAAGCTCAAATAAACTTTGGCCCCCTTCTCTAGGTGAAAGAAAATCTTCAGCTATCCACCTCCATATCAGCCAGTTACTCCAGATTTCGTAGTCTTCTGGAAATATACTTAAATATAATAAACAGGTCTTTAGATGAGCTGGTAAATCATAGCAGCTGAGAGATAATATCTTTCTCATATCTTCTATCTCATGATTCTTTGCAAGTCCCAAACCTATAGAGTCACACAAGTCATACCACCCTTTTATGTTTCCTAACTTATTTGCTAATAAACCTGATGTGGTAATGATAGCTAATGGCACACCTCCACATTTCTTAATTATTTTTTCAGATACTTCCACAAATTGTTTGGGACACTTGTCTTCAGAGCCAAATATTCTTCCGTAGAATAAGACTTTAGAACTCTTGTGTGGAAGGGGCTCCATCACTACCGGACAGAGCATCTTTGCCGAGGGCCCAGGGCACTCGGCAAAGGCCTAAAAGCCCTCGGCAAAGGCTTTGCCGAGCGCCGCCCTCGGTAAAGAGCCCTCGGAAAAAAATTTAACGGCAAAGAGGCTCTTTGCCGAGGGCCAGTTGTCGGGCACTCGGCAAAGCATTTTCCGAGGGCCAACGGCGGCGCTCGGCAAAGAAAAGCAGCCGTCAACGGCGCTGCTCCGTTGACGGCGTCTTTGCCGAGTGCCGACAGTTTGGGCACTCGGCAAAGACATTTTTTATTTTTTTTCAAAAACTCTTTGCCGAGTGCCACGGCGGCAAGGCACTCGGCAAAGACATTTTTTATTTTTTTTAAAAAACTCTTTGCCGAGTGCCTCCCCAGCTTGGCACTCGACAAAGATTTTTTGCTTTTTTTTAAAAAAAAATCTTTGCCGAGTGCAATGTCCTGGCACTCGGCAAAGTTTCTCAGCTTTACCGAGTGTTATGACCATTGCACTCAGCAAATCAACCGAAACAGCAATTTTTTTTTTGTTTTTTGCATTCCACTGACACAAACAGTTCAAATATATATCACATGTCACATATATATCACAAACATCACAATAATCACATATATATCACAACGAAACCATTTTCACACATTATATCACAACCACAACTCAAATAACAACATATCGCAACCACAAGTCAAATATCACAACCACCAGTCATAAATTCACAAACACAGTCCATCAAGTCAAAGCACAAGTCACAACCACAAGTGAAGCTCAAGTCCAAGCACATGACGAAGCACAACTCCTCAAAAAAGCGGCCTATGACACGATGGTTCATTCGGTGACGCATTAGCGGGGTTATTCGAACCCGCCGACGGAAGCTGCAAAAAGGATAAGAGGTTGCATGTGTGAGATTCATCTAGTAAGTTTCTATGTGAAGCATTGGTGTATGTCATAGCTAGTGCAAACATGTAGTAAGTTTCTATGTCAAGCATCTAGTAAGTTTCTATGTCAAGCATCTAGTAAGTTTGTATGTCAACCATGGTTGTATGTCAAGGAAGCATCTAGTAAGAGTGAATTTTCATACTTACAGGAGTGGCTGTAGGAGTAGGCGGTGGAGGTGCTGCCAACGGCAAAGGTACACTCCCTTGCTGGACACTCCGCATGAAGGCCTCCATTTCTTGCATCCTCCTCTCCTGGGCCGCGAACGCTTCCCTCTGGGCCTGCAGTTGCGCGCTCTGAACCTCGACCACGAGCTTCTGGGCCTGCAACTCGGCCTGCAATACAAACTTCAATGTTTCAGTAATGCAAATGTAACTTAGGTGTGCAAAGATGAACGTACGACGAGTAAAACAGGACGTACCTTGAGAGCGTCGACCCGCTGCAGTGACGGACTAGGCCGTGGGCGTATGGGCTGGCTGGAGCTCGTGCTCCGTGCTCGGAGCACATCGAGAGAGGGAACAGTGGTGGAGTCGATGGCGCCGTCTGCAATCCACAACCGCCCATGCTTCTTGCCTCCTCCTAGCCTCATGATTGTCTCTGCATCAATGGGCTCACTGCGCACATCGTAATCTTCCCCATGGACCTCCCTCACCTTTGAGGTGTACTCTTGGACCTTAGTGTGCACGGTCGGGTCGGAATACACCTCGCGCGGGACAGATGGGTCGAAGGAGACAGAGGAAGACGCCCTGCCCACGTAGGACATAGCCCACGCAGAGAACTCCGAGACCTCCACGCCCGGGTGTGCAGCCTCCTGCGAGTAAGACGGCAAGATGGTGAGAAATAAGGCAGAACTCAGCGTCAAATAAGATAAAAGAAATCACCTACATATGCTTGTTTGTAGGCCGGGAGGCTGCGGCTGCCTTGATGGTGAGTAGCACCTCTCCTCAGCAGACGCTGGTCCCGCTGCCTCGCGTGGTTCTCAGCAAAGTCGTTGGACAACCACCTATCCATGATCATCTCCCAGCACAAGGAGTGGGATCGGCACCACCAGGGAACCACCTACAAGTCATCGATTATTTGACATAGAAAAAGATAAAATTAAACCGACTTAATCTCAAAACGAATCATTATTAATGTTTTTCGTCTACCTCAAGGTACTGGGCCCGGGACAGCTCCACCTGTCTTGCATCAGGCTTGCTGATGGACTGCTTCAACACCATGGCGTAGTAGTCTCTGTGGGCCTGCACGCGCGCCTCGTGGTGCATGTCGGTGACATACTTCCTACAGGCGGCGGCAGCCGCCTGATCCGCCAGGGCCTCAAGTCCTTCTTCCGGCATGAAATACATATGTATACAAAACCGATGTATCCATTCATTATTTCAATAAAAGACTTGCCCAATGAAAATGTTGTGCGAGAGAGACTTACCCAAAACTCCGCCAGTACCCGCTCCTACTTGTTGCGGTACATGTCATCAGGGGCCAACTGGTACCTGTCCCACGTGTAAGCCGGCTCCTGCACATCCTCGGACACGTTCACAAGGCCGGGGTACCATTTCCTGCACAAAACACCAAGGATGCTCGCGGGGGAGCGTGCAGAAGTACCCGACAAAACCAACCAGGCCCTGCACAAGTGATTAAGAAAATTTATCAGTTCCTCTTTTGATTTCCAACATTACCATATGAAGTAGTTGTGATAACATCTATAGTTACTTACCTCTTTGCCATAGGGCGAATCAGTGCCCGGTTGTGAGGAAGTGGAGGCTGAGGGAGGCTCGCGGGACCTCGCTGGTAGACAGTCGGGGTAGCGGAACTGTCGCCCTCGGTGGCCTCGCCCTCGGCGGCCTCGTCCTCGGCTGCTTCGTCCTGGGTCTGTCGGACGTCCTCGACCTCGTCCTCGGGCGTGGTCGTCACGTGCTCCTCCTCCATCACCTCGTCTGAAGGTGGCGGGGAAGGAGTCCGCTGCCTCCTGCTGACCCTGGTCCTCCTCCTCTGACCTCCTGTGGACGCTACCCCTAACCCCGACCCCTCATCTGAAACGGGAGGGCGTGGTCTCCCATAAAGGGAGGCCGTCTCACGTCGTGGACGGCTGCTCGCCATCACCTGCAATCACAAAGAATGAACAAGACTTATTAGTATATATATTAGAAATAGATTCAAAATAAATAAAGAAAACACAAACTAAAACAAACGTAGTATTACATGTATTAGGAATAATCTTCATGATTAGGATCATAGGTGTCGTCATCACTGTCAAAATTGTCCAAATGGGCAACACTATCTGAAGGTTCTATGTTGTCTTCGTTGTCATTGCCTAGCCTTAATCGGTCAAGCATTTCTATGTCCTTGGCATTTTGCACCACATCTCCATCAACCTCGTCATCCCCCGTTTCGTTTTCTACTTCCATTTCGATCGCTTCGGGTAAGACTATCTCAAACATGCCTGGTAGCCCATCTTCTTGAAAGAACTGTCCATCATATGTGTTTGCGTTGAAGTTGTAATCGTCATCGTTTGGGGCAGGTAGTTTACCGTGTGGAGACACCTGGTGCACAATAGCCCAACCCTTAAGATCCGCTTTGTCTTGGTTGGCATATCGCGTATAATACACCTGCACGGCCTGTTGAGCCATAATGTAGACATCTTTTCCTGGATAGACGTAATCTTCTCGAATCTCGACTAGCCCAAGATGAGGGTCCGTCTCGTTTCTCGAGGATTAAACCAGTGGTATTTGAACACGACAGGTTTATGTTTGTGACCATGAAATGAGAGTTCATATATTTCCTCAACTCTACCATGATAGTCGAGGCCATTAGTGCCGGGCGTGCAAACTCCGCTATTTGTGGTTTTCCGTTTGGGCCGAGTCTGCTCATATCTTGTTGTGTGGAAGCGATATCCGTTCACGTCATAACCGGTAAATGACTGCACCCTAACGTCATAGCCGCCTGCAACCTGTCTCAACTCCTCACTCATGGACGAGTCAGTCTGGGCCTGCAAGCTCAAGCATGATAGGTCGTTATATTAATCGAACGAACGAGAAACTTGGAATATGGAACGTGGGAGCTAAATTGGACATTACCTTTTGTTTGAACCAAGAAATGAAATCAGGCCTCCTCGCACCCGCACCCCGAGAAAGAAGGGTGTCATGTTTGGCTTTTAGGCATCCGACGTCACAACTTGCTTCAAACTTTCTCAATTTTTTACCACGGCCTCCACATGCGATAACAAGACACCTCGACAAGTTTCGTGATTTTCGGACTTCGTTTGGATTTTATATAATTTAAATACACTTTTACCGCAAGTACATCGCCATGTTACGACAACAAGATGCTCGTAATTTCATGCGAGTTCCTGGATACGGCCTCAACATACGCCAAACATCATGAATACCATTTTTTGAATGACCAAATTCCATTATTTCATGTACATGCAGTTCAAATTTGAAATAGTCGAAAAAATTTAATGAAACAAAAATAATTAAGGAAATATAGTAAAAAAACTCAAAATTGTCCCAAATTTTGAAATGGAGTTTCAATTACTGTAGCAAGGCCCAGGAAAAAATGGGGAGAAAAAAACAAAAACTTTTTTTTTAATTTGCCGAGTGCCAACCTTGACACTCGGCAAAGACTGTCTTTGCCGAGCGCCAGGTCACAGGGCGCTCGGCAAAGGATTTTTTAAAAAAAATTGCAAAAACGGTTAAAAAGTCTTTGCCGAGGGCCTAACGGTGATGCCCTCGGCAAAGATTGACGGTAGAAGACGGACATCGTGTCAGGCGGTGTTGCCGAGGGCTGGCCCTTTGCCGAGGGTTTAGCCCTCGGCAAATAATTATTGTTGCCGTGTGCTTGTCTTTGCCGAGGGTCTAGCCCTCGGCAAAGAGTCTCCCTCGGCAAAGACTCTTTGCCGAGTGCCCGATTATTTGCCCTCGGCAAAGGGACAGGCCCTCGGCAAAGATGCTCTGTCCGGTAGTGCATGTTATAAGAACAACCAACTTTCTCAGCAACGTACGTCATGCTTCCGGGTAGTTATGACTATTTTGCTTCCCAAGCTGTTGTTGTTTAGAGCACATCTTACTATGTTCCATGATGATACATCCCATATGTCATCAATAACAATGAAATACCTATATGCATAGAAATGAAGGAGTCATATTTATAGTTACATGAAAAATATATAATAACTCATTCAAGATGACAAAAAGAGTTGATAGAGGAAAAACATTGGAAAATTCAATCCGGGGATTAGATATTAAGAACAAAAAGAAATGAAAACTAAAATATTTAATTGTAATAGATACAGTCAGTATTTGTTAAAAAAAATAGATTCACTCAGTAGGTTATATATAGATTTATCAAATGATTGTTCAACTTGCGAATCTTAATTGAAAGGCTCTCAGTAAGAATATGACTACCTCTTATCCTTGAGGAATTCCCGAAGTTCATCAATTAGCTGCCTTTCATCAAATATATTTAAATTGATTTCCTTCGTATAATGCCACTTGTCAAGACCAATGAGAATGTCCTTTAACACTTTCTTCAAAACTGGACTCTGGCCGACAGGAACAAAAGCTTTGGAACGGACATCATCTGTCAGATTCTCATACACAGCTCTAGCAAGAGTAGTTTTGCCTAACCCTCCAAACCCAACAATAGAAACTAGAGAGAATTATGTATTTGGCACTAAAACAAATCGGTCTTTCATATTTGGCACTAGAAAATTTGAACTTCCTTATCTAGCATCGAGTTGAAATTTTCTTTCGTAAATGGCACTGCCGTCAGTTTAGACCAGTAACGGTGTCAAGTGGATAGCAAGATGACATAAATGCCCTTGATTATAGCAAAAATCCATGGTGCTAAATAGGGAAAAAATAAATAGACAAGTTGTCAAATAAGAAAATCATAAATATACTTTGAACTAAAATGTGGATTTTTGATAATTGAAGACTGCAAATAAATAATTAATAAATTTCAATTTGGTTATAGCAGGTACAGATAATGCCCCTAACTCTTCCTTTCATCTCGGCCATAGATCAAGGATGCATGGCTCAGGATGGCTGCCGGTTGAAATACGTAACTTATATTTTCAAGGTATTTATCTTTTAGTTTTCTAAAAGAAAAGGAGAGTATATGCCGTCATCGTAACATCATGGCTCAAGAGCAGAGCACACCGTGCATGGCTCGGCTGGCGTTTGACGCCAAGCGCACGCGGCGCGCGGAGCTCGCAGCCGGGGAGCTCACGGCCTGGGCGCGCGGTGCGCAGAGCACGCTGTCTTCACAGAGCTCGCCCGACGTGCTGCTGCTGCTGCTCTCCCGACGTGCTGCTGCTGCTCGCCATCGACTGCCGTCGCGAAGCTCGCCCGACATGCTGCTGCTGCTGCTCGCCATTGGCGGCGCACGGAGCTCGCGGCCTAGGCGGCGCGCCGAGGACGCGGCCGGCGCGAAGCGGGTGAACTGGGCGGCGCACGGAGCACGCGGACGGCGTGGAGCGGGCGAGCTGGCGATCCGCCGCCGCGGCGGCCACATGGCCATGCGGGCAAGCAGCACGTTGGTCTGGGAGCTCCGACGTCATGCAGCACAGTCATGCGAGCGAGCAGCAGCAGCACGCCGACCGCGTCCTCCGCACGCCGCCCTGGCCGCGTCCTCCGCACGCCGCCCAAGCCACGAGCTACTGCTGCGCGCAGGAGAGGCCATGTTTTGTGCAGTATAGCCGCCGCTCGTCCCACGCCCGGAGCCACATGACCAGCGTCGCGTTGAGCTCCAGCGCCATCGCGTCATCTCTGGACAGAGAAGCGGCTCGACGACGTCCTCCTCCTCGCCGAGACGCACGCTGCGCATGAACGGCCATCGCGGAGCTCGCCCCGTCGCGTCCCCCGCGTCGCGGCCTGGCACTAGCGTCGGCGGGCGAGACCGCCCTGCCGCGCCCCCCGCGCTGCGAGCTGGGGCCAGCGTTGGCAGGCGAGGGACTCCTAGCGCATCCCCCGCGCCTCGATCTGCCGAGTCCGGCGCGAGCTCCGCCATGCGTCGAGGCACACAAAGGCACGGCGACGAACACACAGGACACGGCATCGGGGCACACAGGGCACGACATCGGGGTACACAGAGCACGCATGAGGGCTGCCCATGCCACTGCCGCCCATACCGCCACGCCTGTGCTTGTGTGCTATGCGCTGCAGGAAGGACGCGCCCCCTTCGGACCGCTGTCGGTCGCCACCGTTGACGAGCACGCAGGAGCCGTGGGCACGGACCCGCCCGGCCAGGCGCGGCCACGAGGAGGTGTGGTGCCAGGTGCGGCCACAAGGGAGCACCGGTGCCTCCGCGGCGAGGCCAGATGTGGCCAGGAGGGAGCACCGGCGCTGCGCGGCGAGGTCTCGACGACGGTGGCGCCGGCGTCGGCGACAGGGCCCGCAATCTGGGCGGTTCTGCCTCCCGCCGAGCAGTCAAGCACAGACTGCTCCATGGCCAACAGCAGCGCGGCGTCTCGGGCCCTAGGGAACAACGCGCGGATGCACCGGTGGCCAGCTCGCCTGATACCTCGAGCACATCGTCCTACTTGATAGTCTGGCCCTGCACATATAGGTCCTCACCTTGCGGCCTCCTCGGGCCTCGGCTGCCCCTGGCTCCTGTCGATCTCCAGTCTCCACCACTTAGCACGTACGGGTGCTAGCTAGTGAGTGCCTCGTGCTTGACAACCGGAGCGGTGGAGCGCGGGCCAAGCGGAGCGGAGGTGCGAGCCCCGGTGCGGGTCTGTGCGAACGGTGGCGCGGCGCGTGTGCGAGGGTCGACGTGTGCGCGTTGGCCCAGAGGGCGGTGGGCCGAACGGTGGCGCAGAGCGTGCGTCCAGCCGCGAGGAGCAGCGAGCTACGGTGGAGCACCTCGCCGGCGGCCTGCACACTTGCCTCGCGAGTCCACGAGCTCCTGGGCAGGAGACGAGCCACCGGGGGCATTTTGGTACTTCCAAAAGAAACATGACGGGTCAACGCAGTCAACTGACGGATGGATGCTTTAAATGGACGGTAGTGCCATTTACAGAAGAAAAATTTAAGTCGATGCCAAATAAGAAAGTTCAAAATTTTTAGTGCTAAATAAAGAAGACTGATTTGTTCGAGTGCCAAATACATAATTGCCCCTAGAAACTATCTTGGTCTCCATGTCTTCCTCATCTGTCAGCATTTTTATGACCTTATCCCTTGGCTCTTCGATGCCAACGTGCTGTGACACTTTTGTGTAGAGAGCCGAGAGGCGTGGATCAATACTTGTTGTGGCAGAAGGTTTGGCAACAACATCATCGACCCTGTACCTGGCACGACGCTCGGCCACTTCCTGAAGTTGCTTCCTCATGTCTTCGATGGCACAAGAAATCTCTCGGCGAGCTTTGCCCTTGCTGAACAGGTCTCCCATCTTCTTCATGGCGAGCTTGAGCCTGCTCGGATCAGCCTGCTCTTGGCCGTCGACACAAACGATGAAGGTGTCGACTATATCTTCCATGTCGTAGGATGCTTCCCGGACCTCGCGCGCCCAGACCTTGACCTGCTCATCGAGCTGGTCCCATGGCACTGCCGCCACCTTGTGGAGGGCGACATGCATGCTCTCAAGCTCTCGGGACATGGACTGGACTTGTTTCTTGACGCCCTTCTGGAACTTGTACTCGTCCTTGAGCAGCTCCAGCAGCTTGGAGGGGAGCAAGCCCAACGCACCGGAGACCAGGTCCATACTCACGGGCTCTCAAGATTAATCAATCACTCTGCTTGTAATCTGATTGGCTGCAGAGTAGTAGTGTGTTATGGCCTCATGGGGATGCAACAACAGATCAAACTGAAATAAGTAAAAGAACTGTCAAGTTCGACCGATCTGAAAAAAAAAGAGTAAGGAAAAATGTTTACAGTTCAACAACAAAGACTTGAACCTAATTAATAAAATTGGTTCAGAGCTAAGTAAGATGTTCCTGTTTCAGCTCAAAGTAGAAACATACTTAAGAGTTAGGACTGTTCTCCCAAAGAAAAAACTTCAACTCACCAAGGTTGCCGTGGGAGGAGCTGCAGAGGAGTTGCATCGATGGTCGGCTAAGACACAGAGCACGACCAGCTTGTTATGCTGCAGTATGGCCAGGATAAGAGCGACCCAGATAATAAAGACTTGAACCTAGAATTTGTTCGAAGCTAAGTAAGATGTTTCTGTTTCAACTCAAAATGGTAAGTATTTTTTTTCTTCCAAATGATGAGAAATGCATCTACTCACCATGTCTGGAGTTATTACATATGGAAATGAATAAATCATTGATTAGTTAAAACACTACTCACAACGCGAAACCAGTGTAAAACAGGAACACATTTATGGCACCCGGTGCACAACCAATTTTACATATGGGGACGAATTAAGAAAAATAATTAGCAAAAAAAATCCCTGAATCGGGACTCTGGGGATGTAAAACATAGACACCTTTATTCAATTCGGTTTACACTGAGAGTCAATTATGGAAACGAATAAAAAATTATTCAAAAAAAAACATCAGAGACGAGACGTCAGGGTAGAACATGACCACCTGTACAGTATACTATGTAGTACCTTGATCTTGTGGTAAATAAACAAATTCTATATTAAAGAGCTAAAATTTATGTCTATTTTTGGTCCGGCCCTTCCAAACTACTTGTGTGGATGGTAGAAATCAGATAAAAAATTGCTTCTGAATCCAATAGAAAATCGGATGCAACACGGTTGTTAAGGGAACAAACTCGAAGCAGGCGCCATTACCGGACCTAACCGAACGGAACACGGAAAGAAATTACTGGACGTAACTGAGTGGAACACGAAACCTGAAGAAAAGAAAATCCGACACATAGAGATGAACGGTGGGAAAAAGTTGAACGTACTCCCTCTGTCCTGAAATATAGTGTATTCTGGTATTTAAAATTTGTCCTGAAATATAGTGCAATTGGGGAACAAGAAGATAATGTTTACTTAAATAAAAATACGTGATTATTTTGTATATGGAAAGTAAATCATGTACTTTCTATATTTTGTATAAGGAGACCGAGAGTTCACCCTTTAATCATGGGGAATAGAATCAGATTTCAATAGATTAGGAAGATAAGTGAGGGGTACATGCATCCATTACACTCTCCCTTATTTTGTTTGAGAATGACTATAATGCACTATATTTCAGGACGGATGGAGTAGGCATTAAGGGAACAAAAAAAATCTATATATATACACATAATATTTATCTATATATACCTAATATTAAAGAGCTAAAATTTTCTTCTATTTTTCGTCCACCCCGAGAAGTGGAGACTTTCTTCCGTCCCGCTTTTCAAACGTGTCTCGTTAATATCAAAGAGTTAATTTTTTTATACTATTTTTTCTATATACCTCTCCTCAACTATGCGGATAGTAGAGAGTTTCTTCCATCACGTTTTTCTACCACAATCCTGAATTACTTTAAGTGCTAAAGATTTCCATGAGGGCCAAAACAAAACGGCCAAGCAAAGTGTAGTTCCCTTGGCTACAGACATAGATCTCCAAGGAAATGGATATTCTTGAGTGTTGAACCAAACCATCAAGGCAATTCCATGTTTCCTTGACTGTTATTGCAAACCACCAAGGTAATTGCTCATTTCCTCGGGTGTTATTCGAAACCGCCAAGGTAATTCGTATTTTCTTGAGTGCTATTCAAAACCGCCAAGATAATTCATATTTTCCTGAGTGCAATTTGAAACCCCTAAGGAAATTCTCAAATATTCATTACAAGATTCAACAAAGTGAATACAAAAGAAAAAAATTACTTAGTCACAAGTTACATTGAGGTGTAGTGGTAAGTGCTTTTCATTTAAAACAATTAAAGCATTATAGGTCATAGGTTCGATTTGAATCCCAGGAGGCGCAGCTTTCATTGATTTATGGTTTTAATTTTGCTATTCCTCTATATTTCTTTGGAGGTTGATGGCCCTCAAGAAAACTAATTTCCTTGACGGTTATGAATGATTCCTTGAAGGTTGCTGGCCCTCCTGAAAACTAAATTACTTGATGGTTGCAACATTTTCTCGTCCCTTTGGCAAATTAAGTATGGTTCTAGTTTCCTTGACAACTAGGATCAAAGAAAATCATCCTTGAGTGCCAAAACCGCCTAGGAAACTAATTTCCCTTGTCTTCTATCTTCGACGGAGTTTGCTTGACGGTTTGTGGCCAAGGATTATTCCATTGGCGGGTTAGGCCCTTTTCTCACGGTTTTGGGCACTTAAGATAATTCTGGATTGTGGTAGTAGCTATAGGGTCGGATTCTAATACATATTAAGTCGTACTCTCCATATTTTGTATGTAACCTAGACTCTAAACCTACGCTCACATGAGATAGAACAACTCCCGCCTAGTGATGATATGGAATCCGATTCTTATACGTGTTAGATTCCATTGCAACACATGGGCACGTTTGCAACTTAAAGAACCGATGAAAAATAATGTTTAGATCCTAATATTATATATAGCTCGAGCAAGAAATTCGATCAAAAGTGCTCCTGAAAGAGGATGACAAGCCGGCAGGGAATGGGTGCACTAGCTTACCTTCAAATACAGTGGCTAGCAGGATTCATCGAAGGTGCGCCTGAAAGGGCCGGCCGGGGAAGGAAGCACGCAGGGCGAGTCGAGTTGGATCATATCTGCAGCTGCTTGCAGGGAGCCCTTTCTTATAGTCGAGAAAACAAGGATGCGTAGCAGGAAATCAGCATTAGTTCACAGAAGGCACGGCACCTCCGCGCTGATAGCTACATATGTAGAACTGTACAAGACGCGCTGCGCCTGCGAGCGATCGAGTGTGAACGGCATGGATGGGCGATGGGCGGCATGCATGAGAGGGCCCGTGAAATTAAAGGGGTGGGAGAAGCTGGCAGTCAAGTGAGCGACACAAGCTGACCACCACCGTACGTACCACTGCAAGCAAGCAAGCAGCCTTCCACGATCGGACACGAGCCTACGGTAGCTGTCCTGTACGTACGTACAGGGACAGGGTGCTGGTGCGCGATCCCCATCTAGACTTCACTTCTCTCCATGTGCTCTGTCTGCACCTGCGCGTGGATGGCGGATCCATGGTAGTACGTACACCTAGGGATGAAAACGGTACGGATATTTTCCGACCGTATTCGAAACCGCATCCGTTTAGAGAGGTTGAGATCTGTCCGTATCCAAGTCCGGATATCCAACATCCGATACCGTATTCGTATCCGAATACTCAAATCGCATATTTATGACGTCGATATCCAATCGTATCATATCCGACATAGTTGACACTATCCGTATTCGAATCCGAATCCGGACAGAAATATAAAAATAAATATAATATCGGTGATATCCGTCCGTATCCGATCCGTTTTCGTCCCTACGTACACCATAGATTGGTCTCTAAGCTCTAGCTCTAGCAGCGCAGCACCACCTCCACCATGTGTTTTGGTCGTCCCGTCCCGCATCAGTACATTATTGATGGGGGTGAATGCAGTGGCCACCACCACCGACTGTGATCAGACGACGGCACACTGAGGCATCTAACATAGGCCTTTTTAGTTTCTCCCTCAAAACTTTACACCCTATACTATCAAATGTTTGAACACATGCATCGAGTATTAAATATAGACTAAAAAATAACTAATTACACAGATTGCGACAACTTTGCGAGATGAATCTTTTAAGCCTAATTAGTTCATGATTTGACAATAAAGTGCTACAGTAACACATGTGCTAATGATGGATTAATTAGGATTAATAAATTCGTCTCGCGGTTTACTGATGGATTCTGTAATTTATTTTTTTATTAGTATCCGAACGCCTCATGCGACACCCCTATATAACACCCGATATAACCTACCAAAACTTTATACCTGGATCTACACAAGGCCATAGTTGGGTGAGTAGTATACGTTGGATTATGACTTGTGGAATACTAGATCTAACCAACACCCTAGTAATAAGAATGCAATAATGGCAACACGCAAGAATGACTCGGAAATTAACCGATGTACACCTGTGCAAACAGTGTCATTTTACTAAAGAGGTGTAGTCCATAATTAGGAATTGGATAGATATAAATATCACAGCTCCACAACATCCCGGAAGACATACGGTTCTATTTACAAATACGGGAAAAAGTGTGGAGCGACATCTCCTGAAGGCAAAAAAACATAGTCCGATACTATATGTTTACTGGAACATCGAGAAGGAGCGCAACCGAAATTTCAAACAACAGGAGTTACAACACATGCAAACTATGGCTTGTTCGGCTTATCCCATATTCGGCTTGTTCGGCTTCTTTTTCAGCCGGAACAGTGTTTTTCTCTCACAACAATTCAGCCGGAACAGTGTTTTTTAGCCAGTTTCAGCTAAGTTTCAGACCAGCGAACGGGGCGTAGGAATATATATCGGCTAGATAGCCTTGAGAACCAAGTAAATCAGTTCGATAAGATTGCCTTGTACCAAACTAGGAATCCGTAAATTCGCATCACTCAGCATTCCATCCTTAACCCTATCCCCTATACTATATAAGGGGAGGTAGGGGTAACCCATTATTAGAGAAATTCGACATTGAGTAAAATTCACCGTCGGTCCCTAAACTTGGTCGACGGTGTCATTCAGGTCCCTGAACTTCAATAGTGATATCTGTCGGTCCATAAACTTGGCAGACGGTGTCATTCAGGTCCCTGAACATACGTACCTACAGGGACAGGGTGCTGGAGGGCGATCCCCATCTAGACTTCTGTTTGGTTGACCCCACGCCACAAGTGCATGGCTGCCACAACAGTCCTGGCTACCGTTTGGTTGTTGACTAATAATAGGCAGCCACAAGTCTCTATACAACAATCTCTTCTTTATTCTCGCCACAGGTTGTGGCGATGATTTTCTCCGCCACAAGTGTGGCGCTGCCGCATCTGAGGTGTGGCCAACGAAGGCTGGCATCCAAACTAGGAATTCGTAGATTCACATCACATGGCATTCCATCCTTAACCCTATCCTCTGTACTATATAAGGGGAGGTAGGGGTAACCCATTATTAGAGAAATTTGACATTCATAGCTAGGAACCCTAGACATACCCTCAGCAACCCTATACACCCGAGCATATGATACAAGAGAAGCATTCTCCACTAGACATAAGGTACCATGTACCAAAACCAGTATAAATATATATCACGTGTGCTACCTCCCTGTTGATTCCCTGCACACAAAACATTGATCTACTTGTCAACGATAAATATCTATGACAGATAGTACAGTTGGCGCTCCCCTCAACTGCCTGACTGGCCTGTCTGAGGACCACATCAACATATTGGCTTCACTTCTTACAACCTTAAATCTGAGGACCAACATGGACCAAAGTCGGAGGTTGTCGGATGAATTAGCTCCGGCAATGCTTAGCAACTAGATTGCGCAAGATGAATCGATGGTAACACACAAGGCACAAGGATTTATACTGGTTTATGCCGTGGTAGCGCGTAATACCCTAGTCCAGTTGGTGTTGCTGCTCTGCTTGTATTCGTGTGCTCAATTACAGGGGTTTATACTCTAGCTACGAGGTGGATGAATGAGATAGGTCCGGTCCCCAATCGCTAAGCCTCTACCCATCTTTATATAGGCAGAGGGGGTAGGGTTACAATAAGGGCGATCGGCTCCTACATATTGTATTCCCAGTTTGTTGCATGGAACGCGTGTAGATTGATTCTAAGCTATCGTCCAGATACATTGGCTCCGGATATTTCTGGCGTGCCTTGATCCTCAAGTTGGTGGCTCCGCGGTAGCCTCGTGGGCCTCCTTCGCCTTGTCTTTTGGCCCGATAATTCGCTCAATAAGTTTAGCACTCCTTCTGCGACCTTCCTCTTTGATAAGATTGTGTTCAGACCAGATAATCCATATAGCCGTGATCATTAGCAGTTTGCAGTCTTCTTTGGATTTTAGAATCATCTCCACAGCATGCCGGACCAGGACAGTAGCAGCCAACGCCACCCTTTCCCTGTCCAAATTCAGACGACTCCAAATCTCCTTCGCTAGCCTGCATTTAAAGAACAAGTGCCCTCCATCTTCACCGATTTCCCCACAGATTGGGCAATTATAATCTATTTTCATTCCTCGCTGAACAAGATTGCTTCTCAGAGGGTGACTGTTATGAGCCATTCGCCAAATAAAATGTTTCACCTTGCTTGTAACACTCAACTGCCAGATCATCTTCCAAATTGGATCAGGTGCATTTCGGCTGCCTCCTTATTGAGCTCCCAAACGGCATCTTTCATGCAAAATATCAGCACGGCATACTTTGTAAGCACTACGCATGCTAAATCTCCCATGATTATCGAAATGCCAGGCTATGAAATTCTCCCTGCCTTCATGCAACGGCAGCGCTAAAATAACCTCTGCATCCTCTTCCCAGAAAATTTCCTTCGCCAGCTGCACACGTCCCACTCTCCCGACGCCGGGTTGATCAGCTCGGCCACTTGAGTTAGGAGACACGCATCCCTTGGTGTGATAGGTCTCATGAGGGTACCCCTCGGCAACCACGGATCCCTCCAAACATTCAGATTGTAGCCATCACCAGCACACCATATCATACCCTTTTTTATCACTTACCCCGCAGAATACTTTGCCAAGTGTAGGACTTGTTTGACTTTGGTTTAGCATCTAGGACTGAGGAATTAGCAAAGTACTTCGCCTTTAGCACACGAGCACACAGTGAATCTGGATTGTGCAACAGCCGCCACCCGGCCCTGCTTGGCAAGCATAGCTAGATTGAAAGCATGTATATCTCTGAAACCCAGTCCTCCCTCCTCCATGGGTAACATCAGCCAGTCCCCACTTAGCCAGTGGATTTTATGCTTGCCTTCTTGTTGGTTCCACCAAAACCGACAAATCATGGTACTAATTTGGTCACACAAGGCTTTGGTCAAATCAAAACACCCCATACCAAAAGTCGGGATTGCCTGAGGAACCGCCTTGATCATAATTTCTTTCCCAGCCCATGAGAGGAACTTCTCATTCCATCCTTGTATTCTCATCCATATTCGATATTTCAGGTACGCAAAACTGTTTCATGTATTAGTTAATTTTACATGTTCTTACATCCATTTTTGTCAAAATTGGGCAAGGCAACGAAAGAATCCAATAAAAAACAAATAGCAATATATCGATGCCTTCTATATTTCTTATATATTGAAAGTAGTAATTACGCTTAGTGGAGATGACATGGATATCTTGCATTAAGATGTAGAAGTTAGTTGGACGACATGGTTATTAGTGGAAGATGATGTGGATAGTTATGGAAGATGATGTGGACAACTTGCATGTTGAGATAGAACTTCTAGTGGAGATTAGTTTATAACTGAATGGGCGGCGGACGATAGAAGGTGTGTAGGGCTAGTGGTGGACGCAAAGCTCCGACATCTTCCACCTCACATTCCAATTAGGGGGCCAAGGAGTAGCGGACGTCAGCTGGGGCAGCGCTAGCCAAGCAGAGGTGGTAGGTGGCGGCGGGGGAGTGAAGGAAGAAGACGACACAGGGAAGCACAAGACCGAACGCACACATCGGGAACGAGCCCCATTTTGAAGCCTAGAACCAACTAAGGCATTGTTTGGATGCATGTGTATTCACCTCAATCCACATGTGTTGGAGCGGAATGGAATGGAATTTAGTTTAATTCCACTCCAATTCACTTCAACACATATGGATTAAGACGAATACATGCGCATCCAAACAAGGCCTAAGAGATAGTGGAAAACAACTTGCATATACAGTATATTCTTAGTCAGCCCAAGTGTTTGACGGGCTACTATTACTTTGGACAACAGAAGCCATCTAGTCACAGGCAACCATGTCGATGGCCACTAATCACCATTAGTTACCGTTTGATATAATATGGGCTTGGCCCATATAATATTTAATAATTAAATAAAACTCTATGGTGCGTAACATTAAGTGTTGTATGGTTTAATATCATACGGGATTTTGACTGAACGCTGACTCAGCTTATATGGTTGGAAATTATTCATCTAAATTGAGAAGCTGAGAAAAGGATAAAGACATGCCACAGGAGCGCGCGCCGCCGCCGGCCGGGCCGAGGCCGTGGCGCCGAGTGGGCGGGCGTGGCTAGTCTTTTGCCACTTAAATCCACATTATCACGGGAGTTTCGCTCCTTGATGGTAGAGGCGAACTGACTGCGTCAGTTACCGTCCCTTCCGCTTCCCCTTCCCGTCTTCTGGGATTCTCCGCTGCCTTCGTCTTCTCTTTCCCGTCAGCAGCCATATATCCTGCCTTCGGTCAGTCCAGACCCAATCTCCCGTAACCACTCCCGAGAGAACCACAGATCAGTAGCCTTCTGACTTCCCCATCCCGTACCTCTGCGCGCACGGAGGAGCGGGAGAGCAGGTGCCTCCAGAACCCTCGTCCGCCTGAGAATCCTGCACGGGGTGAGCAGCGATTAGGTTTTTGGGGAGCGATCCGCGACTGCTCGTTCATCTTCTTCCTGGAGATCGCTCTTGGATCCGTCCTCTCCCTGGAACCTCAAGGCGCCTTCTTCCTGGTGATCCGTTCGTGGGACTGCACAGCGAACATCTTCCTGCATCGACTGTGGTCCGCGACTTCGAGCAACGTATTATGTCGACTAGTGCGAATGGAGCCTCCGATGTCCTCGGCATGGGACCCTTCGCTGGGTACAGTCTAATCTCTGTGATTACTGTATTTTGTATTCTTACTATATCAATCAGTATGTCATCTATGCATGCTGTAGCGTTCATAAGAAATATACACATGCACATATATGCTGTCACAAACCTGCTGATATTATATTTCTGGATTAAACTGATAATGAAAATGCCTAAATTTCTAATAGTTACAAGTAATATTGACTAATGGCAGATGACTTGTAATGTATGAAATGTTTGCTCCTCTATAAAGATAAAGCCAAGAGATTATAGTAACGGCCTACAGATCCATTGTAGTTAGTGTTGCTCTACAATCAATAAACGGTGAATGGAAACATCAGATAAATACTGAGGACCCACTGCTTCAAGTGTCTCAAATTTGTTTTTACATGTAACCACGAGAAATCTGAATCTATTTATGGGCAATACCGCCAGTAATTTGATATATCATCCACACAATAGTACTTAAATCTCAACATATGTCAATCGTTCAGCTTTGGGAAAAGGTGAGTAACAATAACAGTTTAAAATACATAATAAACTATAAATCAAAATACTATTATGGAAGGGTCATTTCCCATCTGATCCCTCTTCATTCATATGGTTGGTTGATCACTATTGTTGTTGTCCTGCAATAGCTTTTGGATCCATCTCAGCCTTGAGTTGATTTTTCTGCCTTTACAAAGAGGGGAAAAAAGTTAGATATCAAAGATAGTCCATGGTGAATGGGCAAAGTATTGTTGGATATATTATGGGCTTGGCCCGTATAATATTTAATAAATCAAATAAAACTCTATGGTACGTCACATCAAGCGTTGTATGGTTTAATACCGTATGAGATTTTGACTGAACGTTTACTCAGCTTATATGGATGGAAATTATCCATCTTAATTGAGAAGCTGAGAAAAGGACAAAGGGGTGCCACACGCGCGCGCGCCGCCGCCGCCGCCGGCCGGGCCGAGGAGGTGGCGATGGCATGGCTAGCAGGCGGGCAGCGAGCGAGCGTGGCCAGGTTTTGCCACTTAAATCCACATAATCACGGGAGTTTCTCTCCTCGATGGTGGAGGAAAATTGATTGCGCCAGTTACCGTTCCTTCCGCTTTCCGTCTCCTGGGATTCTCCGCTGCCTTTCTCCCTTCCCGTCGCAGCCATATATCCGCAGTCCTCCGTCAGTCTAGACCTCTCTGGCTTCACTTCTGAGAGAGACCACATCTTAGCAGCCCTCTGGCTTCCCCATCCCGTACCTCTGCGCGCACGGAGAAGCGGGAGAGCAGATGCCTTCGGAACCCTCGTCCGCCTGCGAACCTTGCACGGGGTGTGTGGCGATTAGGTTTTTGGGGAGTGATTCCGCGACTGCTCGTTCGACATCTTCTCCTTCGCGGAACCCCAAATGCTCGTTCGACATCTTCTCCTTTGCGGAACCCGTCTTCTCCTGGTGATCCGTTCGTGGGACTGCACGGCGAACATCATCCTGCATCGACTGTGGTCCACGACTTCGAGCAACGTACTATATCGACTAGTGCGAATGGAGCCTCTGATGCCCTCGGCATGGGACCCTCCGCTGGGGACAATCTAATATCTGTGATTACTGTATTTTGTGCTTTTACTGTATCCATCTGTATGTCATGTATGCATATTGTAGCGTTCATTAGAGATATACGCATGCACATATATGCCGTCACGAACCTGCTGATATTATATTTCTAGATTAAATTGACCATAAAAATACCTAATTATCTAACAATCCAAAAAACTAATGTTAGGCAATTTTCTGTCAGTGGTTTTATTGCTGCTTTGAAGCCAAATAATTTTGATTTCAAGAATTTCATGATATGGCGTGCCAAGATGGTATTGTAGTTGACTGCGATAAACTGCTATCACGCTACGCAGGGGAAGCCTGAACAGTTTACTCCTAAGGAGGAGCAAAAGTTTTTGGCTGCCGATAACCTGTTTCGAGACGCCGTGATTAGTGCACTTTATCCTAAGTATAAGAAAAATTACATATCTTGCACATCAGGCAAAGAGTTATGGGATGCTCTTGAGGCAAAGTTTAGAGTTTCTGATGTTGGTAGTGAGCTGTACCTTATGGAGCAGCTGTATGACTGCAAAATGGTTGAAAACCGTTCTGTAGTCGAATAGGCTCATGAGATACAGGCGCTAGCAAAGGAACTAGAACATTTCCCATGTTTGTTGCCTGACAAGTTTGTGGCCGGCGGTATAATCGCTAAGCTGCCACCTTCTTGGAGGGATTTTGCTACTTCTCTAAAACACAAGAGCCAAGAGTTTAGCGTGGCTGAACTTATTGGATCTCTTGATGTTGAGGAGAGGGCGAGAGCAAAGGACAACCGTGAAAAAGGAGTTGAGTCTTCTGCTGCCAATATGGTACAGAAGAAAAACTCATTTGTATCTCGTAATAAAAAGAAGAACAACATGCAAGAGAACAACAATGCAAAGCCTAAGCAGACTGCACAGTTTAAGAAGAAAAACAACAAGAAAGGTGGAGGATGCTTTGTTTGCGGGAGTGATGAGCATTGGGCAAGTGCGTGCCCAGACCGCAAATATAAGCAAGAAAAGAAATCCGCAAACATGGTAATTAGCGAGACTGGAGGAGGAACATCTGGGTATGGTAATTCTTTACCTTTTGTTCTTTCAGTTTGTCTTTCACCTGAGTGGTGGATGGACAGTGGTGCTAATATTCATGTGTGTGCTGATGTTTCTTTGTTTATTTCCTATCAGGCCGGCAGGAGTGGAGCCTTGCTGATGGCAAACAGTTCGCATGCGCGTGTTCTTGGTGCTGGTACGGTCGTTTTGAAGTTTACTTCGGAAAAGCCGGTGCTATTAAAGAACGTGCAGCATGTCCCCTCCATCAAAAAGAACCTTGTTAGCGCTTCTCAGATGTGTCACGATGGCTTTAAAATTGTACTTGAGTCCAATAAGTGTGTTGTATCGAGACATGGAATATTTGTTGGAAAAGGTTATGATTGCGGAGGCTTGTTCCGCTTATCTTTGCTTGATGATGCGTGTAATAAAGTAGTGAACAATGTTAAGGTTTCGGGTGAGTCGAATATATGGCATTCACGACTTTGTCACATCAATTTTGGCTGTCTCACGCGGCATGCAAATCTGAATTTAATCCCAAAATTTAACTTAGTCAAAGATTCTAAGTGCCAGGTGTGTGTGCAATCGAAGCAACCGTGCAAGCCTCATAAGGCTGTTGAGGCGAGGAACTTGGTACCACTAGAACTCATTCATTCTGATTTATACGAAATGAATGGCGAATTAACTAAATGCGGTAGATGATACTTCATGACATTTATAGATGATTGCACTAGATTTTGCTATGTGTATTTATTGAAAATAAAAGATCAAGCGTTGCATTATTTTAAAGTCTATAAAGCTGAGGTAGAAAATCAACTTAAGAAGAAAATCAAGCGTTTGCAGTCCGATCGCGGGAGAGAATATTTCTCAAATGAATTTTTTGAGTTTTGCGCCGTGCATGGAATTATTCATGAGAGGACGCCACCATACTCACCACAGTCCAATGGGATTGCAGAGAGAAAGAACCGCACTCTAACTGATTTGGTTAATGTCATGTTAGAGACTGCGGGACTATCTAAGGAATGGTGGGGTGAGTCTATATTGACAACGTGTCATGTCCTGAATAGAGTACCCACAAAGAACAAAGAAATTACACCATTCGAGGAATGGAATAAGAAGAGATTAAATCTCTCTTACCTGCGAACTTGGGGTTGTTTGGCAAAAGTGAATGTGCCAATAAATAAAAAGCGAAAGCTTGGACCAAAGACTGTTGATTGTATTTTTCTTGGTTATACTATTCACAGCGTGGGTTATAGATTTTTAATTATAAATTCTAGTGTTCCTGAGATGGCTGTTGATATAATCATAGAATCTAGAGATGCTACATTTTTTGAGAATGAATTTCCCATGAAAAATGCACCTAGCACAACTGGTCACGAATTTATAATTCCCCATGAGCATGAAAATTTTACTCCGATAGAACAAATTGAGGAACCCTATATGCAAAATCCTGAGGAGGATGACACTATAGTCACTAGAAAGAGTAAGAGACAAAGGACTGCAAAGTCTTTTGGTGATGACTATGTTGTGTACCTTGTGGATGATACACCAACGACCGTTGAAGAGGCATATTCCTCTCCTGATGCTGACTTATGGAAGGAAGCAGTACAGAGTGAGATGGATTCTGTTATGTCTAATGGAACTTGGGAAATAGTTGATCGTCCCTATGGGTGCAAGCCTATAGGGTGCAAATGGGTGTTCAAGAAAAAGCTTAGGCCTGATGGTACTATCGAGAGGTACAAGGCAAGGCTTGTGGCCAAGGGTTATACACAAAAGAAAGGTGATGATTTCTTTGATACTTATTCACCGGTTGCCCGATTTGCCACTTAAATCCACATAATCACGGGAGTTTCTCTCCTTAATGGCAGAGGCGAATTGATTGCGCCAGTTACCGTCCCATCCGCTTTCCATCTCCTAGGATTCTCCGCTGCCTTACTCCCTTCCCGTCGTAGCCATATATCCGTAGTCCTCCATCAGTCCAGACCTCTCTAGTTTCACTTATGAGAGAGACCACATCTCAGCAGCCCTCTGGCTACCCCATCCCGTACCTCTGCGCGCACAGAGAAGCGGGAGAGCAGGTGCCTCCGGAACCCTCATCCATCTACGAACCTTGCACGGGGTGTGCGGCAATTAGGTTTTTGGGGAGTGATTCCACGACTGCTCGTTCGACATCTTGTCCTTCATGGAACCCCAACTGCTCGTTCGACATCTTCTCCTTCGTGGAACCCGTCTTCTCCTGGTGATCCGTTCGTGGGACTGCACTGTGAACATCGTCCTGCATCAACTGTGGTCCACGAATTCGAGCAACGCACTATGTCGACTAGTGCGAATGGAGCCTCCGATGCCCTCGGCATGAGACCCTCCGCTGGGTACAATCTAATCTCTGTAATTACTGTATTTTGTGCTTTTACTGTATCCATCTATATGTCATATGTGCATGTTGTAGCGTTCGTTAGAGATATACACATGCACATATATGCTGTCATGAACCTGCTGATGTTATATTTCTAGATTAAATTGACCATGAAAATGCCTAATTATCTAACAATTATTGAGTCTGAATACTACTTGCTTAAAGAGATGTATTTTTCCCCATAATCCATTCAACAATTGTTTTTCCTCCCAGAGCATTAGAACAGACAGTGATAGATTTTTCGAAGACATAATTTTGACAATAATCTCATTGAACTTAGTAATTCTGGGTACTCGGTGATTCAGAAGGCAAATCTGCGTCTTCGAAGAGAGACGACACAAACATGTAGTGGTGGGCCCGTAGGAGCCGTCAGGGCAGGGCGTGGCTGGTGGGGCGAGGAGCGCCCGGAGCAGCGCTGCACGGCGTGGCGAGGCGGATTCGAGGAGGAGTGGAGTGGAGGAGGTGGGCCACCGCGGGAGGAGTTGACGAAGGAGAGAGCGCTAGGGGTCCGCCGTTGGGCGCGAGCTCGGGGGAGCCACCGCCGTAGTAGGGGCAACCCTCGCCCTACGCCACGCCCGCGCCCTCGCTGGTGCGCTGCCACGTCGGAGGCCACCCTCACCCCACGCCCATGGCCACAACCGGGGCCTGCCCGCGCCGGGGGACTCCCACGCCTGGGCCGCCTGCGCAAGGCCGTCGGGCCCTGCCTACACCGGTGCGCCGCCATGTTGAGGGGCGCCCGCTCCCGGGCCCACCAGCGCCTCTGCGCCACCACGCCAGTGCGCCGCCGCGTCGAGATCTTCTCTCTTCCTTGAGGGGTATCCCATGGGTCCCGTATCGATAAGCCCCCGAGCACTTCATGGTTGAGCTCTGGAAGCCTCGTCTTGTTCCTTCAGGTCTTGCCGAGTAGGAACAAGCGTCGCCCGAGTGCTTTCTTGAGTGAAACCATGTAGCGCTTCTTGGGATCTTCGAGTGGTGTGTGCTTTTTTGAAGAAAAAGTACTCCCATCTTGGTGTAGCCCCCGAGCCTCTTGCTATTTGGAACAAGGAGCTGGAGGGTCTTGTCTTGAAATTACTCTGATTCTTCGTCGAAGGGCTCCCGAGCATATACCCAGTTCTTTATCAAAAAGAACTCGGATATAGCTCAGTCCGGATTCTTTTTGTCGTGAGGCCTTGAAGTAGTCTGTCTTGAAGAAGTCTTCTTGGTGACGTGCGCTTTTTCGAAGAAAAAAGTGCACGCACTGAGTGTAGCCCCCGAGCCTCTTGCTATTTGGAACAAAAAGTTGGAGGGTCTTGAATCTTATGTTGTTTGAAAACTCCTGTCTTGAAGAAGTCTTCTGAGTGATATGCGCTTTTTAGAAAAAAAAGTGCACTCACTGAGTGTAGCCCCCGAGCCTCTTGCTATTTGGAACAAAAAGTTGGAGGGTCTTGAATCTAAGTTGTTCAAAGAACTGAAAACCTCTTCTGAGGATATGTAGGATCTTGTAGACATTCTCAAGGGTGTATCAAAGTAACCCACGAACTGCAGTAGGCTATCCATATACCATTGCAAGTCAACACAGTTGCGCCACCGAGTACTTTCCATAATTAGCTTGCGTGCTTGATGTCTTCTTGCATGCTGTTGTATGTCATGCCTCTTCCTTTGTTTCGCTTGAGTAATGAAAGTACATATAAATATGCACGTGCATCCTCATGTTCATGCTCATCTTGCTGACGCAAAATCTTCTCGTTCGACCATGATTCGATCCAAGTAAGGCAACCTAGATAATCTGTCAAAAGGCTTTGGGTGGGCAGTCCCCTCACCAGAGACCCCGTATCACCCCCACCTTAGAATTTCCAAATCACCGCAACAAGGTCGACCTTAGCTGTCGAGTAGTTGATCACCCCAACCGAGTAGTCGATCACCGCGGCCGAGTAGTCGGGCGTCCTGGCGACTTGTAGAGCAGCAACCGAGTAAGATAGCGCGGGGCGTGTGTCTCACCCAATGAAGTAGTGGCCAAGTAAGGCAGCCAACGGTGGGCGAGCTCCTTATTTGATGACATGGTCCAGAAAATGGTTCCCTGCAAAGTAATCATACGAAAGTATGTAATAATTGATACACAAGATATCAAGTTGGAAGTATGTCCCAGTATTATAAAATGCATATTAAATTTTTTCGTGTCTTGCTCTTACTAGGCTATGTAATTTCCCTAGATAGGTAGCCTATTACATTTAAACACCTCTCGCACCTTTCCGGCGAGTAGGCTTCACGGATTAAGGCCTCAGCAACCCAGGTAAATTAACAACCGTTAAGAGAAGACATTATAAAATGCTTATTAAATTTTTTCGCGTCTTGCTCTTACTAGGCTATGTAATTTCTCTAGGTAGGTAGTCTGCTACGTTTAAACACCTCTCGCACCTTTCCAGTGAGTAGGCTTCACGGATTAAGACCTCAGCAACCCAGGTAAATTAACAACCGTTAAGAGAAGATATTATAAAATGCATATTAAATTTTTTCGCATCTTGCTGTTACTAGGCCATGTAATTTCCCTAGGTAGGTAGCCTGTTACGTTTAAACACCTCTCGCACCTTTCCGGCGAGTAGGCTTCACGGATTAAGGCCTCAGCAACCCAGGTAAATTAACAACCGTTAAGAGAAGACTTTAGTAGTCGGGGGATGCAACTGTAGTAGAGCCGCGAAGGCATATGGATAGTATCCGGAGATATATGATGATTAAAGAATATTTAAAAAAATATTAAACCATGACTTAGCTTGATTGACGGCCGTGTGGTAGAATCAGGGCGTGATCCTGGCGTTTTGAGCTGAGGAGCCCCCGAGCATTAGCTTGACCTTTGTGGCCGAGTAGTCGGACACCACAACCAAGTAGTCGGTCACCACGGCAAAGTACTCGGACATGCGAACGAGTAGTCGGACACAGCAGCAGAGTAGTCGGATACCATAGCAGGGTGGTTGTTGATGAAAATAGATCATTCGCAGCATCCGGTTGAGTAATTCACAGACCAATCCGTGATCGACCAGACCCGTTCCAGATCAGTACGTTGAGTCCAAGTAATCCTTGTAGCTTCCCGTGAACATCTTCCAGGTTGTTGCTGTACATCTTTCGACTCGAGCTGTCGCTAGACTTCACGCCGCATCCGATGCAAAGTCAGGCCTTTGGACAAAGGCGTAGTCGATTCGGAGTATCCTGGCTAGTTGTCTCGGGTCATGAGTTCTCGTTGCAAGTTGTCTGGCGCGAGACGCCGAGTTGTCGCCGAACCCAAATTGCTGCGAGTTCGTGCTATACATGATGCATGCGAGTCTTATCCTGACAACCTGCAGTTGGCCTGCGTGTATAATCACGCTTCCTTGTTTGCCTGTTGATGCATCGCCGCTTAGACTGCCACCACATCAATTTGTATCTCCCGATCTTGACACGTGTGGTGTGGTTGCGGGGGAGATGAAGTAGAAGGATTCATCTCGGCGAGATTCAAAATTGGATCCAGCGTTCATTGCAGTAGCTGAAAACTCCAGACCACGGACGACGCTGAAGAAGATCGTGAGCACGGCGAGTCGTCGACCAGGGCGATGAGAGCCGCAGCGAGTTGTCGATGAGGGCTGCGAATATTGATCTTGAGGTCCATCGAGCTTTCGAATGCAATTGCACCAAAAGCCCCTACCTTGTGCGTCAGCTGTCGATGTTTCACCACCGATAGTCTGCCACGGGGGTACCCGGGGCAGTTTGTTCGGGCTTCAGCGTATGCAAAACTCGACGGTAAACGCAAGAGACAGTCGATTTATCCTGGTTCAGACCCTCGATAGTGATCGAGTAATAGTCCTACGTCCAGTCGGCGTTAGCCTTTGCGTTGGATTGATTGTAAAGTGTTGTTTCTCACTCTCTTCTGCTTTCACTATCTAAGGAGCCATGCCCTCCTTTATATAGTCAGGAGGCTAGAGTCCTAGTCGGTTTACAATGTATAGTCAGGAGGCCAGAGTCCTAGTCGGTTTATAATGTAGAGTCCTAGTAGGATTACAAAATACTACTACTACTAAGATTACATGGAAAGAATCCTAGTTAGACTAGATCTTCTCTCTTCCTTGAGGGGTATCCCGTGGGTCCCGCATCGATAGGTACGCAGCTTTTTTTACTGTGCGTTACCTAAACAGTGAAATGGGTGAAATGGGTGTCCAGTTTGGGAAGTTGTTGGAGTCAGTCTTACTGTAAAGAGAAGGATTCGTACGGTGCTACCTGCCCCTGTTCCACACGGAGGTGGATGACAAGCTCAAACTGCCAAGAATTTCGTGGGTTAGATTTGAGATGAAGAGCAAGACACAGATCGATTTGGGGAGAAGATGTAGAGGTAAGACCAATGAAAATGGAAACGAGAACATGCTCGGATGTACCCTCGACTAGGAATACCTCCACCAGGTCGTCGTTCACCCGTTGTCGCCTGCCGTCGTCGCTTCCAAACATGCAGATCTGCCGGCGAACTCGCTTCCTAGCCGGGTTCCCAGGTCGATGGTGAGGAGGGAGGCTGGAGGGGCTCTACCATACCAGCGCGCTGCCAGACGGGGGCTAGGCCGCTTAGAGCTGCCACGCTAGGCACTCCGCAATGACCCCACGCCGAGGACGGGCTGCCACGTCGCTGTGACCCCACACATGGGCACGGCACGGTGCACGGGGCCTCCACGTCACGCGCCAAGAGAGGCTCGAGCGCCAGTGCCCTGCTCCGCATCATGGCCGCCATGGCCGGAGGGAGGCACGCTGAGCGGTGGCGGCGACGTCTGCCTCTATGCGGCTATGGCTGCGTGTGGGAGGCCAGGTGAGGGAAATGGCTAGGATTAGGGTTAAAGGGAGGCAGGGTGGCTTATATTGCTCACAGGATGAATCTCAAACGTCCGCTTACAGATCAAACGGCCAGAAGACCATGGGCCGAATAGAAATGGGCCGGACTATTATAACTACACAGAAATACATTTTGTAAATTCAAAAGATACACTTGTGAAGTAGCATTGTTATAAAATTATTTCACATACTCAAAACATATTAAACATTTTTAACATGGCCTGAAAATACACTTGTGAGGTAGCATTTTTAACATTTCACATACTCAAACTTGTAGTTTTGTGTGGTGTAGTGTGAGTTTTGTATTGGCTATTTGAGCTTTCCTTTTCCGTATCTTAATGCAATGATACACAGCCCTCCTGTGTATTCTAAGAAAAAAAAGTTTGGTGTCTCGGAAGAAAAAAAAATAACAATATTATAAATGGTCTAAAAATCCTAAAAGTTGGCATGAGCACATAATATGGGCGTATCATCTTTATATAAAAATTTCAAATTATTTTGATAATTTGGGACTATACATTGTTTCCAAATAGATATATCTCACACACAGTCTCGTATAACTATACATCATTTACAAAATCAAACATCTTTCACTTAGCCATATAACTATGTGTGAGTTATGTCCATTTGTGAATAATGTCCAAAATTGCTTTGTTAAAATCATTTGAAATTTTTATACAACAATTGTATACTAAAATTATATTGTCATGTAAGTTTGTAGATTTTTCTAATCAAATTTACATATTATTATATTTATTCAATGGTAATTCAACAAATAATTACAATAATTACTAAACTTGGTTAGAAAATTCTTCAAATTGACACAACAACATATTTTGGATCTATAAGTATTGCATAAAAATTCCATGCAATTTTAATAAAGTGATACTATGCATCCTTCACAAACATAAACATCTCTCACTTAGCCACGTAACTCTATAAGAGATCTATCTATTTTGGGATAGTATGGGATAGTACACAATTTTAAATGAAAAAGTTGTCAATGACAAACTTGTTGAACCCATCGAGATCTACAACTTTTGTTTTAGCCATTTCTCCATCAAATTTGTTTGAACAATTCAAAATTTGAATTCCAAATTTTAAGAAATTCAAATTGAATTTTGGGCTAGTAAATGGTTTCAAATGAAAAACTCGTCAACAACAAAGTTGATGAACTCATCGAAATTTACAACTTTGATTTTGATCACTTTTTCATCCAATTTCATTTGAGCAATTCAAAATTTTAATATCAAAACTTGATATGGTTATTTTCATGTGTATAAGAATAAGTAACCGGTAACACTATAAACTACATATGAACACCAAATGAAGGAAATGGACATGGTCAATTAGTTATGATTTTCATGGTAAGATTTTTTTTATGATGTGGTTTGGTCCCGTGTACATATACTAACTTCTTTATTTGCAATGCAACACGAACACATGCGTGGTGCATTGGTCAAGTAGCTTGGTTTCCAACCTATGAGTCACTCGGTTCCTGATGAAGGCGTCACTTGTTTTTTCTCCTTTTTTTTTTTTTTTGAGGCCATCTGCTGCAACAATGTTGAGCTAGCCCACTGCAACAGTGTCAGCAAAAATAAAAGAGATGGGCCGTGCACGGAAAAAAAAGAGATGGGCCGCGTAAGGGGAGAAAAAAAGGAGATGGACCGGCGGTGCTGCGTGAGTTGAAGTAAAGGCCGTCAATGAACTGTTATCTGAGGCGGTTTGCTAACTGCTAAGGAAGTGTTGCCTTATATACAAAATGATAGAATAACCCATTTTAACAGAAACAAATCAATGGTGCAGCGGTAAGGCCGAATGGTGTTGTTTGGTAGGAGCTGTGTACAAAACCCTGATGTTGCGTAATTTTTTTCCCAATTCGTTATTTAACCTGTTTGCTTTTTTTTTCAATTTGTTATTTAACCTATTTGTTCCCATGCGCACCATATAAATGTAAAATATTTTTAGTTTTACCGTATGCACCCAAAACCCTATATACATGCAAAAATGTAATAAAATTATTTGGTTCATGATAATTAGAAAAACAAGAGTTACCTATTTGGTTCATGATTATTTTTCTCTGCACTAAATATATGATAGCGGGCCTATTGTTTTGGGCTAACTAGAGTATGACAAATTTAAAATCATACACTGTGATGATCCGGTCACAAGTTAGCGGGCTAGGAATATCCACTGGTGCACATCCATGACGGAAAAAATTATCGTCACGGATTGCATCTGTTAGTGACGGTTTGTAAATCCGTCACGGATTAACAAGTTTCTTGTAGTGGAACAAAAATTTCAAGGGCGCCATATAAGGAAGATTGTAAGTTTAGGTGCTAAACTGGGAACAAGAAATATAAATAAGGAATTTTCTCTATGTTATCTGGACTCATTGAGGTTTGAGGCTCAATGAGTTAATGTGCTTAGTTGGAGTTGGGCTTAGGTCTCGGCCACTTCCTATTTTTTTCATTAATTTGCAAATAGATTGCTTACTGAACTGCAGTTGGATCCAATCTAGATGAAAAATTTGCAAAGGTCCATCTAGATGAAAAATTATGGCTTGTCGAACTGCAGTTGGATCCAATCTAATCTGTCCAGTTGGATCCTAGATTTTATTAGCCGACTACCCCCATTTTATTAGCCTTCTGATATCAGTTTTCTGGTCTCTTGTGTCTCTGATTCTCTTCTCTCTTCTTAGTCCTCATCCCAGCTGCAGCCAAGCCAAGCCCAGCCAGCTGTTGGCTTATTTAGCATATAATTTGCTGTTAATGCTTGCCACTGACTTGTCTTTCATTCTTTGGTTCACTGGCATATATGTTGCCATTAATTGCTTTCTGAATCTTCTTTCAGCAAGCTTAGACTATGAATCTTCTTCCATGGCCTGCTGCTGCTCTGCTATCATTCTTTTTGCTTACATGTGGAACCTGTTTCACTCATGGAGAAGATGTGCATGTTTCACTCAGTGTGCTATCCTGCTATACTAGGTTTTTATGCAAAATAGTTTTGTCTTATGATTGATGAACCAACTAATGAAGTTCAGATTTGGAACTACCTTCTACTCTACTGCTTGGCTGCTGCTCTATGTTCTGCTTGGCTGCTGCTCTATCTTCTGTTTGGCTGCTTGGCAGGTGCTCTATCTGCTGCTGGCTCAAATTTTGGTTGCTTGGCTGTATGTGATATGGATTACATTGACTTTAGTTGCGAAATATAAGGTCCAAATATTAGATGTATATGGTTTCTAATTCATGTTCGCTAATTGGAGATATTGGTGATCATTATGTAGTTCTTTCTGTATAACTAAATTGTATACCTCTCTGCTACTGTAATCCTAGCTTGCAATGGCAAGTTTGTCAACCAATCAAGGTGGGGAAGAAGAACAACCGAAGAGGAACTTACCTATCAAAGAATGGCGCATGCCTAGCCCTGGTCCTAGTGACCATGCGTTGAATACGAGTGCGAGGAGCTTACACCGATGCCATAGAAGAGACCTCGCGGAGGGGAAGAGGATGATCCAGACTATGATCCGAGGGCAGATGCCGAAGTGCAAGGTCCTCCTGTAGAGCCACAAGAGGATCCCAATGAAGATGTCAAACAAAATCGGCTTACAGTAGCTCACATTAAGACAATGTTCGAATGCACACTATAACACGACCCACCTTTGTCGACACTTTTTTAAAGTGGGCAAAGGGTTCCTTCCCGACAAATAGCCTCTCACCAAAAGTTTTGCCGACAGTTTAGAAACAGTCGCGATAAAAGTAGTCAGCAAAAGTTTTGCTGACATTTAAAGGAATCACCGACACTTATGGTGTAGCCAAAAGGTATACCTATGCCGACAGTGGTAACATTTAGGCTACGCCGACACTTATTAAGCCTAGAAAAGTTTCACTGATAGCTTTTGTGTCAGTAGGGAAACGCCGACATATAACTTGTGCTCCTATAGCCTTTTTATCGACAGATGAATTGGTGTTAAAAACTCATAGAATTTCCAGCACATAATGTGTGTCATGGTGTAGTGACATCCTGCTATTTATAATGTGAGTTCTTGTCCTAGATAGGTACCACCGGTGCCTCTTTCGTGACACCTTAAAGAGAAGAAATGTGCTTTGTATATGGGGAACACGTAAGTTGGCAAAAGGTTGGCCCCGTATTTCTCAATGAGGGCAAAACATTGATTTTAGAATCATAACTCGTATGGACGATCGGAGACCACGGGTGTGTATGGCTCGTCGAATGCAATTCATTTACCACTCACAAACATAATTTGGAATTCAGATCGCGAAGTTATGTTTGTTGCAAAATAGTCAGCAAGAAAATTCGCTACAGTAACCGACCCTACAGTAATGGACTTTCTGCCTTCCCTCTGTGTTGTTTCGGTTTCCTGCAACACCGAGGTTTTCCCCATCCTTTGTTTTTCTGCCTCCTTCCCAGCCTTGGGAAAACCCTAGCCGCTCCAATTTCCATTGGTTTCCATCCCCTGCAGCTGGCAGGCCGTTCTGGTGTCCCAGGTCAAAAGTTTGCCCCTATGTGCTCCTGTTCATCCCTCCTCTACTCCCCTTGTGCGGATCTTTGGAGCACCTGCAGAGAAACCCTGCTGCTGCCGACCAGCAGGAAGTGGATCAAACTAAACATCAGGCAGCAAGGGGGGAGAAGGGAAGGACAGGCAAGAGAGGCAAGGTCTGGAGGGGTCCTCGCTGACAGTGAGGAATCGTGGTGGAGTTTCCTGTGAATGATTTACTCCTGTATATATACACTACCGGAAACGCCTAAGTTGCCGAGTGTCAGGTGCTTTGCCGAGTGTTCTTTTTCGGGCACTCGGCAAAGACGCCTTTGCCGAGTGTTTTTTTTGACACTCGGCAAAGAGGCTATTTGCCGAGTGTTTTTTTAACACTCGGCAAAGAGTCTCTTTGCCGAGTGTTTTTTTTTACACTCGGCAAAGAGCTTCTTTGCCGAGTGTTTTTTTTTTACACTCGGCAAAGAACTTCTTTGCCGAGTGTTATTTTTTTTACACTGGGCAAAAAAAATTTCAAAGCATATTTTGAAGCAGTAAATTAATTCAAATGAAAAAGTTTTCAACTACAAAGTTGTATAACTCATCAAGATGTACAATGTTTGTTTTGGTCTTTTCTTCATACGACAAAGTGAAAATAAATTTGTTCACAAATCTAACATATCTCTCTTGTAGTTTATAAAACTACAAGAGAGATATATAAGATTTGTGAACAATGTTAGAACGACCATGTCGGATGAACAGATGATCAAACAACCAAAATAAACTTTGTAGATCTCGAAAAGTTATGAAACATTGTAGTTGACAACTTTTTGATTTGAAAACATCTTGTCATGCAAAACTGTGTTTGAATTTCAAAATTTTAAAATTCAAATTTTGTAAACGACATCGGATGGAAAAACTTCCTAAACTAAAAGTGTAGATCTCGAAAAGTTATGAAACTTTGTAGTTTACAACTTTTTGATTTGAAAACATCTTGTCATGCAAAACTGTGTTTGAATTTCAAAATTTTAAAATTCAAATTTTGTAAACGACCTCGGATGGAAAAACTTCCTAAACTAAAAGTGTAGATCTCGAAAAGTTATGAAACTTTGTAGTTTACAACTTTTTTATTTGAATTCGTTTAGGGCCTCAAACATGCAATTTACACTCGGATTAGTATAATATATTGGGAACTAAAACGGAATCCAGACACATGTGAGAGTGTGGTGTAGTGGTAGAGGAGGTACGTGCACAGCGGGAGGTCTCGGGTTCGAATCGCGTCGACCGCGTAGCCATGAAATTCATGCGAAAAATGTCGTAGATGGGTGGGCGCTGGCCGGTGGGGGCCTCCATCGATAAAAAAAATTCATTTTTTTGGTAAAAATTCCTATTTTTTCGGGGTTTTTTTCGGTTTCAACTTTGCCGAGTGTCGGGCACTCGGCAAAGGCTTTGCCGAGTGCCCGATAAAAGACACTCGGCAAAGTTGGCTTTATCGTCACTTTTTTTGGCGAGTGCTGTTCGTCGAGTGTTACACTCGGCGAACCATTTGCCGAGTATTTTATGCCTTTTGCCGAGTGTTTCGGACACTCGGCGAACTCAAGGAGTCCGGTAGTGATATGGTTTTTGTTGAGTTTTGGATTGAGGAATCTTAGATTCAGGTCAAGGATTCATGGGTTATGTTTGTTCCTGAAAATTTCAGACTGGGACACATTTGGTTGTTCAGTGATAAGTTTGCCCTTGCACATCGTCTAAAATCCAGTAAAAATTATATTGGTGAAGGGGACTCCATGATCTTTCGTTTGGCTCAAGAATTAGGATTTTAGGCCAAATATTCTAGGAGATATAAACTGTTGTTTCTGACAATTATTTCCTGACGGAGTTCAGTACAGTTTTTTTTTTAGAGGAGTTCAGTACAGTTTTAATTCTACTAGGTTTTAGACCAAGTTATTGGCTGAATTTTCTCTGGAGTTAGTTTCAAAAGTTGTAGATGATTTCGTTATCTTCTTTGGCCACAAACATTGCAATTTTTGGCCCAGAAGTTTGGGAGATTTCGTGCTCACAATATGACAGTTCAGTAATCACTGTTTGTCTGTCAGTAATCTGTTTCTGTGTTCTTATGCATCCTAAGTTTACAGACATGTCCTGAAAATTATGTCTGTACTGTAGTATGTTTTATAGTCTTTCACTTGGTATATCTTATGGAATTTTCCAAGGCTTAGAACCATGGATATGAATTTCTAAGTTTGGATGTTATGTTTTGTCATCAGTATGGTTCAGTGAACTTCAGTTGAACTCTAGGCTACCTTAATGATGAAAATAGAAATGGGATCTTCACCAAACTGTAGCTCTTGTTCTATAGGTTCTCAGATTGTCTTTTTTTGTCCCTATTGTTTTTGTTTATCAAAAGCTATAAAATTGTGAAGCAGTGCTGCTGCAATTAGTTAAAAACCGACAATTGTTGTTTTACTCGTTTATCGGGTTAGACCGTAGGAGCATTTTGCCTACCGTTTGTACATGTTTATGCGAGTTTGTATGCTGAGTTTGCATCCTCAAACAGATGGTAGTGCTCCAGATCACACCTATACTGGCCATCACTTTTGGTTGGAGGCAAGTGATGTGGCAGTGGTTTGCTACCGTTTTGACTTGTTATTTTTGTCACCAACACCATAATGTTTATAATAATGTCATACTACTAATAACCAAACTTTTGTGATGTTTGGCTATCCAATCTTATTTCGTGATTGTCTTAATTATCTATCTGTGGTGTTGCTATTATTCCATCTTGGCATATGTGGTTAATCCATACCCTTGAAGATGAAGTTGAAGTATCTTTGGTGGTTTATGTTGTTTCTATTGTAGCATGCCATGTGCATTGCATTATTCACATGCATTGGAAGTTATGTCGTTAACCTATGGTCACGACCGTACTAGTATAGCATCATGGGATGCAGCTCCACACCTTGTTGGGTGTGTAGGCAGGAGTCATTTTCCATTGCATTCATATGCATCCATGGAGAATATTGAAGTGATATGCCCTTGTTATTATGAAGCTCTATCATATGGCAATGTTCTAAATTGGAAATCAGTCATTTTATATTGATGTTATATCTTGTTTCTTCTATAAGTGGAACTCTAGTGAAATCATTGTAATTTAACTTGTGGTTTAAATAGCTTGTCAAAACAAATTTGCTTGCTGAGATGTTTTATCTCACCCTTGCTTTACTCAATCTAGGTACATGATGCTTGCTTGGAAGGGAAGGGGATTAGCTGCACATCTCGCACTTCTTCATTTAGATAATTTATGTTTAAAAGCTTAATAATTTAGTTTTCCTTATTAGACTAAAGAATAAATGTCCAAAGTGTGGTCATTAAACTTACTCTTGTTGGAGTAACCAACATTTTTGTTAGGTTGTTCTTTAATTCTAGTTTGGTGCTTATTTGGTTATCTATATATTGCTTCCATGTTGTTTATGAATACAAAAGAGATGCTGCCAAAATATTTATTTCTTACGTGTGGTTGATGTTTTGTGAAGTTTGGTAGCATCTAGGAGTGTTTGTGGTTTCCGGGGTATTACATCTTTGTTTGGAGTTCAATGACGATGAAAGGTAAGAACATGCTGCATCCGTGGTGACCTGTTCAACCACAAAGACGTCTGGTCAGGATAAGAAGAGACGGGCCAGCATGTTAGGCATCTACTACACACAGATGTGCATGCGATACACCAGGTCAGGAGGAAAGGAGAGCCCTTGGATGCCAACTAACGTCATTCAGCAACACATGTGGTAGTCATGGAGAAGGTGCCTATCACATACAGCCATTGGAAGGACATCCCATATCACCTGAAGACCTATGTGTGGGAAGAGGATAGGAGGAGTTTCACATAGCCGGAGGGCGCCATTGAAGATCTGATCAAGGCGTACATGTTGAGTACCTGTGCGAAATCCCATCGCCATTTTAAGTGGATGCTCAATAGCAATTACATCAAGAAAGGGAAGCAACCCTTCGATGAATACAAGTTCATCACACCTTAGATTTGGGAAACGTTCGTCCAAGAACGAACAAGCAAAGAAGCAAAGGCCAAGGGTGAGAAGTTCTACACACTCATGTAGAAGAATGTGTACTTCCACCACCTAGACGCTACAGGGTACATCGCCAAGAAGAAGATATGGCGGGAGGAAGAAAGGGCAACAACTGAGGCTAGACTACCAATAAAGTATGAGGGCTTCAATGAGAGGACAAGGGACTACCTCAAAGCCCCCAAGCAAAAATGGATGCATGAGAGGAATATGAAATTCACTGAGCCACAGACCTAGGAGGTAGAGCTGAGGATCCTGACGATCACTGTGGCCAAGTAGAGCGGATTGTTCAACCCTCGCAGAGAGAGGGACCAGCTCTCGGAGGCACTAGGAAACCCCAAGCACCATGGTCGTGTCCGAGGCATGTCCTTGAGAATGAGGTAGAGGGATGTGGATGCCTGGTCATCCGACACAAGCTCGTACAGGACAAGGTAGGGATACAAGGGAAGGCTCATATAGAAAGCGCACGAGGACACATTAAAGGGGATTAGATGGGCCAAATTGTCGATGTACTCATGAGCAGCGACCCCTAGATGGTACTCACGATCAATCCACAAGAGGAAACTATGACACCACCATGCACTCCCCCACTGACAAACGATCCATAGGAGCAAACTGCACCATGCCCTCCCCTGCCAACAAAGGGTCCACAATAGTAAACCACAACATCCATTCCCCCGACGACAAGTACCGTGCAAGCGAAGGATCATGAACCAACTACTATCAACCACACCAAGGTGTAGTGGGTAGTCAACAAACATGCCAAAATATATACAAAAGCTCAACTAAGTTTGAAAGGTACATTTCTTGCAACCGTAGTCACATTCCAACATGTGCGGAGATATTAGCAGAGTTTTTCACTCCCAAGCCGCAAAATAGGATACTGTCACCGGTTGGATGGAACCTTTCAGAATGATTCAGAAAACTACGAGCTTGGCAAGTTCGTGCTTCCCTTGGGACAACTCTTAGAGGAGCCATGGGAAACAAGGAGGTTCCATCGTTGGTACATGGTAGTTGCAAAACTAGGTCTAGACTGCTTCGTTGGACATGTCCCGAAGGAAGTATTCAAGTTGGCCAAGGATGTCAAAATCATCATAGATTTCCATGACATGCATAGACTGCTATGGTGCAAGGACCTCGACATCGCTCAAGTCACCTTGTTTTCCCTATAAGTTAATTGCAAGCTATACATTTCACTCCATTGCATCTTTATAGGTACTTTAGGAAGAAGCTAATGGCATGATTTGTCCTTGTAGGATGCAGTACCACATCTGCAAAGAAATGAAGAAAAACCTTATTTACCTCTCTCCGATGAAGATTAACTAGAGATGCATCATGGGTTATGAGTTGCCAGACGATCCTACAGACCTTAAGGGCATGAACACGAAAGAGAGACGATAATTCCGGAAAACTCTGTGCAACACCCTTAAGTATCATGTGGCAATATACGTCTATAAATGCATGAAGTCCATCGAGGAACATGGGTGTCTACTTGCCCCCTACTACTTCGGGTAAGTCAGGCTAGTTGAATCATATATGTAGCTAGTAGGCACTACTACATAAACGTTTTGTAGGGGTGGCTGAAGACCATTTGTAGGGGCGGTTTGGCCAGCCGCCCCTACCAAACCGTCTCTACAAATCATGCATTTGTAGGGGCGGTTCCTAGACCGCCCCTACAAATTGATTTGTAGGGGTGGTTCAGTCTAGAGCCGCCCCTACAGTACGTTTTTCCGCCAAAAAAATTCAAATTCGACCAGAACACTGTTTGTTTCCGCGTATTCCATCCAGCGTTCGCGTTGTCGAATGCCCCACGACCAACGTGAGCGAGGAAGCGAGATAATCCCGCCGAACGCCCCATGACCAACGTTCCAAACCGTGTTCGCTCAAGAGTATTATATAAACTACAAGCACAAGAGTATTATATAAACTACAATTACGAGTCCAATTCACAAGAATATATACAATCCATCATTAAATAGACATAATTAACAAGGTAAAACCAATGTCAAATTCCATACACATTGTTATCAACGTCCTAGAGCTAGCCTTTCTGTCTCACAAAGGTGTTGGTACTGAGGATTTCTACCCAAGTGAGACTATCGGTCATGGTAGGTGCCTTTAACGTGTACAATCTAGTCCAATATGAAGTTGCAAAGGTCTCCGATGAGCTCTAAGAGTTGGTCATCCTTGTATGGGTCTCTTTTCATTTCTTTCTCTTCTTTCCACTACAAGAGAACAAGTTTTGGTTTAGTATTTCATACCATGTGTGAAGTTTTTATACTACAGGTGAAGAGATTCAAACTTACCCTTAAGGGGTGTCTCCTGTAGGTACCGGTGTTACTTATCATAGAACATACATAGTATCCACAATGTACACTCCTAGGCTTCTGCTTGGGGCACTGTGTGTTTTGCATATGGAAATGTTAAGTAATGCTTTTGACAGCCATGTAATGGAGTACTAAAGAAGTAAGTTACACTTACCGCACATAGTATTTTGATAGCCAGCTTTTCCTTCCTGCTGGATCATGCCTTCCGTGATGTTTAGTGACATAGAACCTAAATGCCATGTTCAAATTATTTTAGCAAATACAACTTGTTAGTATCCAAAAGTGAACGTTACAAGTATGTATATAAACATATAAGCTAATGAGGATTATCGATATGTATACGTCTTGAGAATCGATATGAAGTCTTTGTATGTCACCGGGTCCCTATCTATTGAATCAAAGACCCATTCCATGCTTCTCCCGACATCGACGCCTATACAAATCCAGTGGTTGCTGCATGGATTTAATCATAGAACTAGATAAGCTTTTTTGCATCGAATAAAATATATCGAACAAAGCTTTAAGTATAGAGTTAAACTTACTCGAAGTTGTATGGTAGCCATATAGTAGAGTGCTGTTGGAGAATTTTAAAAGCCAGGGCAATGTATGCCGCAACCTTAAGGGTCTCTTCCCTTAGTTTCATCGTACGGATGTGCTCTTTCTCCCGAAGGGTCTTTCCAGCAGCTAGCTCTTTGGCATCCAGTTTCCACTGTTTAGGGTAATTAAAATTTGTTTGTGCTATAGCTTGAGGGCCTATATACCCGACTTTCACACTTGGCATTTGTTTGACAATGTGCACTTGCATTCTAAAAATCACGGTGTGGGTTATTTACAACAAAATTCAAAGATTACATTCATATCATATCGGGAGGACAAGGACTTATAGGCACCACGTGCGAATTAGATTCATCTCTATTGCTCCAAGGTGAAAGCATGTCTGCATGTCATTAAAGTCAAAGACAATTTTCCCAACTAGGATTCCAAATGTGCCGGTGGGGAAGCATGTTTGTACGAGGTCTATGCTCGTTGGGAGAACATGCAAGTACCAATCATGGAACCTTCTCATTCCAAGTGGTAGGCGCTGGATGTCCCGATTTGGTAGGAAGGGCTTGCCTCTTTCATATGTTTTCGGGCAATCCTTTGACCATTTTATGGCATCAACATTTGGATACTGCTTTGCTATTTGGTGGAGTTTGCTAGTGACGGCCTCCTCAGAACCCCGTGATGTGACTTTTTTTAACTTGGTTCTCAGGCTTGAACTGGTCATGGGAATACCACTCGTGCACCGACGAGACATCTTTCATCGGAACATAAACTGATCTTATGGTGATTGGATGCTACTTTCGAAGTTCTCAATCAGGCATGTCCTCATCTTTTTGTGCATCACCTTCTTCAGGAGGCACCCGTTGTTCATGTATCGGTTGTGCTTGTTGAGAAGACTGTGGCATCTCATCATGCACTTGGTCGGTACGAGCTAGAGAAGGTTGTGGCTTATTAGGCACATGCTTGCTAGGAGGCGGGGAAGAATGTGGCATCTCAGGAATGTGGTGGTCACGAGACGGTGAAAATATCTCCCCAGCCTCAACAACTTGCTCCAAATTTGGGAGAGGGGGATGCAGCGAAGAAGCAGTCAATATAATATCCCGTTTGTGCCAAAGGATGAACTGCCCCATAACATCTCTGAGTAACACCAGCCCCTCAGGAGTTGTGTAGTCTATCCTCCACTGCATGAACTCGGGCTTGACGATATGCACCTCGACCCTAGTGTAGTCCAGCGGTATCTTATTATTGTGGTGTAAGCCACCGGGAGGATGTGCCACACCCGTTGCCACCTCCATCACAATGTTCTGCCGGCCGCTGAGAAACACCAAGATGCAACTAGTTGGTTCCCGTATGTGATCGACGGGGGTTGTGGCTGCAGTGGAACCTTGGCTGCTAGGAACTTTCGGAGGGCTACCAACTAATGCCAGTTCTCCCAGCGGCGTCATTAATAACCGTGGCTCCGTAAACAGTCCTTGCTCCTCCAGCGCCTTTGCAACTAGAGCCTTCACTTGGAGCTCAAGATTAGTCTCCCGGTCCCTGCCATGTTTCTTGTACATATGTCTATTCTCTTCGAATCCTTGCTTCTAGATCGTCCTTTTCCCTAGCCCCTGGTGCGGCCTGTGTGCTCCTTGCTTCCCAAGCCAACGCTAAGCTCATCCCTCTCTCTGGTAGGATTGAATGAGCCCTTCTCCTTGTCTTCAGCATATTTCGGTATCCTTAATACTGCCTCTTGGGTCTCCGGCTTATCAAACTTAAGATTACCACTGGATGATACTGTACCCCTCGCATATATCCAATTCCTTGAGCGTACCTTCAAATTCGTCACATCGATATTCCCAGCAGCTGTGGCCTCTTCGTCCATCTTCCTAACTGCTCTTCCTTGGCATAGTAGCCACTAGGGACTAGATGATGGTGGTGTTTGTTCCTCTTCGCCAGCTCAATGTTATGGGCACTGAGCTTCAATGCCTTCTGTGAAGTCTTCTGAGCCACGAGCTCCTCCCATTGACTAGAAGTTATGTTGCCAAACTCGTTGAAGGGAGTTAACCCATTTCGGATATACTTCTTGTTGAGCTCCGACCTCCAACGTCGGAATGACTCTCTCATCATCCTAAAAGCATTTTTTTACCAGTTCATGCTTACCCTCTAGAAATCTAAAATTAAGCTTCAGCTGCTTATCCCATAGTTCATCATTTTTGTTCTCTGGTACCTCTTTCTAGTTTGGGATTGTTGGGTTCAATTTATCTCTTACTAGGGCTCTGATCGCATTACGGAATCGTCCTCTTAATTCCTTCGGTTCAAGGATCTCCCCTACTGGCCCGACCTCCGTTATCACATAACATGCCTTATTTGGATATTGATTTGCTTTTCTATCCCCTCGTTTCCTCTTAGGCTTGGTAGTCATGGTTGTGTCTTGAGGTTGTCTCCACCACAAATTCATGTAGGTCACTCAGCTCTTGCTTGTCAATCGTCTTCTGTGAGATCTTTGAAAAGAAGTAGCACATGCGGGTGATGGCCATTTTTCAAGAACTCTGGCTTTATAGCCCTGATTGCAATAGGTAGAAACACTGTCAGCATCACATGACAATCGTGAGCCTTGCAATGTGTTATTGACAAGTCCTTCGTCGACACTAGCTTCTTCACATTTGCTGAAAACCTAGTTGGGACTTTGACCCCCCTCAGGAAAGTGCATATATCTCTCTTCTCGTCTGGTGTTAGGTTGAAGCACGCCGCGGGCATAGTGTATTTTCCATTAGCCTCGGGTACCGGGTGAAGCTGTGGCATCACATTTAGCAGCACCATGTCTTTCCATGCTTTTAGACCATCCTTTGACTTGCCTATGTCCATCAAGGTAGAAATGAGACTCTCAAAGACATTCTTCTGCACGTGCATAGCATCAATGGCATGGGGGACCTCTAAGTCTGGCTAATAAGGCAGATACTGAAAGAAGATTGATTGTTTCTTGAAAGGTACGCCTTCGACGGGAGGTGCGCTTCTATCTCTATTCGTCCCATTCAGATTCTTCTTTCCATAGACGACGCGTATGTTTTTCACCATTCTGTACACGTGTTCTCCGTTATGACGTCTCTCCGGAGGGGGTTCAATCTCCGAAGTGTTGTTATAAAATCTAAAGAACAATTTGCTGTGGTACTTGTGACTTGTCTTTAAAAAGTGTTGGTTCCTTAGGTAAACTATCTTCTTGGATGCATCCAGGTGCACCCATGTAGTAACAAATATTATTGCTCTACATATAAAGTCCTCCTTTCGAAACACATCATACATTGGCTCCCCATGCCTCCATAGCCTCTTCATTTCTTGCATCAAAGACTCGAGGAACACGTCTATATCAATGTCTGGTTGTTTAGGGCCAGAAATAAGAATAGCGAGGAGAAGGTACTTTCTCTTCTGACACAACCACGTTGGGATGTTGTACATGGTCAAGATCACTGGCCAAGTGTTGTGGTCGCTCATCCTCTCATTGAAGAGATTCATTCCATCGGTGCTCAAGCCAAATCGTACATTCCTTGGGTCATCGCTGAATTCTTTGTGCTTCTCATCGAACCTTTGCCACTGACTACAATCAGCCGGGTGTGCAATCTTATCATCATCCACCTTACGCTCATCATCCCACCATGTCATGAGTGCGACTTCTTTAGGGTTTAGGAAGATACGTCTCAAGCGGTCGGTCACTGACCGATACCATATTACCAAGGTAGGAATTCTTCTCTGATTTGTATCGTTGCCTAATGGAGTGTCCTTTAGGGGCTGAGATTCTTGTACTATCTTTTTATACTCTTCTTATTCCTCTTTTTCCCCGTGGAGGCTTCATCCCCACCGTAAAGGTCATTGTTCTTGTATCGGCTAGCCTCACACCGGGGACATTTATCCAGTGACTTGAATGTTTCGCTACGAAAAAGTATACAGTGGTTGGAGCATGTATGGATTTTTTCAACCCCCATTGTCAATGGACTTATGACCTTCTTCGCTTGGTATGTGTTGGCGGGAACTGAGTTTGGTTGTGGCAGCACCCATGACAGGAGATGTAATAGATCATTGAAATTACAGTTTGACCAGCCGTACTTAGCCTTCAGGATGAGTAGCTCAAGCACAAAACGTAGCAATGTCCAATGTGTCGGACAACCATTTTCAACAGCATACACAGTCTCCTTCGATACTTTTGTCACCCTTTCTAAATTTTCTAGACCTTTTGAGCTATTTAGTAAAATCTCTGGTCCAAAGGCTCGAATCATGTCCTCCAAATTATCTTCATCCCTGACACGTGCTCCACCATCATTATTGGCACTACCTTCGTTGTTACCATCCCACCCACCAGCATCACCACCTTGTTCATTGCCAAACTCGAAATCCATTCGTGCATCAAGCTTTGCTAAATATTGGGACAGAGATTCTATGGTTTCGTCATCGTATTCCTCCTCATCCTCGTCGTTAACAATAACTGTTTCACCATGATGAATCCATACTTTGTAGTCCTCAACAAATCCTCACATAATCAAATGTGATCTGATGATAATTACATCTGTCCATGCCATACGGTTCTTGCAATCTTTACAGGGACAAATAATTATATTCTTATTCTCTGTCAATGTCGTTGCATGCTTCTTTGCGGCTTCAATAAATTTATCCACCTCTTCACGAAAACCTGCCTTGAACCTTAACGAACCATACATTCAAGAGTTTCTGTACTCTATCTTTTACAACAACAACAAAACAAACATTAAAGGACTACTTATTTAGATATATATAAAAAATGAATCAAATTAATAATTACTTAAGAATAATTGTATATACTTAAGATATATATGAATATAAATCAAATATAATTAAATGAAGCATACAAACACACCATGGTAGAGAAAAATTAATTAATGGCCCATTTATCCATAAATAATTAAAATACATATTTGTTGATTACAATAAATAATTTCAAAGACAACAATTAGCAACAATTATATTTTACCCAATATCTTTCATACAAACCCTAGTCCAATTTCATCAAACACAAATTTACAAAAATGAAATTAATAAAAAAATCAAACCCTACATCTAGATCTACATGCACATAAAACATCCATAAAACTAACTAATTGTTCACTAAAATCAAGAAACATGGACCAAATAAGGGTATGATCTTGTTCCCCTACCTAATTTACCCTAGTACATTCAAAACTTGGGTCTAATTTGCTTCATAAGTAGCTCAAGCACTATAGAAGAGAGAGAAAAACAAAAGTCTAATTACTCACTAACCAACCATTAAAACTTTAAAAAAAGTGTGGAATAGCATTTTCTTACCTTCTACAACCTCTCCACCAAAGGATTTGAGACAAAAAACTTCCCCCTTAGTAGAGCAATTTTTGGGAGGTGCCAAATACCTCCCCACCTTTCTTTCACGGGTTGGAGTGAGTGACCCGAGGAGGAAGAATGTGCTGCAGTTTTTTTTATATGTGGGTCATTTGTAGGGGCAGCTGGTGATTGAGCCGCCCCTACAAATAACAGGTGTTTATACGCAGGACATTTATAGGGGCGGTTCAATCACCAGCCGCCCCTACAAATACCAACACCGGGGGCGGTTGGTGAGTGAGCCGCCCCTACAAATCAGACCCATTTATAGGGGCGGCTCGTATCATCAGCCGCCCCTGCTGTTCCATTTGTAGGGGCGGCTGGTCTCTGGGCTCCTGAGCACGCCACTGTAGGGGCGGCTCCATCACCAGCCACCCCTACAAAAAAAATTTGTCATGTTGCTACAAACCGTTTTTAACATAGTGAGGATGACACTTTTCATATTTGAAGATTTCAAACTTGTCTTATTCGAATGTTGTAGTCCGGCAACAGTGCTACTGGATTACATTCATAACAAGCAGGTAACCCCGCGCGTTGCGCGGGTAATAGTGGGGAAAAAAATTTTGCATTGCGGCCAAAAAAAAAACGAACATACTGTTCTTTAATGGGTCTAGTACTGTTCATAGTAACCCGTACTGTTCGTACAAAACCCGTTACTGTTCACAGAAAATCCATATTAACCCGTTACTGTTCGTACAGACCCGTTACTGTTCACAGAAAATCCGTGACTGTTCACCAAGAAAAATGGCTCGCGTGTACTGTGCCGGTAACAGTGATATGTGAGAGGGACGGAAGTTCCCAGCTTGCACGCTCTTTATATATATGTATAGATCTATCCTCAACTGGATGTGCGGTTGTATTGGACTCTTTGATTACCCAAAAGAGTCGTACAAGGAATTTGAGAGCGTATTGAACTTGTAAATGACAATACTTATTCTTTTACACGAATAATCGTATTGAATTTTTTGTTTTTTGTTTTTGCAAATGTATTGAGTTTTTTGTTGACTCCCATTGTTTTCATACAATGCATACAGGATGTAAATCGAGGATCCCTAATCTGTCGACATAAGAAGTGAGCAGAACAAGGCAAAAGTATGGCCACAATATAGCCATTAGGCGCAACTTGTCGGTACATATCAAGTCTTTTGTGGTACGAATTAAATAACAATGCATGCTCTCTATATGTTTAAATCGATTGTGTCGTATTATATCTTGCAGTGCACCAAAGAACCTCTAGGAAACTACTATGTAGATTCTACAGTTGCGAGTACCTTAGCGAGTCCGAGAAATTCAGCATTAGCTAAAGGGTGCTAATGAATTCACAAAGATGGTGGGTAAGAAGACGGATCGGCGAGAAGTGCATAACAAGAACCGTAGCTGACATTTGTGGCTTCATCGTGCATAAATGCGTGCATCAAAATGGAGCGTACTTCAACCACAAGAGCGACCTCGCGTGGGATGAGAAGTAGGACAAGATCAGAAACTGGGATCAGATACACCTAGGGGATTACAAGATTGTTGATCTTGATTAGAAAGTAGGGGACTCTGACACATTTGAACTATTAGTTTCATATGTATATGATATGTAACTTGTTCGTGCTATGACGATAACGAGACACGAATATGATAGGTATGTGTGTGTGTTTTCTGCATGCGTATTGTCTTGGTTCTCAGTATATCTATTTGCCCGTCTGTGTTTAAATTGCCAAAACAAAAGTCAAATAAAATTACGGAAAATCACTACTGCAAAAAGAATTTCCAGCAACGTTTCCTTTTTTTTAGGGGTGGCTCTATACTGTGCCACCCCGATAAATTGGATTTGTAGGGGCAAATTATCCTATTTGTAGAGTCGGCTCTATATTCAGCCGCCTCTATAAATCCGATTTATAGGGGTGGCTCTATATTGAGCCGCCACTACAAAAATTAAGTGTTAAAATTTGAATTTTTCTAACGATCTCGGATGAAAAAATGACCAAAATAAAAGTTATTGAACTTTTTTGTTTATAACTTTTCCATTTGAAATCATTTACTGTATCAAAATGTGTTAGAAATTTAATTTTTAAATTGTTGAAGAACTCTGATTTCTCTTTTTAATCTCTGGCTAAAACTTGTAACTAGTTTTTTCTCCCTCGTATTAACTTCAAATTTGATATTTTTTCTTAAATTTTTTTAAAATCATGCTCTATCAATTTATTGTGTTCTTACAGCTATTATTTTGGTCCCCTTCTCATGTGACTGTGTTTTATCCATTTGAAATTTGAATTTCAAAAAGTAGCGACTTTAAATGTCATTTTGAAACATTAAATGATTTCAGTTAAAAAAGTCATAAACATAAAATTTGTAGAACTGATTAAAACTTGTAACTAGTCAAACTATAAGAGGGATATAGAAAATTTTTTAACAATGTTACTATCACTATATTTGATGAACAAATGACCAAAATAAAAGTTGTAGATCTCGAAAAGTTATAGAACTTTATAGTTGAAAACTTTTTGATTTGAATTCATTTTGTAAGGAAAACTACGTTTGAATTTCTCTAATTTGAAATTTGATTTTTTCAAATGACCTTCGGATGGAGAAACAACATATATAAAAGTTGTAGATCCCAAAAAGTTATACAACTTTATAGTTGACAACTTTGTCATTTGAAATCATCTTGTCCAGGAAAACTACGTTTGAATTTCCAAAAATTTGAAATTTGAATTTTTTAAACAACCTCGGATGGACAAACAGCAAAAACAAAACTTGTAGATCTCAAAAAGTTCTGCAACTTTATAGTTGACAACTTTTTATTTGAAATCAGCTTGTTAAGGAAAACTACATTTGAATTTCTCAATTTTGAAATTCAAATTTTTTAAACGACCTCGGATGGACAAGTAGCAAAAACAAAAGTTGTAGATCTTGAAAAATTATACAACTTTGTAGTTGATAACTTTTTGATTTAAATTCGTTTAGAGTCTCAAACACTCAATGTAAACTCGGTTAAGGATAATAGGAGAAGAAAGAAAATCCAATATAAACATAAGTAAGTGTGAGGTGCAGTGGTTAAAGGAGTATCGCGTGAGGGGGAGATCGCAGGTTTGAATCCCGTCGGCCGCGAAGCGTGTGATTTTCATGCAAAATATGCTGCGACTTGTGACTTTTTTTCGGAGCGACGGGTGGTTGACCCGGGATTAAAAAAATTGCTATTTTTTAGATTGATTTCGTGATTTTTGGAAAATGGTTACCCCAATAAATCAGCAGACGCCCCTATAAATCTGATTTATAGTGGCGGCTGGCCAACCACCTTTACAAATCGGCCATTTGTAGCAACGATTTGGAAGGGACGGCTGGCTAAACTGTTGCTACAAATAATCTTGAGCCGCCCTAAAAATCCTAAGTGACTAGTGAATGAATATTTTTGAATTTGGAAAAGAGTTAACAGAGGTAGGCGCCTTATATATACGGCCACCTCTGGTAATCAGTTAACCGAGGTGATGTCCGCCTCCATCAACATGTTAACGGTGGCAGGCTCCTTCTGTTATGTCCGCCTCCATTAACATGTTAACAGTGGCAGGCTCCTTCTGTTGACAGCATCTGTTAAGCCATTGTTTAGTTCCACTCCAAATTCCCAAAAACTGCTACAGTACCTATCACATCGAATGTTTGCGACCCGTGCATGGAGCATTAAATATAGACGAAAAAAAACTAATTGCACAGTTTGGTGGGAAATTGTGAGACGAACATTTTGAGCCTAATTAGTCCATGTTTGAACACTAATTGCCAAATAAAAACGAAGGTGCTACGGTAGCCCCAAATTCCAACTTCCTGGAACTAAACAAGGGCTAAGAATATTAACGCAAGCAGCCGCCTTAGAGGACCGCCTGTGCTAACATGATTAAGACTATCTCCAACAGCGCAAACACAAACACAAGACCCATTCTAAGAATTGGGTCACGCACACTCACTGGGTCACCCACCCAAAAATTCCTTTCTCCAACAGCGAACCCAAAATTTCCTCTCTCCGCCGGCGAGACTGGCCCCGCGCCTCTTACGGCGGTGAGCCTAGCCGCGCGCCGCCCCGTACGTCCTCCACCGCATGCCGCCCCGCACCAGCGAGCTCGGCCACGCGCTGCGGGTGGAGCAAGGCCGCAGGCGGATCTCACCAGGGCCGGTCCGCCCATACGGCGGCGCGCAACGAGGCCGGAGGCGGAGGCCACCCGCACGGCGCAGCTCGCCAACGCCGGGGGTGGAGCACGCGCCGGCCACCCGTGGTGGCTCGTTCATCTGCCGGCGTCGGACTGACCCTGTGCGGTACCACCCGGCCTAGGCGGAGAACTCCTGGAGTCCCTGCGGCGTGGTGAAGCGGAAGTCACCGGAGACGTTCATGACCTCGCGGTTGCCGAGGATGGGGACGAACATGCTGTCGCGGGCCTCGGTAGAGAGCGCGAGGCAGCGGAGGAGGTAGAGGAGGCGGAGCTCGTCCCCGCCACGGTCGAGGATGTCGCCAAGCTGCACGGCGAGGGTGGGCCCCACGGCCCATGAGGCGGAGGCGGAGGAGGGGGAGTCGGGGCTGCTGGACGGGGGCACGAGGCCGGCCGCTCCCCGCCGCGGGCTCGCCTCGCCGAGCTGGTAGCGCCCTGCCGCGGTCCTCGCCGTCATCTCGTCCGCGGGCCCACCACTATGGGCGTAAGATTTTTGCGTCGTCTCTCCTCGACGATGCTTTTTTGCGTTCTGGCTGGCCTCGGATGCAAAATGGGTCATTTGTCTGGCTCTTCTGTTGGAGCATGTTTTTAGGTATGCAAAGTAGTGTGAACCACCTATTTTGCGTTTGGGTTACGCCATTGAAGACAGTCTAACAGAGGCGGTCAGAGCGCCGACCTCCATAAAGTGCTATTAGCGCAGGCGCTTAATTGGAGGCGGACGCCTAGCGCGCCTCCGATAGCCCAAAACGACCACATGCAAAAACCAAACCAGTAGCGGTGGCTGTACGTGCAGCGGTAGATCTAGGCTAGGGCAGCTACACATACACACACACAAGCTCATGCTCATTTTGGCCACAAAATTCCAATGAAAACCCACAAATTAAAGGAACATATATCTTTCAGCACCATGTATGTTCCGTCAGTTCTCAAATATTTTTATGCAAAAAATTAAATCTTTGAAAAAAAATATATAGTGTATGGGAAAGTGAACATACTCTAATAATAACAAGCGGATACTACTGATCTTGACATGTATATCTTTCAGCCTCATATATTCAGTTGTGTTTTATGATTAGTGGTATGTTATTTCTAAATATTTGATAAATAAAATAATTAAATAGAGGAAAATGGAAGACGACGTGAGAGAAATTTACAATAATCGGTGTACTGACGTAAAGTTTTTTTTTGTTTATTTCTGTATGTATGGGCCATGGCACGCCTCCGTTTCTGCTAAAGAGTTAATAGGCCCGAGCCACAAAACAGTTGGGCCGAGCCGGCGAGATAATGATCATAAGCTAGGGTTGACACTCACATTAGACCCAAGTCAATTTACAAAGGCCCATTACAGTTTTAACCCAATCTAAAGAAAACTCCATAGAACGACATAATAATAGTACCATATTAGTTTTCCTATGGGATATGACCACCCTAACCCTTATAAAATAAGGGTTACATGGCCGATTGAGTTCCCATCTATCCAATTGTCATACAAATAAATCTACTACCTCTACTCTAACCCTTTTATCCTCTTCTCCAACCCCCATGCTGTTCATCCCTTGATCCGACGACAAAGGATGGTGCCCTAGGCTTGTCGGCCGACCTAGACAACCCAGTGATGTTCTTGCCCTAATGGGGTCCCTATTGGACAAGAGCTTCGAAGGTTTCTTTGCTAGTTTGCCTGAAAACTAGCCGGTTCTTCGTCATGCAATCATGTTGGTTATCCTTTGTTGGTTTGCTTGTAAACCTCTCCATTTTTCACGACGAAAGAGTGACATCTTGCTGCGTTCTTCGGTCCGTAGCGGCCCAAGAGTCCAATACCCTGCTGGTGTGTGATTCGGACCACTTCCGACGTCAACACACTTTTTGGCGACTCCGCTAGGGAGATTGGTTCGACTATTTCTTATAGTCGATCTCTCTGACCTAGCCTTACTCTGCATTGATCTATCTTCTTGAGCTTGCCATTACCATTGCATCTGGCCCAAAAGGTCGATCGCATCTGGTTTTGACCCCTTGTGATCTTGTTTGCAACTTTGCAATGTGTTGCGCATGCTTTTGAAAAATTCAGCAAGGTGGTCAAGTTCTAAATCATGGAGTACCAAGGTGGTTCATCATAAAACTACTACAATTACCCCGAGGTACAACTTACAATTACATCCTATGATCCTAATAGTTATTTTGCAAGTTATATAAATTCTCATGTTGGTGTTGCTAGTCATAATGATACTAGATATGTTGCATGGACTAATACTTTAGTTAATGCTTCTCATAATACACATCATGATTATGAATATTGTAGTCAAGAGCCGATGTCAATTGTAAATTCTGAGTTTTGATGTTACTAGCAACATACAACATGTAAATCTTTATTCATCGGCTATAAGTTCAAAATATGTGGTTCCACCACAAGACATGCCGATGAATGAGAGAATTGGCTATGACAATGCTAATTATTTAGCCAATTGTTCTTAAAATTCAGCACCATATGCCAATGCTCCTATTCATAATTCGGCTTCACATGTTACTCCCAACTCGAGCCGAATTAATGAAAATTCAGCAAGGCATTTAAGTGCTAATACTCATGATTCGGCTTCACGTGTTACTAGTAATCATAGCCAAATCAATGAAAATTCAGCACCTTACGCAAAGATCAATACCCATAATTCGGCTTCATATTTTGCTCATGACCATAGCCGAATTAGTGAAATTTCAGCAAGGCGCGCATTCGAGTGCTAAAACTTGTAATTCTCAAAATTCAGCACCATATGACAATGCTCCTATTCGTAATTCGACTTCACATGTTACTCCCAACTCGAGCCGAATTAATGAAAATTTAGCCAGGCATTTAAGTGCTAATACTCATGATTTGGCTTCACGTGTTACTAGTAACCATAGCTGAATCAATGAAAATTTAGCACCTTATGCAAAGATCAATGCCCACAATTCGGCTTCATATTTTGTTCATGACCATAGCCGAATTAGTGAAATTTTAGCAAGACATTCGAGTGCTAAAACTTGTGATTCGGCTCCACATATTGCTAATAATTATAGCTGAATCAATAAAAAATGAGCAATGTGTTTATATGCAAATAGTCATGATTCGGCTTCATATGTTGCTCTCAAATCAAACCGACTCGATGAAGATTTAGCCCACACTAGAAATCCATATGACTCCTCTAAATGGAAGGTGCCCGCTTATCATAAACCGTACCCATTATGCTATGATTACTTGAAAACTCCTAATGGTTGGTGGGTATCTGATTTTTATGAATTTAGTGGTGAAGATGATAAGACCGTTGTGGAATACATTAGTATATATCTCTCACAGCTGGGTTTTGCCGGTAAAGAAGACTATATGAGAGTGCAAAATTTTCCTTTATCCCTCACTGGTATTGCCTTTGCATGGTTTACATCTTTGCTCCGATGCACTATTGGTTCATGATCTTAATTAGAGGAGCAATTCTATGAATACTTTAGAAAGACCAATGAGAAAAGGCCGATCACAGTTGAGTCATTGGCTAAAAGAGGATTGCTAGTGGCCATAAAAGAAAGAATTGATTCGGATGTAACCAAAGGTTCAGCTATAAAAGCCGAACAACAAAATATCCTTTCTAAATCAATCATATCTCAAAAAATAAGTCTTGCTATAGAAAAGCATGAGAAGCACAAGAAAATAGCTAGAGTTGATTTTTAGGAGCTAAAGGGGTTGTACATTTATCTAGTGATTACTACATCGTGGATGGAGATCAAACCCCTACAAGCAAGAAAGGATGGCCACTTGCTTGCTCAGAATCGGCTGAGCCGACTTTGAAGTCGGCTAAGCCGACTGCTGTCTGCCCTAAGTCAGCTAGGCTGACTACCATCATTGCCTGCCCTGAGCCGGCTAGGCCGACTTCCCAGTCGGCCAGGCCAACTGCCCCTGCTGCTTTGCCTACAAGTGCCCAAGTCGGCCTAGTTGACTTTCTCTATTCCAGCAATTGTTGAGGTGTTTCCGGATGTTTGACCCCTCTTGTTGATTGGTTTCTGGAGATGAAGAGCAACGTCATTCAAGTCAAGGATATTATTGCACTTCTCTAGCCTAATAAACATGGCACAAGGTACAAATACTTTACCAAATTCCCAATCTGGTCATATTATTTTAATTACTACATCTATTAGTGATATTCTTGCTAGTAGTTTTAAAAGACCGATTGAGGAAGGTACTTTACTTGTTGATGATAAAATAAATTCAGATTTTATCAGCCAACACATCGTTCCATATGGCAAGACCGATAGTGGTAGTTTGTCAAAGCTAAAGCTTCTCAGTAGCAATTGTAAAGGTGTGGCTGAATGGATTGATTTCAAATCTGATCCATTCGTTTGCCTAGCTTTAAAGTTGACTTCACAAAAGAATCGGCTAAGAAAATCAAAGTGCACCTTTGACTTTACTTTTTGTGATCATGTCTCAATAAAACATATTGCAATTAGAAGTATTATGATTAGAAGAATTATGCCATTTGCATTATGTAAGCTCTTCTAAATTTTTAACAGATGGCATAGGTTTTGCTAAGGTTAGAAAAAGAGGCAATAATTAAGACTTAGATTTTTAAGTTGCCTAATTCACCCCCCCCCCTCTTAGGCGTCATGGTCCCCTTCAATTGGTATCAGAGCCAGGTTGGCTCAATTTGGACCTTTGGCTTAACCATCGTTGAGCCGACGCTATTTAGAGTGGTTGGGATGGATACCTCTAGGCCTCCGCACTTTGACGGCACTAACTTTCCTTATTATAAGGCTAGAATGGCTTGCCACCTTGAGGTGGTTGATTTGGGTGTTTGGAGAGTCACTCGTGACGGAATGAAACCCATTAAGAATCCCAAAAAACCCACAAAGAGTGATGAAAAAGAAATTCATTTCAATGCTAGAGCTAAAAATTGCTTGTTTGAATCATTTAGTATGGATGTGTTTAACCAAGTGTTCACTTTAAATACGGCAAATGAAATTTGGTTAAAACTTCAAGAGCTCCATGATGACACATCTAATGTCCATGAGCAAAAACATTGTCTAGCTAAACAAAATTATGATTCCTTTAAAATGAATGATGATGAGCTGGTTCGTGATATGTATTCTCATTTGAATCTAATTATCAATGAGCTTCATTCAATAGGATTAACAAAGCTAGATGATGCAGACATCGTAAGGAAGATTATCTCCGTGCTACCACAAAAGAAATATGCAAGCATCATCACCATCCTTTACAACATGGAGGACTTGAGCACCATGACACCGGGCATAATCATTGACAAGATAGTGGCATTTGAAATGTCACGTAAGATGGGTCAAGAAGAAGCCTCTTCTTCAAGCAAAGGCAAAGCTCTCGCATGTAGCGAGAAAAAGAAGATGAAGGGCAAGCAAGTTGAGACAAGCTCAAGCTCAAGCTCCTCAAGTGAAGATGATGAAGAAGATGATGATGTTGAAGATTCAAGTGATGATGGTCAATCTTCCTCCTCCACCTCCGACCTTGATAAAGAATCAATCAAACTAATCAACAAGGTGGAGAAGATGATCCAAAAGCTCAATGTCAAGGGTGTGCCCATCCAAATTCAAGATCTCATTTTCACCAATCAAAGAAATGAGCAAAGAAAGAGAGGATGCTATAGATGTGGCGAATTGGGGCACTTTATGGAAGTTTGTCCAAACAAGCCCACACCCAAGACAAAGAAGAAGGCGTGCAAGAACCAAGCCCTCACATCAATAAGGTCATGGGATGATTCTTCAAGTGAAGAAGAACACCATCACAAGAGGTGAGGGCACAAGCACTCATCATCAAGTTCTTCTCGTATGTGCCTTATGGCATGAGGTAACGAAAGCTCATCCTCTAGTGAGAGTGATAGTGATGATGAAATGCCTTCTTATGATGAAATTGTGCAACAAAATCTTAATTATGCTAAAGTTTACACTAGTCAACAAAAGAAGCTCGAAAAATTAAAAGAAAAGCTAAATAGTTTACAAGAAGCATACAAAACTTTGCTTGAACAATATGAGAACTTTGCTAATCTCAATGTTAAACTATCTACTAAAATTGAGCAACTTAAGGCTAGTGCAACAACAAATGCATGCACAATCAATGATGAGCAACTTGTAAAGAAATATGAAAGATTAAAAGAAAAGCTAGCTAGATCACAAGATGCTTATAAAAGTTTGCTTGCTAAAATGGAAACCATGTGCAAATATTGTGATGAGCTAACAAATAAAGTTGCTAATCTTAAAGCCGTTAGTACAACCCCTCCAAGGCATCTAAAAAGAAAAGTTCTATCATTAACATGTCTAAAAAGGATGCCTCTACTTCTTGTAATGATTTATATTTAGACTCATCTTTGTGCAACCAAGTTTGTGTTGAGAAAGTTGTTATAGATACATGCACACAAGAGGTTGCAAAGGAGAATGAGCTACAAGAGATTGGGCCTTCTATGACAATTTTTTGGATTATGACAGACCTTCTATGACAATAGCATATTGTCAGAGAAGGGGTACTGTGGCAAGAAAAAGCCTACAATTGTCACAATCAGAGTGTCAGAATTACTGATTGTGATAATTTTCAGGATTCGGTCATATTTACAGGCTTTTTTGGTCATTGTACCCCTTCTCTGACAATATGTTGTTGTCATAGAAGGTCTGTCATAATCCAGAAAATTGTCATAGAAGGCCCAATCTCTTGTAGTAAGCAAGAAGTAGCTCGCCTCACCAAGGACTTGACTCAAGTGAAAGGCAAGGCAAAGCAAGCCCAACTTCATCAAGATAACACCATCAAGGGAGTGAAGAAGCTTAATGAAGGATAAACTGTGGTTTGCTATGTGTGCCACAAGGAAGGTCACAAGTCTTATGAGTGCAAGGTGAAGAATGGGGGAGGAGCAAAGAAGAAAGAGAAGAAGCAAACTAGCAAGCTCTCCAACACCTACACCAACAAGGTGGACAAGAAGGCCTCTACACCATACTTGTTAAAGAAGAAGAAAAATGACAAGGTGGTGTCCATCAAGGTAAACAAGCAAACCAACAATGGGGTCAAACACTTTTGGGTGCCAAAGGAAATCGTTTCCAACATGAAGAGCACCAAGAAGGTTTGGATCCCGAAAGGGAAGTGAGAAGTCCAATGGACTTCGGGGAATTTAGAGACTTGGCAAAGTATGGGTGTATTTCATGGGGTGCATCATGATGGACAAAATCATTGCCACTATGGACCCAAATTGCCCATCCCATTTAGGTAACTAGATTCAATTTCCTTCGAGTAGTATCAATTTGCATTTTCTACAAGTGGTATTTCTTACAAATTGGTATCTTTAAGCATCTAGTTACTCTTTCATGCCTATGTTTGCATTTGCATGCTTATATCTTTTGTCATGCATACACTAGGTATATCTTATGGTAGGCTTGCTCGGTTTCATTCTTAACCCTTGGAGCAAACCTACATGGTTTAAAATTGTTTAGGAGCACGGCACATAGCTTATCTTTCGATTGTTCATCTAATATGTGCCATAGACCAACTTGTAGATAGTTTCTCCTGAATATTGCCTTTGAAAATGACTCTCACATGTGATGTCATCTTTCAAGTAGTATTTTTTATTCTAAATCAATGTGCATGTTTCCTACAAGTATTTCATACTTGTGTGCATAAATTTAGGGGGAGGTTACTCTACAAGTTGGATGCTTTGAGACTAACATCTTTTCAAGCTTATCATGTAGTTGTCTCATTGCAAGGAAAATGGAGTCCCCAGAGTTAAGCATCATACTTCAAATATCCACCACCTATTGCAAGTGGTAGAAATCAAATTGGTTTCCGCATGTGGTATTTCTAAACCGATATCATCATGTTGATTTCATTTTGACATTTATATGCTTTCTCCATGCATTATATAGATTAAAATTCCCTTGAGTAACAACTTGCTAATTATGCATATACTTTGCCTTCTACCATATGTATACATATATTTAGGGAGAGCTTAATCTATATAATGTGAGAGTCAAATTTTGTGACCTATTCCACTCTACATACAAAGGATCACAAAGTTTGACCCTTCCTTGTGCTACTAATGTCTTCCTTTTCGGTGTTTGATTCTAAAGGGGGAGAATTTAAAGGACCAAAAGCAAGCATTAATTTGTAGGACCAAAAGCTAGATCATGATAATTTACAAGTTGCAATGGTCTACAAGTGGTGTCTACAAGTGGAAATGGTCCAAGAAATGGAGGATAGTGGATTATGGATTGCGTATGTAATGGGGAGAATTTGTAGGAAGCAAGGCTTAAATCCATAATGCCACATGGGGGCATTTTGCAAGGGCCAGATAAGTTTTTATGTAGTATCTTTTAGTCTTACAAGTAGTATCTTTTAGCATCATATAACCTTGCCCCTTGCATTGCATCCTAGCAAGTAGACAGTTTTTAAATTCCAAATTTTTATTATTTGCTTGCTTTGGTAAGGAAAACTTACCCTTGGCCCATTTACTTTGGATTTTGGTGTTTGATGACCAACACAACCAAATTGGACTAATGAATTTGTAAGTGATTGTTTTGTAGTTCAATAGGATGCAAGACGTGACTTGGATGAAGGCGACATGATAATCCGATGATCAACACCATAAGCAAGACCTTAGAAGCACAAGAGAAGACCCAAGATATCAAGCAAAGTCCAAGCATGAAGATAGAAACCAAGCCATAAGCAAGATCACGAAGAAACGAGCTCACAGAAGTGACCGGACGCTAGACCGGATGTTGGTAGCACAGTGACCGGATGCCCCGATCAAGAGGCTCGGCAGTAGCAGTGACCGGACGCTGGCGGCAGATCGACCGGACGTAGGACAGCAGAGTCCGATCGAGTACAGAGAGATTCCAGAGCGGCAAAAATATGACTGGACGCATCCGGTGGCATGTGACCGGACGCTGACAGCGTCCGATCAGTGGATCGCGGCTCCAACGGTCGGGACGACCGGACGCGTCCGGTCAGTAGCAGAAAAGCGGGATTTCGACCACAACGGCTACTTTCTCAGTGGGGCTTATAAATACAACCCCCAACCGGCCAAATGAGAGGTGTGGAGTTAAGGAAACATACCAAGGGTGTTGATACACCATTTTAGTGATCTCCACTTGTATAGTGCTTAGTGTTTTATTAGGTGATTAGCGTAGATGCTTTGCGAAGTGCTTAGGTTGATTAGACCACTGCTTATGCGCTTGCTCTAGGTTTAGGCCTAGTGTTTAGTGAGGTTTGCATACCTATTATCACTCGGTACTTGCGCGCACCATTGTTGTACATCGGAGGGGCTTGTAGTCTTGCGAGATCACGGCAACCGCATTTGTGGTGTGGCCGCCACCGTGTACTAGAGGGAACAAGGCCCACGGTGTTTCGGCCGAAAGCTTGATAGTGAAGACGGCGGGGAGCATCTAGGAGAGGCTTGCCGGAAGGCACGTCGGAGACCCACTTGCGCGTGGGGAGGGCCCGAGGCTATCCATGGAGTTACCTGACCGGGACCTTGACCCTTGCGAGGGATTCCTTGCGAGGGGCTCCAACGAGTACTAGGGAGGAGCTTGAGCGCTTCTCGATACCTCGGTAAAAATACCGGAGTCGTCGAAGGGAGTTTGCATATCTCTACCTTGCTCTTTAGCTTCTGCATTTACATTGATTGTATTACTCCTTTTGCGGTAGAGATAGCAACATACTAGCAAAACCGTAGTTGCACATTAAGATAGTTTATCTTTTGCATAGGTTTTGCTAAGGTTAGAAAAAGAGGCCATAGTTAAGAGTTAGATTTTTAAGTTGCCTAATTCACCCCCCCCCCTCTTAGGCGTCACAGTCCCCTTCACAAGGCATGAGAATTTTAAGGTCAACATGTTAGTTTAATAAGCATCTGGCTTTGACATCGGTGAGCGTAATTTTCACATCAAAGAAAGGCTGATGCAAGAAAACTTTGTTGTTTTGTGTGCAGAAGCAACAGAGTCGGCTGAGTTGACTCCCTGAGTCGGCTGAGCCGACTCCCCTAGTCGGCTGAGCCGACTCACCAAGTTGCTAAGCTGACTCTCCTCTGGCTCGATGGGTCGGCTCGCCGAGGAATTACCAAATCGACCCAACTTGATTTCCAGCAATAACATGGCCAATTTGGATGATTAGAGGACTCCCGTATTGCAATATTTACATGATCCAAATGCCAAAGTTGGTAAAGTATTCGGCGGAGATGAGCTATACCGAAGAATTTCCAAAGACTTGTTAACTAAATGTTTAGGATCTGATCAAGCAAAGATGGTTATGGGAGAAGTCTATGGATTTTGATCAAGCTCATCAAGATGAAGATTGGAGATAATCCAAGGAGGTGACATGAGGTTTTATCTGAAGCTCTATGGGCACATCGTATTTCAAGGCATGGTGCTACAAAAGTTACTCCTTTTGAGTTGGTATATGGTCAAGAGGCTGTGTTATCCGTCAAAGTGAATTTGGATGCATACAGGCTTGCTTAACAAAATGATTTATCTGTTGTTGTGTATCATGACTTGATGATGGATAATATCAATGAGGTGACTGATGTGAGATTAAAAGCTCTCAAGGAAATAGAAAAAGACAAGGCTCGAGTTGCCAAGGCATATAACAAGAAAGTCAAGAGCAAATCGTCTTTCCAAGTGGGAGTATTAGTGTGGAAAACCATACTTCCAATTGGATCGAAGAGCAATCAATTTGGCAAGAGGTCACCAAGTTGAGAAGGTCCTTACAAAGTGATCAAAGTCATATTCGGTAATTCCTATCTGCTAGAGACATTACAAGGTGAACATGTCTCACAAGAGGATTCAACGGGGGTATTTGAAAAAGTACTTTCCAAGTGTTTGGCAAGAAGCCTAAGTGCTCTCCAAGCAATGGCCGATACATGTATCGCCCTTAGAATAAAAATGGTTGATGTATACATCGCCCTTAGGCACTAAGCAGCCGATGAGATGGGTATCGTCGCTGTTTGGTTTTTAAATTGTGTTTTCAGGTTCATGCATCATTCACCTGAAAACAGGGGGGCATATGTTGACACTCAAATTGGGCTCAAACCAATTTACATAGGACCATGACAGTTTTAACCCAATCTAAAGAAAACTCCATAGAGCGACATGATAATAGTACCACTTGGTTTTTGTATGGGATAAGACCACCCCTACCCCTTATAAAATAAGGGGTATATGACCGATTGAGTTTCCATCTATCCAATCGTCATACAAATCAATATATTACCTCTACTCCAACCCTTTTATCCTTTTCTCCAACCCCATGTTGTTCATCCCTTGATCCGACGACTATGGATAGCGCCCTAGGCTTGCCGGCCGACCTAGGGCAACCCGGCGACGTCCTAGCCCTGACGGGGTCCCTCCCGGACAAGAGCTTCCACGGGTTCTTTGCTAGTTTGTCTGAAAACTAGCCGGTTCTTCGTCATGCAAGCACGTTGGTTATCCTTGGTGGTTTGCTTGTAAATCTCTTCGTTCTTCACCACGAAAGAGTGACATCTTGCTGCGTTCTTCGGTCCGTAGCAGCCCGGACATCCAATGCCCTACTGGTGTGTGATTCGGACCACTTCCGACGTCAACGGCTAGGCAAAGTTCCATCCATATATATACTACCATGTGTGTGTGGTCAGGACATGAAATGAGCTGTGGACAAGTGCTCAGTGCTTTGCCCGTTAGAAGCGGTTCTGGACTGGACCGAAGTTGCCGCTGCTCCAACCACTGTCTCATTCGCTATTTCTCTCTCCCTCCGACACGAACACGCCGGTGAGCACCAGGAGCGCCGCACTCGTGTACCCTGCCGTGTCGCCGCAGATTGATCCAATCCATCACCGTGGCTTAATTAACCCGGCTCCGTCGTCGTGGGTGTGTTCATGGCGGTGAGTGGCCGCGCTTGGATACTGCTGCATTGATATATTCAGTTGTTATATACAGCCTGTTTTTTCCCCAATTGTTTTTTTCTCTCAGTTCGTTCCAATTGATCTACACATTTTGTCGATGTTGGTCACTATTATCTTGGTCATCCATCATGAAACAATAATTTTTCTCCCTTCCTGAGTCGTAAATAAACGAGATGTAATGGAAATATGGAATAAATGCAGTGAAATCATACATGCATGAGATTTTTTCAGAATCGGAAAGCAGACACTAATGCATGCATGCAGTGAAATCGATCGTCGAAACCAAAGCCCCCGTCATCATACACACACATTAGTAACAGCGTGTGTGTTTTTAGCTAGGATCGGATCCATGAGATTTTCTTACAGTGCTGAACGAAAAGCGCATCTGGCTAGGGACGCACCTGACTGACGAGGCCTATTAAACTATTATTCATCACTGTATTTTCCAACTTAGTCTCAGGATGCTTGCTAGGTGCCTTTGCTTCAGTTCCAGGAAGATAATAAACCATAAGCCCTCCCTTGATTAGCTGATGATCGTCGTGTGCATGTCTGCTAATGCAGGTCCGGCTGGGCCCTGGCTGTTTGAGGATAGGAGTAGCTCCTGCTGAACTTTGCACCTCACCATCACCATCACCATCACCACAGCTCTGCACTTCCCCCAATTGGACCATCGATGTCTCAGACGTGAGTCGGACGATCCATCTCCCTGCATCATCACTATCCTGCATTGCTGCTCATATGGTTCATGTGTTTTTTTTTTTGTTTTTTTTTGGCGGAAAATATCATCTGTGTTGCGTCTACTTAGGCCTGTACATGGTCCGGGTTTACCCGGTTATTGTTAATTTTCAACCCAACCCGTGTGTCTAGTATATGGGTTGGTTTCCGGTGGTTTCAGAGCAGGTTCAGTGAGGTGCTGGGTTGGGTTGGTTTACGGGTTTCGCGACTCTGGAGGTTTCGTCTGCAGCAGCTGGCCTTTGCTGTGGGTCTGGTTTTCCTAGGAGCACCGCCAGAGTAGGCAAAAAACCTAGTCGATGCCCATACGGTCATACCTCAAAAACTGTTTTCTTTGGCAAAAAGATCAAATCAGTGAACAATGCTCAGCAACATATTCAGTGTGTCAACGTAACATATTTTTCGTTCTGCACAAGTACAAGCTAATAAAATAACAAAAGCTCATTCATTGATTGATCTAATGTGTGATATGATGTTCTCTCTGCTTCAGGTCAGAACGATCAAGGTGACCAATGTGCCTCTGTCAGCAACAGCAGAGAACATGAAGGAGTTCTTCTCCTTCTCTGGCGAGATCGAGTACGTCGAGATGCGAAGGGACTCAGAGACGTCTCAGGTTGCTTATGTCACCTTCAAGGAGTTCCATGGAGCTGACACGGCTCTGCTCCTCTCTGTATGCACACCTTCCGGCAGTCCAACATCTATCTCTGAACATTTTTTGCTAACTTTCAGTAAATCGTTTCTAGTTGACCTCTTGATTCCAAAAATGAAATCTTGAATATGCTTGGTTGCAGGGATCAAGCATGTGTGGCGATGTTCCTGTGAACATCGCACCAGTGGAAGACTACGAACTGCCACCGGAAGCCTACTCCCATCCAGAAGTAAGGTCACCGGCGCCAGGAACGCCGACCAGGGAGGCCGTGAAGAAGGCGGAGGAGGTGGTGAGCACCATGCTGGCCAAGGGCTTCGTGCTGAGCAAGGACGCGCTGCGGCGCGCGCAGTCGTTCGACGGCCGGCACCAGCAGCTGCTGTCCACGGTGACGGCGCGGGTGGCGTCGCTGGACCGCCGCCTGGGGCTCAGCGACAAGTTCAGCCTCGGCACGGCCGCGGCCCGCGGCGCGGCGCGCGGCGTCGACGAGCGGTTCCAGGTCACGGAGCGCGCCTGGGGCGCCTTCTCCGCGGCCGGGGAGGTCGTGGCGGGCAGCCCCTACGCGTCTCGCGGCACCGCCTGGGTGTCGGCCGCCGTCGGCGCCGTCGCCAGGGCCGCGTCCGACGTCGGCGCCATGACCATGGAGAAGGTGGTCAGGGCCGAGGTGGAGGGCACGGCGGCGGACGGCGCGGGCGCCGAGGCGGCGGGGCAAGGGCACGCAGCCCGTGTCGACGTGCACGACGAACATGGAGTTGCAGCTCAGCACGGTCCACCAAAAGAATAATAAGACAATGTAAAAGTACATACAAAGGAGTAGTATGACTGATGATTTTTTTTCTTCGGCTTTCTTACCTATTATAGTTTTATTATATATATATATATATATATATATATATATATATATATATATATATATATATATATACATACAATGAATGCATAAAATTTCCGAAAAATAAGATAGAAATGGAACTGCATGCATTTGTCCTGTTAATTTGACACAATATATTGGGAGTTGCTAAAATTCAGGTGACTGAATTTTAGCTTCATTTCAGGAGACGGTTATTGCACATGTTTTATGTTAAAATTGCAGCTTTAGTTTATCGCAATTTCTGTAGGCCATAATCTGCAATTTTCAGGTCCGAGAATAAAAAACCCGCTAGACAAAACTACACAACTGAAAAAATTTGATCTATATTGGCACAAAGACAATTAACATTGTATAATTGTTTTCTGTAGGTAGACAAAGACAAAAAAAAAAATAGTATGACAAAAAAAACAATTAACAAAATAATCTAGCTACTACTAGCCTACTAGTACTACTCAGCACGTTAATGATAGGAGCATCCAAGGAAATCCGCCTCTTTTGCCTCATACATGCTCCGTCGCATAGCTTCAGCATTCGCAGGTGCACGCGTGCTGCAACAGCGTCGTCGCTCCGACGATGCACCAGCTTTTCTAGCACCACGGAACGCACCAGTGATGGCACGAGTTCACGGCGTCGCCTGAATGGACTAAAAAAATCAGGCGACTGATAGATAGGAATTGTGCAATATATTATATATCTTTTTCGTTTTGAGATAAGTTCAAATTTGGCACATAATCTATCCTACCCTATAGCCACGTAATCTATCCTACCCTATAATACACCAGTTAGAATAAATCTATAGTCACACAACAAATACCTGCTCCACAGTCATGACCTATGCTACATCCACACTATAAATACACCTAAAAAATATAACATCATAAAAATAAATACACCAGATTATCTCTTACTCGTTCTCACCGTTACTCATCCAAATCTGACGAGTCATCACTCCGTCGCCTTCCGCGGACCTCCCACACAAGGAAACGCACGAGAAGAACCGATCGAAGCCTGGAATCTCTCCCCTTCCCTCACGGTACCGATCCCTCTTCCCCCCATCACCCTCCTCTCTCGTCCAAATCGGCAACGCGATGGCGGTCCCTTCTCCCCGTCGCGAGCCGCCGAGTCGCGACTCGCAACCTCTCTTCTCCCCATCGCCCTCCTCTCTCCCTTCGACATCCGCGTCACGGGTGGATCTGCGCCGCCAGACATGGCAACTGCATTGACGGCGACGCGGGTTGGGCCACGCTGCGTCGGGCGTCTCCACCACCCAGATCTGCTCGTGCTCCAGCGGGCCGGCGCGAGGAGCACTACGTGTTCGCGGCGGTAGTGGCCGCTGGGGACGAGGACGCGGGCCCCAGAGGACGGAGTCCGAGCATAGGGACGTGCTCCAGCGGAAGCGGCCACCGTACGGTGCCGAGATCGACGACCGGTCCTACTTCACCATGTTCGGCATCAGGGATGTCTCCGTGGGGTAAAAGCTCAGCCTTTTTGTTTGTTCTGAATCCAGTAGACAACCTGATACTTCGTTCTTCCATTGCAGTAGCTGCAAGACTACGATTGAGTCTAGAACCTAGAATTCAACTAGCGGTTCTTTTTCTCTGCACAGTATAAAGAGATGGGCTATGTACCTCGGGCTGAAAATGAGATTATTTGATGATACTGGGCTGGCTTGATGGTACTGAAAATGAGTTCTTCACTATTGATGATCTAGGTTTGTTCTCGATATTCTTTTTCCTGTCATTTTCACTGAAAATTTCTTTGTTTCCTGCTGAATTTTAAAACCCGCTATTCTCACTGGTGGTCTTTCTAATTTACAGTCCAGAAATTCACAATAAATCGTGTCAATAAAATGGTTTTCTTTGTTTGTTTCATATGAAGCCCCGAGCAAATAGTCTTGGTATATTTACTCGACCTTGGTTCACTGCTGGAACCTGGAACCTTCTTGTGCAAGGATGATCATCAGGTAATGTAAACTGATGCCTGTATCTCTTGCTTGGGCAAGGAAAAACTCCCAAAAGATTGAACATATTTTGATCAAATAGATTATCATGTGCCTGTATTATAGAGGGGTAGAGATGGTCATGGACCGCACAACCTGCTCATGGACTGCAAGATCATGGCGTTCAAGAAAATTTTGGCGTGCTATAGAGGGGTACAGATTGGGTAAACAAAGATGACATGGATTACCTTTTCCGGGAAGGCGAGCAAGTGAATTGCGCAGTAAGTATGTTTAAGACTGTCCTTTGCATTGATTGATGTATACCAAATAAGACGTGAATCTTAATGAATTTGATTGTTCATTTTATTTTTTTTTTATAAATTTTATCTTGTTTTGTAATCGTCCAGATGATAGTGGGGTTCAGATGGGAGGTTCTTCGTGCTGGTACCTTCTAATCTTGTAGTAAAATGATATTATTTGTACTGTTCGTCAAGAAATGTATTTACAATTCAAGATGAACATGGAGGATTTGTAGTACATTGTATTTCCTCACTCAAGTGGTTGTGCTGGGAGAAGATTGCCAGTAACAAATGCAAATGCGTTGCTGTGGTGAAAGGCCTTTTTGCTGTGCAGTTCCCTGTACATACTTGCATTCAAGCAAGGGATTAGACAAAAAAAAAATGTATATGCAGTTGTCACAACTTTAATAATTATCTAGCTGGTTCTTAACTAGGAACTTAGTGTTACATAGACCTAGAAACATGACATCAATTTGAGTCAAAAATATCTGCAGTAGTGGTTTTATGTCTTGTTAAATGATTATTAGTTATTGTGTGTACCATAAAAAAGGGCAGACCCAGTGTCGGAGGCTTCTACAAAAGTGCGGTCCCACATGAGTGGAGTCCGGGGAAAGAAAAAACCGAGGAAAGCCTTCCCCTACAAAATCTACGGAGAGGCTGCTTCGAATCCACGACTTGGTAACTTAGTGAGACAGCTATCACCCTACAAAAAAGAAAATAGAGCAATAAAAATGGAAAAGTTAGATATATAACAAGAGCTCTGGGCAAGAATAGCCTAGAGGAAACAGATATATTGCATCATGTGTTGCCATCATGGCTTGAAGTTGTAGGTGTAGCACAGTAGCTTTGAATGAGCCATATCTCTCTTTCTAACATCCATATCATTTGTTGCCATCATGGATTGATGTGCTTTTTTATCCAAAATTATGGAGTGATTTCTTTTTAACTGTGCTTGTGTATGGCTGGACTATTTTTCTATTTTCTAGGGTCTGCACTAATGTATGCAGCTTTAATTCTATGTCTTTTCAGTCCAACAAGCACGGAAGTTACTAGATGAGAGAAAAAGGAAGATCAAAGTGCAAGAAGAAGATCAAGGTGCTCATGGTGGCTGTTTTGTTCCATGACTTCCTAGATATAAAACATTATTGAAAAGAACTTTATCGTTGTGCAAGCAAGACATGAGTTATGGGTTGTACTTGTACATGACAATCATCTTAGCTGTGTACATACTTAAGTGATCTAGCTTGGTTGTGAGTATTTTGTATAAAACATTGTACAAGTACAAATGTTGATCGGGTTGAGAGGAAATTGTGAGCATGGTTTAGTCAGTTTCAAATGAGCATTGACCCTGAGTGGTCGAGGTGGAACCGACTGCACGTTGTGGTTCGCCTCAGGACATGCAAAATGGAGGCTCGATGAGGCGATGACAGCTTATAGGGGTATACGGTGGTTGCCATCATTTTAATCTTTCAAGAAATTACATATCAACTTAGTCAAAAATAATTTTAGAGGTTAGTAATATATATTTCCAATTATATATGTGGTTGTGTGGTAATTAGTGGAGTTGCAATGTAATTATTTTTAAATGAAAACATTGGAATGTAACTAGAGAGTAGCGGTTTGTGGTATCTTTTGGTGGTTTTGAATTGCACCCCGAATGTTGCCGTGGCGTTAGCACGGGCACGCTACTAGTTATATTAAGGATTTTAAAAAAGATCTGTCGCCTTATTAGAGCACTGGTTTTAAGCTTACCAATCAGTCACATTTTCTAGTAGACATCGAGTGTTGATTGAACAACTTAGATTTGTTTGGGTAAAATTTGTCACTTCCTGCTCAAACAGCGATAATGGGTCTGCTCAAAGCATATTTAAGGTGTTTAGTGGCCCGTTTGCTGCTGGGCTCCTAGCAGGCTTTTCTCAAGCTGCAGTCCAGGAGTTACCGGCCTTGAGTTTTCTTTGTGGCAAAAGTCATTTCGACTCCTTCAATATCACAATAGTCTACATTTTCTTGAATTTAAAATTAGATATCTTACCCCCACCCCACCCCCCTAAACTCTCAAAAATAGTTCAAATTACATCCCTCCCCCAGTTTGAAATGGTTCAGAGGCAATTTTGTTTTTAGTTAAAAATCTGGTAAATACTTGATAATATTTTAAAACTATAAAAAAATCTCACTAAGTTTCCAAACTTTTTGCGAAATATCTAAGAGATAGATTGGGATACATGAACCAAAATAAAATATTTAGATCCCATAAAAATATCTCTATAAAAAGTTCCAAAAATCATGATTAGCTCTAGGAAAATAGAAAACTATACAATTTTTAAATCATTCTAATACATGCTCAGATGTCGATTATAATATTTTTGGAATTTTATATATTTTATATATTCTTTTATTTTTCTATAGCTAAATATATTTTGACAAGCTCTAAATATTTTATTTAGATTTTCCATATCCTTGTCTATCTTTAGATTTTTTTTCTTAAAATTTTTAAAGCCTAGAGACACTTTTCTATGGTTTAAAAACCTCATGAAGTATTTAACAGATTATTTTTATTTTTAACAAAAGAAAAGATAAATCCACCTTCGAAACCACTTCAACCCAAGGCAGAAAGGTAATTTGAATAGTTGTAAAAAAATCTAGTTTTAGAGTTTGAGGAGCAATATCATATTACAGTTATATTCTAGAAAGATAAAATATAATTTTTCCCCTTTGTTGCTGCTCTCTCACCAGCGGAGCGGAATGGCCAGACCACTACGCCAAGCCCCTAGAGAAAAATGGCACGGGTCACCTGTAATCGACGACAGCAATTGGCGTGGCATCCTCGTTGGCAACTGTGGCGCCATCAGCATCGACAACTGCGGTGCCACTAGCATCAGCAACCACTGCACCATCAGCATCGACAACCATGGCACCAGGGACATCGCCAGTGTTGTGCTCTGGTGGCGCAGTATGCTGGATGTTGTTGCTGGTGGGCTCGTCGGAGGCCATTGGAAGCGGCGACAGTCATGTGGATGGATGTCACAACAAAGTGGGAGGCGAAAGAAGTTGTGCACTACTAACTTTTTCACTTACGTAATTGCTACATCAATGCGGTTGATTTGATATTGGGCCGTGTCTGTAGCATCGCCATGGGCATCGCAACCGTCAAAGTTCGCTCTTTCTAATCAGAGGACGTGGGTGCATAGCTGTTGAGATTATTGGGACCCTAAGACAGACCGATCCTACAAAATATAGACGCTCTGGATCACTGCGAGTCGATAAACAATGAAATATAGTCTGGCAACTATCAGGGGCTATCCAACTAGTTCGTAGAACCCAACTATCAGGGGCTAACAACTAGTTCTAGTCTATAGAACCCAACAACTAGTTCGCTTTTTTTAGCCATGGCTAACTAGTCATAGTCCATCCAAAGAGGGCGTAAGATAGTCTGATACTAGGAAATCTAGATAGGTCGGATAATAGTTTTGATGAAACAACAAAATACAGATCGTGTCAACTCTTGAGTCGAGTTCACCACAACCATCCGTCGTTTGTCTTGCGCACCTCCACCTTGAGCTTAGCTTTATCCTACTTCTGCTCCTCCTCCCATTCCTTGTCCTTATCATCGCTACAGGTGGCCTTATAGATCATGCTGAAGAAGCAGGTGTCGCCAAACATTGAGGTGGTTGCTTGCGCAGAACTCGTCCCACCCATACTTGAACGACATGCGCACTTTGTTTTTTGTGTGGGTCCTCTCCAAGACCACGAACCAGGACTGCCCAACCATCTGTAGCTCGACCGCTTCCCACTACTAGTAGCCGTGTGCTACCTCAAAGTCCACTGGCATATTCTTTGTGATAGAATCGCCCAATTTATACAAGATCAAGTACGGATGTCCCCGCTAACACGTTGACACGCGCATACTTTTACTTATATAAACTCGGTAGTCCATCGAGTGTCACGAAGGACCCCGGTAAATCACCATCACAATCAAGATCACATGATTAAGCAAATACACATCACATACACAGAGTTGCAGCGGAAATAATATTACAAATGGGTTCATAAATAATAGTACAAGTTTGGGTTTCAAAACCGATTAAAGGAAAATAACATAGCTTTCAAATGATTATATTAATATAAGTTCCAAATACTTTGCTAGGATAAGTGACCTCCTCTGATAGAAGCATATAGATAAGAAATAAATATAGTCACCGAGCCCACCGGCGATTAGCCACCATCTTCAGCAGGCCAAGACTTCACCTGCAACATGGTGGAATAAACCCTGAGTACTCGAATGTACTCAGCTAGACTTACCCGTCATAAACCAAAAATAAAGTGACACCAAGGAGTATGCAAGGCCTTATCGGTGGAGTTAGCTTGACAACATTTTGCATAAAAGCTTAAGTAACATAACTTGGAGATTTAATATTTTTAGCATCAAATTGAATACCTATTCAATTAAGCATCTCTAGATTAGCACATATACTAGAGCAATCAAGTGATTAAGCTAACAAGCATTAGTAACCATATCCGGTGTATTAATTTGAGCATCATCATAACCATCAAGTTCCATCAATTAATGCTACATTGTCGCTGCTCAGTCAAGTTCTCACTATCTGGGAGAGACGGCGACTCGAATCGATTCCAACCAGCTGAGGAGTTATTCCTAACACAAACCCAGACATACCTACGCCAAGGTAGTCTTAGGTTATCTTTGGTACAACTCAGGTACAGTCGCGGGTTCGATTAGCGCCGCACCCTCAAGGATACTACCAGTCTGCCAGGAAGTTCAGGTCTGGACTACCCTTGGACTCAAGCCACTGGCTCCCCGCACATCCTTACTTCCTCTAGTGTGCGCACTTTCACTTATCAGGTCCCGACCTGAGTTGAGCTACTTGGCTTCACGGTCAGATCGACTTATCCGGCCAACTAAGTGCTAGGCATGTGTTCAACATGACATGAGGACGTACAGCGAATCGGTCCTTAACTGACACAGCTGGGGATAAATAGGCACCAAGACCTCTATGCCTTGTTGCTTCTCTATCACAATCCCGCCTGGTCTCTTTTTTCATCAACATATGGTTATTTCCACGATAGCAATTATAGCCAACCATGACCAGATATCTACCTATATCTTGCAGGTGATAGGAAATCACCCAACTTCTACGAGACTAAGCATGGCTAAGCATATATTCGATCCTAAACCTACAAAGGATTCAAGATATATTTGTCTAGACAAAGAAATTATATGCAACAAGTGTTTCCATTCAACTCCTATAACCTAATGCATCAAACATAAATGATGCAAGTGATATTTGTAAAAACATAGGAGGCTTAGAATGCTCCAGGGCTTGCCTAGGATCCAACACTAGGTCAGTGTTTGTTAGATGACACTCACTTGGCGAGCATCTCCTGTTCAGACATGTACTCTAGGGGTTCTTCTATCTTTCGGATAGGTCCACCAACACCGTCTTCTAGTTCTACTCCATCATCACGTGCTTCACGTCCACGTGTTGTGCATCTAGCGTACCTAGATGAGATGCAACAATACAAGTGTATGAATGCGAAGAATGGTAACATGAGATGCATCATATAAAAGCATTCAACACCAGCATCAGGTTACACCTCAAGACATAAACACTTAGAGAGCAAGTCATTTAACTAATTATTGCACAAACCTATCATGGTAAGTTAGAAGAAAATAACACCAAACTTTCACCAATGCGGCACTCAAGTTAAGCTCCTTTAATCAATCATCTAGCACCAACTACTCCTAGCAATCACAAAATCAAGATCAAGCATAAGCAATCAACTTCAAGTATATGCACAAAAATTGGACAGCAACATAGCAGCCATTCAATTTAACCATAACTAGAGTTATAAGCATCAAACAAAGATGATCCTAGAATTTATGGAAATCTTAGGAAATTGCCTACAACTTTGTTATTTACATCTAAAGCTGATTCAAAGGTTAACAATGTTGAAAAACACTAATAAGCAGATCCGCACCAACTAGGACAAAAAACTGTCATGAACTTCAGAAATGCATAACTAGAATTCTAATCATCCAACAAGCATGATTCTTAACTTTATGGAAATCTTATTAAGTTACCTATAACTTTATTGTTATCATCTTAAGATGATTCTACAGTTAACAAAGTTAAACAATATCAAGAAGGCATCTTTGTCCAGATTTGGATAGAATCTGCCATTCTACTTTGAATAGCAATCACTAGAGTTATAGACCACCAAAAACAGTGATCTTAGACATTTTAGAAATCTTCGTAAAAGCACTACAACTCTCATATTATCACCAATATATGATTCCATATTTACATAAGCCAAATAATACAATCATTCAGAACTATCTAGAGGACATGCAAAACCTGACAGCAAATTTCTAAAATCTATAACTCCTAAATCATCAGGCCTAAAATCATAAAATTTTAGGACAAGCAAGATAAAGAAATTATCTACAACTTTTGTATTCAACATATCTACATAAAACATCATTTGTATTACAAAAATATCAGCACCACAAAAACTGTACATGCAGCCATAACAACAGAGATACAACTATATGCATTTACCATTTAGGTTGTTAACAACTAAGATTTTATTGCTATATATATGCAGCTCCATGCAACTCCTAAATATAACCAAGCAATCACATTACCTAGCACCAATTATTAGAAGTATTACATGGCATAAACATAAGCATCTACTAACAAACTTTCATTAGCTTTTCTATATATAAAAACCTATATATTAATTATAGGTGATGTTGCAAACATCTCATTTGGATCTCAAATTTTTATGTGAGATAGATGATGCCAAAACATGATTACTATATAAATCTTACATGCTCAGGTTTTATAATTTAATTGCTATGAAAAAAGACAAATCTTAATTATTAATAAACATGTGAGAAAAAGATAAATCTAATGATCACTATTTTCTATAAACATATAGCCATATTAGGGCTTCTCAGGCCACATTATCACCATGCAAGGGCAAAGGAACCACATTTCACATTTTTGCACATATAAATTATTTATAAGCCATTTAAAACCATTTATCAAGCATTAAACTAGTTAAATCAATAACTCAATCAGACTACATCCAATGACCATGAAATTTTTACCATAGCACACACATAGCATCAGTAGCCTACCATAAAACTTTCACAGCAATTGAAGCACCACAACTTTAGATATGAATTTATTCCTAGAAAACCCTAATTAACATAAATAAATAAAAACAGCAAAAACCTTCTACTAACACATATCGTAAGATGACTCTACTGCATAGATCTACTCACAAGGATTCGAAAAAGATCTCATTTGCTATTTTACAATTTTTCTACAATCTATTATTATTTTCCAAAGTTTCAGCCACAAAAGGAAAACAAACTTGCACCGAGGACCCTGAACTTCTATGATAATAAATTCCAGCGAAACAGTCCTTCTAGCCACCATTCACATGAGTCATGACTCTGCAGAAAACCCCTTCCCTTTCTTTGAATTTGAGCACGACATCCTTCACGCGAATGGAATAGAGGAGGTGCGACTGCTCGCTAGTTAAGGCCGAAGGAGGCCATGCCGGCGGCCGGGGAGTGGCGGTGGAGCATCAAGGGACCGGCACGCACCCATGGGTGGCCTCGTCTTGGCCGAAGACGGCCCTAGGTGGCACGGCCATGTGTGCCGGCGGTAGCGACGGAAGCGACTCCAACGGCAGCAGCTGTAGGCGGTGGAGGGAGGCGCGAAACATGGACAGGGACGACAAGGTTGGTTGGGGAAGGCGCAACGCTATGGCCAGCTTAGTCAGAGGAGGGAGGAGGAAGAACTGACGGTGTTGGAGGAGCTATGCTCGGTCGTCAATGGAGTACGAGCAGAGGAGACAGAGAACGGAGAGTGAGAGAGATAGAGAAAAGAGAGCGAGCGAGAGGAGGGAGGGCGAGGTGGCACACATGCGAGGGCACGAGGGAGCCACACGGCCTACGGTGCTTGCGCGTGGTCGGATGATGGTGCTGCTCCCCAAGCTTTCAAGATAGATAAAAAATCGACTAAATCCCCAAACTTTTCCCCTCTCTATCTCTCGATTTCGTGCTGTAGCGGATCAAACTTCCTTACTAAGAGTTGTAGAGCTATATGTGGTGAACAACTTTGCTTAAAGGATCATGGACTAGTTTGGCATGGTTACGAAGATACAAGCCTCCAAAGTAGGGTATACGAAACTAAAAACTGAATTCAGTTAAGGGCCGAATTCAAGAAACTTTTTGTTGTTTTTGCAATAACTTTTGAAAGTCCAAACATGCTCCAAAAGTGATGAGACTTATTCTATTGTTTTCTTCACTAAGTGTACTTCAACTCATATTAAGGAATCTAGTTGAGCTACCATATGAATTTGGAAGATAAAAATTCACAAACATGTCAACTTGCTGTTGCCAATCAGGGACTTAGAAATATTTCTAAGGGGCCAAAACAGCATTGCATCCAAACTTGAGGCCACTGTTTGAACCACTTAGGAGTTGAATCAGGGCTTGGTCTAAAAATAAAGTTTGTTGTACTCGGTTCAAACTTCAACTTTTATTTAAGGTCAAACTCCATGCAAGTACTCCAAATAGTTGGTCAACATAGGTCAAAACCATACCATGAAAAAGACAATTTTAGCCATTCCCACACTTAGAAGCATTTTCTTGACATTTGCTCAACATGAACCCTTCATGATTTTTGTTCATGAGTTTAAGTAGAGTTGTTTGAGCAAGGTTGCAAGGTTTAGTGGACATCCCATGTTATAGTTCACTTAATAAAGCGATTCAAGAAAGATTATAAGTTATCATTTCATGTGACTTCTTGATTCCAAACTTCATGAAAATTTTCCACTGGTCAAGATGGATGCATGTTGATGTAATGTTCACAAAATAAGCATGTTTAACATTACACATGCCTAATCTTAACCAGGGTCTACATGTAAGCAAAGGTGTGCTGTCCAAGTTCAAGTTGGGACTTAATTTCATAGATTGGACCTCAACACCTTCATCATCACTTAAAAATTATGACTAGAGATCATGATCATTGCTTGACATCATCTACTTAAGTCCAAATCCACTGCTTAACTTGTGACTAACACCCTGGGTGTTACATTCTTTGCCGCACAAAAAAAGATTGATGAGAAAGACGACACTAGTAACTTGCGACATCAGTGAAAGCATCTAGGCCCCTAGTTGGGTTTCGGTGATTAATGACAATATGTGATTACTGTGACTAACGTGTGTTTTGCAGAAACAATTGAGTTAGGTCACGGTAATGGAGATCAATTGGGCAATCATGGTTGTCATGCCCCTATGATGGAAAATATTTCGGTTTTCAAAGGATGGACGACAAGGTTAAGGATGGACTAGTTCTAAGTGTCGATTGGAGTTGGAGAGACACTTAGAGTAGTTTAGGACTTTGTTTTTTCCTTTGGCCATACTATTAAGGGGGTATGAACAGGTAGCTTGACCTAGGTGAGTCTAGTAAGTTAGGTGTGGTGCACACTTGTTAAAACTAGCACTAGGTAGCTCCACAACAGCCCTTTGATCGAATGGAGCAAACTTCATTCACATATGTTTGAGAGTTGGAAGTGAATGGAGGGTCAAATACTGACCGGACGCTAGCTCCGGTGTGACCGAACGCTGGCTCAGAGTCCGGTCAGTTCATTTGACCAAGGTGAAATCGTCTGGAAATGATCGGACGCTGCGAGGTTATGGTACCGGACGCTGAGGGCCAGCGTCCGGTCGACTCTAGTAAGGTCCCAAAGGGGAGAATCCTGATCGGACGCGTCCGGTCAATGCTGACCGAACACTGATCAGGTTCTGGTTACTGACCGGACGCTGCTCAGCAAGTGACCGGACTCTGGAGGTCCATCGTTTGGTCGACATCAGTAAGGTTCTAGTGAGGGGAAAATGTGATCGGACGCGTCCGGTCAGTGTTGATCGGACGCTGCCAGCGTCCGGTCAACTCATAACCACTGGAGCTCGGGGTATACTGGCCGGTGCGTCCGGTCAACATGACCGGAGCGTCCGGTCACCCCGCTGAGGCACATAACGGTTCGTTTTTCAGCCAGTGTTATAAATACAACCTCCGCTTGTGTGTGGGGGTACTTTTGCTCATTCCAACAGCTGAGAAACACCTTAGAGAGTGCCAAGAAGAGCAAGGTCCTAGTGAGGTGATTGAGATTTGAGAATCCCAAAGAGAGCCCTCATTAGTGAAGATCAAGAGTAGCAAAGTGTGCATCCACCTTCTCATTAGGCTTGTCGTGGTCAAGTGAGAGTTTGTGCTTGTTACTCTTGGTGATCACCATCACCTAGACGGCTTGGTGGTGATTGGGAGTTCGGTGATCACCCGACGGAGCTTGTGGGTGACCCAACTCAAGTTGTGAGCGGTTGTGGGTGATTCACCATGACAGAGTGTCGAAGAATCAACCCATAGAGAGCACTTGATCCTTGCGCGGATCAAGGGGGAGCTACACCCTTGCACGGGTGCTCCAACGAGGACTAGTGAGGAGTGGTGACTCTCCGATACCTCGGCAAAACATCGCCACGTTCCTTCCTCTCTATTTACTTTGAGCATTTACTTTGAGCAATTCAATTCATGTCTTTACATTCCTAGAATTGCCTTGCTAGATTAGGATTGGAACTTAGGTTGCAAGTCTTTTGTGCGGTAGAACAATTAGAAACACTTTCTAGGCACAAGGGGTTAATTGGGCTAACCATAGGATTTAATTATTGCAAAAAAAATTAGAATTAGCCCAATTCACCCCCCCTCTTGGGCATCTTGATCATTTCAATCAGTACGTTATGCGTCTCTCACGAGTGCTCACCAGATACTTCGCTTTGAGGTGGTACTTCTTTAGGATCACTGCAAAACTCCTTGGCTCCGCGATGGGCAGGGAGAGCTAACTACCGCTAGCCTCGAAGTCGTGTGGGTATTGCTTGCGGCAGGTGGTGAGGTCGAAGACCTTGATGTTAATCTGTGATTGGCCATCATACCGCAATACAAGAGAGAACCCATCTTAGAGGTCGAGGGCGCGGGCGAAGTGCTTCCAGCCCCGGTGGAGTTACAAGTGACCACCATTGGGGAACACCTCCACCTTCCACCGGGCCAGGCTCTGCTCGTCGTCTAGACATAGCTCAAGTTTCCGATGACCTCTGACGGCCCAAGCCATTGCAGCTAGAAGTTTCTACGTGCACAACGATCAACATAGCCAAATAGAGGGACAAGTTCATTCCCAAAGGCAAACCCCAGCAGATCAGATTCAGCACATAGAAAATGGCCAGTTACTAATGTTTCTGCATACAATCTAGGAAGAAGGATCTTCATGCACTCTAGGTCACTCTGGCTTGGTCCTGCCATGTCTTCTTGTAGCCCCATCGTGCCAACTAGGGAACTTGATAGTCTTGAGGAATCCTTGCTGGTATGTCTCTGTTCTCGTTCTCCACTCATGGGGGGCTTTCTTTTTCTATGGTTCTAGTGTTGTCACATACGCAAGGAGTGCAAACAGTGTTGGGGCATCAGTGGAGGAGCTAACATGTATAGTAAAAACCAGCGCCGAGACTGACGCCGTCTCATCAGCGTAAATGGAGGAGATGTGCTCTGTTATCATCAATGTACACTTGGGAACGTCAATACTCCTGCATCTCTAGTCGAACACGCCTTCTACAGTACGACTGGTTGAGGTTCCAGCGGGAGTGCGATAGCCCACGAGGGGTGAAAAGACCTATCACCACCGCACCAAGCTTTCAACTCTCAACCATGTCATGGTGATCAATTCACTCCTATCTAACTTTCATCCTACATTCACTTCGCTCTTGGTAACCGCGCAAGGTTTCTTTGAGAGGAGCAAGTCTCAGCAACCAGAAAGCCCTATTGCCATATGTTTGAATGCATCGGATAGTATTCGTGTCATACGCATTTGTGTAAATATTTTCGTTCACAAAGGAACATTTACCATTATCTTGTTGAACACGTGATAGTCTGAGCATTGTAAATCTGATAGGGCCGGACATATCTCACTCATGCTAACCGCGCAATGGTTGCTTTGTGCCTCAGTTTGGTGAACCAAACACGTATCAGTAGTGGTAGTAGTCATGAGTTGCTCTGATCATTCTCAAAATGAGTGGCTCTGATCCGTCGTGAACCCAACTCATCTTATTTGCATGTGTCTGATAAAAATTGTTGAACTTGCAACATCCATGCAACGAGGAGTTCATCTGAACAAGTCTTGGCTCGATCTAATGCACAACAGAGGAGGCATAGATGTTGCATTTTTATTGCACATGCTAGAAAGTCCCCCATTGTCCGTTGGATCCCTTGTCGGAAAGGAAGTGTACCCATCTCTAGCTAGCCGCTACATGTTTCTTCAAAAGAGAAATTGCTTACCAAAGCAACTCCTCTTCACTCTTCTATTTGCCCCCCGACTATTGTGACTATTGTGACAACTGCACCAGGCTTTCAAGTCTCAACCATGTCATGGTGGTCAAAATCTCTTAAATTTTCACTCCTGTCCAGCTTTCACCCTGCATTCACTCGCTCTCGGCAACCGCACAAGATTTCTTTGAGAGGAGCAAGTCTAGCCTAATGCAGAACAGATGAGCCATAGGTGTTGAAAATTCTACTTCACATGCAAGAAAGTCCTACCGCCTTATATTTGAATGCGTCGGATAGTATACGTGTCATACACATTTGTGCAAATGTACTCCTAGCCCCATGTCATAGATTATGAAAAATGTTACTTTCTTTTAGGAATTATTAAATTAAAAGCCAAGGAGAACACGGTCACATGACCATGCTCCTACTACTAGTAATAATAATATTGGATGAAATGACGAGTGAGTATAGTCGATCACAAATTATGAAATTTTACTACGCATGCCAGAAAGTCCGTTGGCCACACAATTGATGTCGTCGTGCCAAGACTCACGCTGTCTCATCAGCGTAAATGGAGGAGACGTGCTCTATTTTTGCAATCACCGGTGTAAATACGGTTGCGATTCCCAAGAGAGCACGACGGCACCCACCTCTGGGAAAGATAAATCTTCACAGAGGATCTTGCCTTAGTAGCCATAGAATCCTAGTGTATAAATAAATCTTTATGGAGTATCTTGCCTTAGAAGCCCTAGCATCCCTGTGTATACATAAAGCCTGGTCTCACCCCAATTTATACTATTTACCATTCCACCTTCCATTGCGCAAAAGCCCTCTCCTCGCCACCCACCTCTGCCACCCCGTTGGTTGCTATGAAGGCCGGCGGTGGCCTAGCTACAGTCCCCGCTTCCTCTAGTGATTCGGTGGAGGCGAGGCCGATGGCGCACCCTGGGTTGGTGTCGGCGAAGCAGGCGGCGACGTCCAATCCCCGTAGATCAGCATTCCCATTGTCGAGACTCACGACATCTCCTAGGCTGCTGCTTTCCCCATCGCCCTCGGCGACGACACTGACGCCACCGGCACTGGTGGTTTGCCCACCACTGCCGGCCCCGGTGCGGTCCTGCTCGTCGTTGTCGGGTCCGCTCGCCATCGTCGAATCCGCTCCCTGTGTGGGCGGGTCACCTGCACCATCGTGGTCCCCCTCGCCATCCGTCGAGGCCGATGACGAGGCCGACAATGAGGTGACATCTTGGCCGAGGCCGAGGCCGTGGCCGACATCTTGGCCAACGCTGAGGTTGACTCCGACGGCTCTCTAGGCTATGTCATGATAGACTTGGAGGATGATCGTCTGCATGGCTATGCAACACCTATTCTCCTAGGCCCAAATCTATTCTTGCGCATCAACCCATATGGCGGCCTGGTGTGCCCCGTCTGCCCCAACCGTAAGGCTCGTGGTTGGATCGAGGCCGACGCCAGGGCACATGTGCTAGTGAGGGCACACGCCCCCTAGACGGCACCTACACCAACGACAAGAATGTTGCCTACCATCGCGTCCTAGCAAGGAACCAGGGCTGGATGGCCTGAAGGGATCGTCTGGCCACGCCAGTTCACCGTGGCGGAGAGGTTTGTCGGCTTCAACCAAGGCCGGTTTACCTTGTAGGCATTGGATTTTGTTCGCACCTATTGGTGCCCTTGTTGCATGACTTGTGTAGAGGTGTGGGATGGCACTCCTCATTAGTAGTATCAAGTCATGTCAACATATGTAGTTAGGACTAGTTTGCTATTAGGTGCCGTTAGAATTAGTATAAAGTCATGTTAATCATCTGTAGTTAGAAATAGTTTGTCTAGGTAGTAGTTAGATGACTTTGAGTAGTGGAATGGCACTGCTCTCCTCTTATTATTATGGCAGATGAAGGCATGGTTATGTAGGATCCACATATATATGAAGTCTAGTTTGCCATTATCTTCCAATCTAGTAGCACTGATATCCTCTTATTATGCATGTAATGTGCATATTTGTGCAAACATTTTGGTTCACAAAGTATCGTTTACCAATATCTTTGTGCGCATGTGATGGTCTGAGCATTGTAAACCAAAATGGGTCGGACATATCTCAATCCAACCATGTAAGGGTTGCTTTGTGCCTTGGTTTGGTGAACCAAACATGTATCAGTAGTGGTAGTAGTAATCATGAGTGTCTTTTGATCTGTGTTGAACCCAACTTGTCACTTCGCTCTCAGCAACCGCGCAAGGTTTTTTTTAGAGGAGCAAGCCTAGCCTAAATGTAGAATAGAGTAGCCATAGGTATTGAAATTCTACTACGCACATATGTGGGGTGAACCCAACTCATCTTGTTTGCATATATCTGATAAAATTTGTTAAACTTGCAACAACCATGCCGCGAGGTGTTTATCTAAACAAGTCTCACCTAGACAAGAAGTCCGACAGCCATACATTTGGTATCGTCGTGCTAGTTCGCCGTGGCGGAGAGGTCTAGTATGTTGCCTCATGTGAAGTCATGTTAATCATCTATAGCTAGAACTAGTATGTCTAGGTAATAGCTAGATGCCTTTGAGTAGTGGGATGGCACTGCTCTCCTCTTATGGTCAGATGGCACTGTGCATTTGTGCAAACATTTTGGTTCACAAAGTAACATTTACCATTATCTTTGTACGCACTTGATGGTCCGAGCATCATCCATCTGACCGGGCTGGACACTTCTCACTCTTGCTAACCGCGCAAGGATACCATTGTGCCTTGGTTTGGTGAACAAAAAACATATCAGTAGTGGTAGTAGTCATGAGTGGCTTTGATCTGTGGTGAACCCAACTCATGTCTTCGATCAAATTTGTTGAATTTACAAGAACCATACAGCGAGGAGTTCATCTGAACAAGTGTCGCCTCAATCTAATGCATAATGGAGGAGGCATAGTTGTTGCATTTTCTTACTACACATGCTAGAAAGTCCACCGCTATCCATTTGATCTCTTGTCGGATAATAAAAAGTGTAGCCATCTCTAGCTAGCTGTTGCATGCCTCTGCAAAACCAACCAAGAGAAATTACATACGAAAGCAACTACTCATCACTCTTCAGTCTGCCCCTCGACTATTGTGACTATGTTTTTTGAGTGAAATAGCTGCAGAGGCTTTCCTCCTGCATCTAATTCACTATTGGCAACTGCGCAAGGGTTGCTTTGTGCCTTGGTTTGGTAAACCAGTCATGTATCAGTATACATACTTGGCTTACTGGTCGAACTAATTAACGATCTCGCCGTAGTGGTTGAAGCATGATGTGTGAAAGGAATGCTTCATGTCAATGGCTTATGCAGTGTATATGAACCTATAACAAGTACTAGTTGCAGTTGAATGGAATAGTCATGTACACAACAGACAATCCGCATAGTGTAGTACTGACACCGGCGAACAAAGCCAATGTGTCCGTTGAAGCACAAGTTTGTAACAACTGAGCATACCGAACATGTTTAGAATACAAAGCCAGAAATCCAAAGCAAAGTGCAGTTTTAGAATACATCTTCTCCCAAAGATTATACATGAAATCACCTACAAGTCATCGTCATCTCCAGACATGTGATCTTTGTTGCCACAGTTACTGTCGTCACTGCAACATGGGTTTCTAGTATCATCTTCATCCTCGCTGCCTTTAAGTATGCCAACTGCTTCCCTATTATCTCTTAGAAGGTATTCTAAATTGGCTTGAATGACAGTGCCTTCTCCAACATGACTAGCTTCGTGCATAACTTGATCACCATCACCCAACAGGACTTCATGCTTGTTGTTAGAACAATGATCATCTTGGTGCACTACAGGCTCTATTTCATTCATGTCATACATATCCCTATGTTTAAACTTCTACATGACCCACCAATCTTTGCCCAAGGTGGTGTCCTACAGATAAAAAATCTTCCTTGCATGTGTCGCGAGAATGAAAGGGGCATCCTTGTACTGATTTAATGTTGATGGATCTATAATGTTCGTCATTGTCAATGTCTACAGACTTTGTAGTGCCATCTAGATTGTACTAGCCACAGCGCAGAACAACCACCGTCCTATGGCTTTGTATGCTAGAGTTATACATCAACTGAATAACTTCTCTAAGGACACCATAAAATTCCACTGATTGGCCTTCATTTGTGACGGCGGTCATGACACCACTTTTTTGTGTACGCAGGGATTTCTCGTGGTCAATAGTTGTATACCTGACTCCATTAATACTGAAAGTTGCACAGACTCAAACTTGGGTATCAAGACCACATGACAGTGCAAACAAACCTTCACTGACCTCTGCTAGTTTCTCTCTATGTAGCTCCTCGATCTACACACAAACATGAAACCACCGTCACCACTAAGTTATCGTATATATCTGCCAATGATCGGTCTAATAGAACTAAAATATGTTAATCACATACTTAAGACTTAAACCACGCTGGAAACTCTGCTGCTAGCCTACTATCAACATCATCACTTGCCCCTTGTTCCTCTAAAATTTGTTCATATATTCTGTAGCACGTATAAGCATTATTATTGGTAACATTTCGTATGTAATATAGGAAACAACAAATCAGCATATAAAAAATCATACTTACTACACATATGGTCCAACCTCGTCGTAGTTATTAAGCACATACCAAGCTAGCTTATTGATTTTGGCTTTATCCTTGATGTCCTTTACCCTAATCTGGCCAGTGGGCTTGACACCATGCATGAAAATAGAGGTCTCACCAGGTGCTGGCCCATCATGTGACATATTGTCATCCTGGTTATATCTTGTTTTAACATCATCCATGAACCTCTCTCAAAATGCCAACGTCTCACTTTCTAAGTAAGCCACCGCAATTGATCCTTCAGGCCTGGCCCTGTTCCTTAATAAATTCTTCAACATGCCCAGTCGCCGTTCTATTGGGTACATCCATCCATACTGTATGGGCCCTCTAAGAAGTGCCTCATCAGGTAGATGGATATCCAAGTGCACCATAACATCGAAAAAGGCCAGTGGAAAAATCTTCTCAAGCTTGCATAAGATGAGTGGGATGTCCCGTTTTAGCTTTTCCATGACTAATTTCCTCAAAATTCTACTACACAATCGCCTGAAGAAGTTCCCAAGTTCTGAAACAACTTCATATACATCTTTGGGAACAAAACCTCTTAAACCTGTAGGTATGATCCTCTGGAGAAGGACATGGCAAGTATGTGTTTTCAGCTTGCCAACTACCTTGGTACCATCTGCACTTATGGATTTTGCTAGGTTAGCTGCATAACCATCTAAAAACTGGACACCTTTAAGGAACTTGCAAAATTCTGCTCTGTGTTTTTTCGTCATGACATAGTGAGCTTCTAGGAATTTAAGCGAGGTGCCTTGCTGCACGCCGTGATATTGAGGCCTTATCTTCATATCATGCAAATCTAGCATATCATTCATTGTGTCCTTTGTCTTGCCCTCCACTTTTAGCAATGTCCAAAGAATGTTTTCACATATGTTCTTCTCAATGTGCATGACATCAAGATTGTGTGGCAGCAACAAGTCCTTCCAATATGGTAGCCCCCACCAAGCAGATTTTCGATCATAAATCACTGGCTCTTCTCCATGCTTTCATTTCCTTTTTCCACCGTGCTTACCTGGGCAGACATCTTTCACCTTCTCGAGTTCCTCAAGGACCTCTTGTAAGGTGAACTTTTCCAACGCATCTCGGTCCTATGTTTTTCCATCAAAATCCAAGCTCTTCCTCCAAGGGTGATCCGTAGGAAGGTAACGACGGTGTCCAAGGTAGCCTAGCTTCTTTCTTAGGCTCCTTGATAATGGATTTTTGTCACAATAAATACATGCATAATAAACTTTTTGTAGTTTGGCCTGACAAGGTGCTCAATGCTAGAAAATCATGTATGCACCAAAGCACGGCAGCGCACAGAGTGAAGCCTTTCTTATTATAGTGATGTAGTACATGAAAAGTGTTGGCACCCTTCCATAGTTCTTTCAATTCTTCTATAAGAGGCTCCAAGAATACATCAAAATCCTTTCCTAGAGAGGTTGGGCCTAGGATCAGTAGACACATAAAGCAATTCAATGAGTTCACTCATTCCCATGGTGGCAGGTTCAGAGGCGTTACAAGAACAGGCCACATACTATATGTCGAGCTAAAGTTGCCAAATGGATTGAAACCATCTATGGCAACGACAAGCCTCAAGTTCCTTGGATCCTCTGCAAAAGTTGGGTGCTATCTATTAAAGTCCTGCCATGCCTCCCCGTCTGTTGGATGGCTCATTTCACTGGTATTCTTCTCTCGCTTAGTCTCGTGCCATTCGGCGTCCGTTGATGTTCCTCGAGCAGCAAAGATCCTCTGGAACCTCAGTATTAGAGGAAAATGCCTCAAAACCTTATGAGGAACCCACCTGCTACCATCTACATCCTCCCATCTATACTCTTTGCATTTTGGGCACGCTTGCAATTCCTCACGATCACCCCAAAACAACACACAGTTGTTCTTGCACACATGGATACTTTCATGACCTTTTCCCAATTCTTGAATATATTTGCGGGCCTCTCCTCACATGATTTTGGTACGTTGCTACTAGGGAATGCATCTGACAGCAATGCCAATAGTGCATCAAAATAGTTGTTGATAACTCGATAGCAGGACTTGATATCAGTGTTTTCCTAAACGCTAAACGGTAAACAGTCGGTCACCTACCGTTTAGCCATTATTCGGGCAAAACGTCCCATTAAACGGGCTAAACGGCCAATTAAATGGGGTAAACGGGTGATTAAACGGAAACGGCGCACCACTGTGTAGCGTTTACACGGTGTTTAAACGGGCTAAACGACCATTTAGGCAAACAGTGCTTGATATAGAGCAACCTGACAAGGAAGGAGAATCTTGAGAAGGTAGATCTAGAAGAAACTGATTGCTTCAACTCATCCAACACTCTTTCAAACTTTGGGACTCTTCTAGCCCACTCTTCAGATATCAATAGGTTTTGAACTAAATCATAAAAAATTGGTAATATATTATAATCGCGGTCCTCCTGCTCCTCCTCCTCCGCAATCCAACCATCATGATGAGTCCATGCACATCTGATGGCTCTATAATGTCAATACCTACTCCCTCTTCCCCATGATGAATCCATATGGTGTATGCGGGTGACATTCTATTTATAAGTCAGTCGTCCTTCACCTCCTACCAAGTTTTAACCACCTGGTTAAGACAATGTGTACATGGACAAGGGATGTTTTGCTCTGAGTATTTTTGTTTAACCATATCCATGAACTCTTCAACTTCTATGGTGAACATCGGCGAGAATGGTCTCCCACTAGGAATCCAGGATCTATCCATCTGTTTTAGCAAAAGTACGCAAAGTCTGTTAGAATTTTGACCATTGGGTGGACAATGGCAAAACTAGCATTAGAACAAAGCATACAGTGTTCAAGAGCACTAATATGTGCATTTGTTCATATCATACTATGGGATAGTCTGGTTTTCTATTTTTGTGTGACAAAAGCATTGATTTCAATTGAAATTCATACAAAATAGCCTTTCTTTATGTGTTCTTTACTTTATCGTGTACAGAAAATGTAGTCCCATAGTCACATAAGAAGGTACTCATACCTTTATTCTACAAACAGACATGGCTCGGCTGCAAGCTGCCTCTGCCGTGGCACACACCTGATCACGCGGACGCCAATGCCGCCATGCTCCATCGGGAGAGCTCCGCCACGCCACCAAAAGGATGCCTAAGCCACCACAGCAGACCGGGGATCCTCCGCCTCCATCGCCACCGCCGCTGCAAGTCTAGTGGGCACATATTTGTTTCCACTTGCAGGGATATATCCAATTTAGGTCAACCTATAACACAGCCAATAGGATACTATAGCGACTCCAAAGAGATGTCAGCACAGCCAGGCGTCTAGCGCAATGGTAAATATGCTCCAATTCTTGGTCCAGATCATGTGTTCGACTCCCAGGTATTAGACCATTTTTTGAGAAATTAAACCCCGATGGCACACGTGGTACAAGTGACACGCAAACCGTCGGGTCCCATAGGTCAGATGGATATGGAGAAAGGTCCCACAGGTACACGTGACATGTAAGCCGTCGGGTCCTATAGGTCGGATGCAGAAGGACCAAGCGGAGACTTTTATGATGAATTGCAAGCGTCAAGTGATACGCAAGCCATCAGGTCCCACACGTCGAATGGAGATGGAGAACGGTCCCACAGGTACACATGACACGTAAGCCATCGGGTCCCACAGGTCGGATGCTGAAGGGTTCCGCAGGTACACGTCGGACGGAGAAAGGACTGAGCGGAGACTTTTATGACGAATTGTAAGCATCATGGATGAGTAACTGCAGGTCCCACAAGTACATGTCGGATAGAGAAGGGTCACATAGGTACATGTCGCATGGAGATATGATCGAGTGGAGACTTTTATGATAAATTGCAAGCATCACGGATGAGTAACTATAGGTCCCACAGGTACATGTCGGATAGAGAAGGGTCCCACAGGTACACATCGCATGGAGATATGATCGAGCGGAGACTTTTATGACGAATTGCAAGCATCACGGATGAGTAATGCAGGTCCCACAGGTACTTTTAAGTATTCGAGTTTTTTTTATCTGTGATGAAAAGAGAGAGCGGAAAGTGGGATTAATCAAGTCCGAAATAATAAAGTTCCCCTTTTCCATGAACAAAATGGTTTGCTCGGCCTACATAACCACAAAAGGCTCGCCCTCATGTTTTTGCCTAGATCCCTTGAACAATGGCCAATGACGAATCAAAAGCACACTGATACTACTTCTCTTATAGTATAATGCCCGTGCTAACGCCACGGCTTCATTTCAGAGATGCACATAAGAACAATTAAACAACGATACTTTTTTCATACACGCAATTGTATATGACCATGTATATAATTTAGAAAGCATAACAAGGCATAATAAGTCATATCTCGCCTCAACCATCTACCTTAAGATTTGCTTAAGTAGGTCTTGGAGTTGTACAGTAGCGCCTAGAAAAAATAAATCATAAATTTAAAATAAAGCATAATAAAACTAAAAAAATCATAAAACTAACATCATGGTCCCTTTTCAGCCTTAAGGCAGCCTCCGTATTTAGGATAGGTACAAGTACAACCAAGGAATTCCGTCAATTCACTGAGCATTTTTTTACAAGCATTGATGAAAAACATTTGGTATAGAGTCTGGAGATGCAACAAATTAACCCATTATATTCCAAACAAGAAAAAAAAGCATTTGCTTCTCTTTGTTGATATCTGTGCCATTCTCCCTCCACCACTAATCTCCACAATCACATCAGTGCCATACTCCCTCCGCCACTAAAGCATATCAATCCACATTTGCTTTGCTTTGTCGATTTCAAATTTTCTTGCTTTCAGAAATCTACGGAGCATATTTAGCTAGATTTATATAGCTCAGCATCATATGATAGTCATCATGTCTTGCAGGCAACAGCTCATCCAAGAGTAGGCTTGTCTAAATGCTTCAACAGCTCCTCTAGATCGCGCACGTCCTTGGTCTCCTGTTTGATTTACCTCCCTAAATTATTCCAAGAGGTTGGCATATCACAAATGTTCTCAAACATTTAAATCAGCTAATGTAAAGTACAATGTAAACCATTTATTCTGCCATCATTTTAGCAAGCCAATCATTTACACATAGATATGTGAAATCGAGGAGCATCAGATGCTTACTATCAGTGGAATCAAGAAATGCAGACAACATGTAGTAATTTAGTATGGCAGCTATGATAAAACCTGATGATCCAAAACTGCAGCAACATATATAACAAACTACAAAAGACAGAGAACAATGTATGAAGCCCACACTCACATCATTGTACTATGGCTTTGCTTTCCTCTTCTGGCCACAGCCTTTCTTCTTCCCTTCTACATGTAGAAATTAGTTGCTCCAATTTCAGTTGAACTTTCCCATATTCTATTTCTGAATCAAAGATCTTGGTTGCCCTTTACCTACATAAGGTTGCAATTGATGCGATCTTTAGCTTCTTATCCGCAGTTTCCTGACATTTCTAGATAGAATATGCTTCTAAAAGAACTGTTAAATCAAAACTGTAATATAGTCTAGAGGAACATAGAACATGTTGTGGCCTGTGACTGTTCTCCATTGATAAAAAAAATAGTTTCTATGAATACTCAAATGACAATCAGCTTAGAAAATTCAGATCTGCAACCTAGTCCTCTAACGCATATATTTGAAAAGGAAAACTGACCATAGATGCTACCTGAAGCTTGTCATTTTCTTTTGACATCACCATGCAACCTCTCTACAAAGCCCGCATCTCCTGCACACGTAGCCAAACAAGAACAAACTGCACTCAATGGAGTATATAATTTGGCTTCAGGACTTGAGTATATATCCAGTTTTATTTAACCAAATTGCAATCACACATTAGCAAAGCAAGATCGTGACCATGACTTGTTTAAAAAATAATGACCACTGAAGTGTTGAACCTAAGTTGCTATCAAGATTTTCAGAACTGCTAGATTTTTTAAGGAAGTTGAGAAGTCACTTCTACATATTCAGAGAGTTAATTTTTGAACATTTGCATAGTCCATGCATAGGAAATGCACTGCTTTTCTACTTACCTACACAAAAATCAGTAGCAGCAACATCAATTGCAAATTTTATTCTTCTATTATATCCAGCCCTCTTTGTTGCCTTTTTGAAGTGGATCTTCAACTTTTTGCAAACAAACAAAAAAAATCTGAAGTGGAACTTAAACTTTCTTAACAATTCATTTACTTGAAGACCCTATCTTACCAATTCATTTATTGGAACAAACAATAGCCAGGTTTCAGTAGTAACATTTCTAAGGTAAAATGATTACGGACAGTATATGATAGCTTACCATTTCTGTAATCATAGTGGGGGCAGCAGGATAGTTTGCATTTGTCCCTCACTTTTTCCAGAGTCAAGGTGATTTGGGTACTGTCACCATCTGCTGCAGATGCTGTGAAAGCATAGGCAAATCTTTTCAACATCAAGAAATTGAAAAGTGCAGATTGATGTTTCGCCATGATGAAGATAGATGATCTATACATAGTGGACTTTATGAGCAAAAATAAAATTGCTAACAGCGGGGTCACTTAATTGGAATGGAGAGTGCACCTCTACAACGTCAGGTCTGATGCATATTTGTTTGAGGTCTGCAATCTTCATCCTGCACTCCAGCTTCTTCTTATTGGACAGACCTCCATCCTTCTTCTTATCGGCCTTCTCCGGCATGTACTCTACCTCCACCTCCACCTCCACCCCCATTTCCACCCCAATTCTCATCCTCGACATGCAGTGCTAGGCACTTTGTGGCGGAGTCAACATATATTGGGGGAATAAGCCATGTGTTTGCACGGAATCCATACGGCAAAATTCCCAAATTGCAGATGCAGAAAAGGTTATTCTCATCAAGAGTTCTCGAACTACATCATTCAATTTAATATTCAGCACACTGAGGGCTACGGTGAACCCGATCTGCCTTCCTCCCTCATCGCACATACAACGCGAAACCCACAAAATCCTCACCCCCGCAAAACCACGCAGAAAACCACCAACAGAAATTGACCTCACACAACCACCCGAAGTACATCGGCGGAGATCACCCACCACGCAGAATTCCACAGTGGGACCCGCACCAGAGCTCACCTGGGTCGGATCTGGAGGAAATCGTGAGCGCGAGGACGCCTTTCGAACGCCCGCCGTGTTCCCTCTAGCTCCGCCGCCGCGGAGGCGCAACGTGCAACCACGACACGCTCAACCCAGGCATCGACAGCGGCACACCACGCCTCGGTGAGCTTTGGGTTCATCGGTGCGCCGCGGGCTGGGAGATCCTACGTGAGCAGGCCGTGTGATTGGCTTGGAGCGTTGAATCGTGGTTGGCTTCGAGCGTTGAATCGCGGTCGCAGCGTGTGAGGAGGGTGCGGGGGTGAGAAGGCGGGGTGAGAAGCCTGGCATCCCACATCCAATCGTGGCCATTGGATTTGGGTTAAATGTTTTATTAGCCCTTGATTTTAATGGAGATGAATTTCTGTGTGTAATTTTATGGATGCACAATGATTGTGGGCTCTCAACAAAAATCGTTTTTTTTTATCTAGTATAATTTTGATCGGTCAATCGTAGCAGAGAGAGAGACCACCACACGTACGTCATGGACTCGTGGTTCCTGAATTCCGCTCATGTCCAAAACACCTTTACGATCCTCGACGCAAACCGGCCGGTATCGCGTCGCGGCGACAGCGACGGCGAGCCGGCCGAACATTCCGAGACCAGGTACGGATGGGCGGGTGGCGTACGTGGCGCCGCGGAGATATTTTTCCATTTCCGCTGGGCCGTGGGGTGGTGCACCGTGCACGAGCAGAGCGGCAGATCCGGCTGGCGACACGCACGAGATATTATCTTACGCAGGTTGCGCCGGTGACGGTTCTGCCCCCCGGTGGCGCCGGCCATTTACGGCGAGGCCACGGGAGATATTTTGGCGCCAGTTGACGGAAGGTTCTGGACTCGTGGCCGCTCGCCGGCCCTTCCCTTTGCTTCGTAGTAGATGAGCATATCTCGCGGCTGGGTTGTGGGGTATCTATCTCCTCCTCTCCAGCGGGCCCTCTTCTTTTCGAGATCGAGAGATCAAGAAAAGGTAAATGATATTCTAATAGGCAAAATTATAATATTTTGAAGGGCACCGTGCGTACATAATCTATTTTCACTGATCATGACGCCAATATTAGTAGTGGTTATTATGCTGACTAAGGCTGGATAACGAGCCGGCTCGGCTCGTTTGGGCTCGGCTCGTTCTGACTTGTTAAGATAACGAGCTAGCTCGGCTCGGCTCGTTATCCTAACGAGCCAGAAAGCCAGCTCGGCTCGGCTCGTTAAAAGCTCGAGCTGGCTCGTTAAGCTCACGAGCCAGATATAAAAAATACACAAAATATAATATTAGCATTTATCTAAAGTTTGAGAATAATAATAATACAAAAGAAATGAATCTAACAACCTTAAATCGAATAAAAAATTAATATGCGCTAATATATATACAAGTATAATAAAATACTATAGTATTTATGCATCTAACTACCTTAAATGATACTTTTTTTTCTGGAAGCTTGGCTCGTTTAGCTCGCGAGCGGCTCGCGAGCTGGCTCGAGTTGGCTCGTTATAGCTAACGAGCTAAAATCTTGGCTCGGCTCGGCTCGTTATCTTAACGAGCCGAGCCGAGCCGAGTCGAGCCAGCCACGAGCCGAGCAAGCTAACGAGCTTCGAGTTTTTCGTCCAGCCTTAATGCTGACTGTGACAAGAGATGGAGAGCATGTGCATGATATGTGGAGTGAATGAATTGACCTGATATTATAAATAAAGCATGAGTGAACTAGGGGCGTTTAGATATTTTACATTTAGGTGTGATTTAATTCAAAAGAAAATAACAAAAGGTTACATAAACATCTGATGAACACCATATTGAACGTAGCAGACGTAACGAATCCAGCAAAATCAGAGGTATACCCAAAGGTGGGACCAGTGCTAGAGGCATTGCAACGTCGTTCGCATTAGTTCACATAGTGGGCTGTTTAAAGTTGTGAACCTCAGTCGATGCGGGCAGTGGTTCGCTGTGCAGTACTACGAATAATGGCCACCAGAAAGTACTCGCTCGTCGGAGTGCTGCAGGTGGGAAGTAGACGTAGAGGTGTGTTGATCGCAGAGAACAAAAGAGTTGATTCGTCCGCACAAGCGAGCAGGTGTCATAGATGGGCATTGGTTCGGAAGGCCTGCTCCTCAAACTTTTATGGCCTCGTTCGTTTGGAGGAATTTTGGAGAATTTTGGAGGAATCTAGATGAATTTAGAGGAATTTGTGAGAGAAAAATACTGTTCCGGATGAAAAAAGAAACGGATTTAAGGGCACGCGAACGGATGTGCTCTCCGATGTTGAAACGGGAATGCGTAGGAACAACAGGAACATAGAAGGACGTAGGATGGTTCTAGAATGTTGTACGCGCGAGACTCAGACGTGTGCTTGCTCTTACTCCGTACTATGTGCCAGCGGAGGAGTTCGATCGGATGGGGGCTGACAGGGGAATGCACCTAGACACTGCAATATTACGGAGTAACAGACAAAAATTCCCACATCGGTTACTCTCGAATAATGTGCGGAGCTATCCCAGGTAACTGCTCATCTGATTGTTACATCAAACGGTTCAAGTGGATTATTGTTAGTTGGAGTAGAAATAACCTATGATCTTACGAAAGTAATTTTGAGATTGATCATAGGATTACAATAATCCGATGGTTGGATTACTATAACCTAGCCTATAATCTAGGTTGTTTGGATCACTTTCAGATTATTTTATCTGATTAGTATAATAATCTAGTAGGATCCATCTACCCCTAGTCCATTAACTGATTAGTATAATATATATATATATATTAGGATTTCTTCCTGTCAAACTTTTTTTAAACTTTAATCATTAATTAATAAAGAACCGCCTACATTGACAATATATATTTAGATGCAATTGTGTTTATTTGAAATGCAATATCCATATAAAAACTATTGGTCACAGTGGCAACCCATAGACCATATATACCTATTTAAATCCAACTAGAAAGTTTTATCTCAACATGCAAGCTATCCACCACCTCAGCAACCCACTATCAGATGTAATGTTATAGTCTACTAGCATATGCAATTATGATATACACGTCAGAGAGACACGTGTCATCTACTAACATGTATTAGGTTGTTCATATCAGCGTGTTACTCCATCCGCTAATATTATTTTATAATAGTTTATCCTTTCATATAAATAGTTACATATAATTTAATGGCATTCTATATTATCTCTGTAATTCTCACAACAATACGTGGGGTATGTTTCTAGTTAATAATATCCTAAACGACATATGTTCTAAACCCAAGGGACTAGCATGACAAGTGCATCTCACTTCGTCATTGTAAGCATCATGCAGTATATATCTATGGTTGATAAACATAATTAAAAAACTTGAGAGCTACTTGATGAATTCTTTGCCTAAAAGCATGACATCCTTACAATTAAAATACAAAAAGTACACTAAATAATGGGTAAAGTTAATGAATAATACTTGACAACTACATGTTGTCTTTGTTTAGAAGTAACCACGCGCGAATTAAGCGTAACCCGACTGGTTAATAAATGTCTTATAATGAAACCTGACCAATGCTATTTTTAAGTGATAAACGATGTGTGTTCATTGACATGACACATCTATAGTGATTTCATCAATTTTAAGATTTATTGGCTCAATTTTTTCAAACATACTCAGTAGAGTGTATATCATAGAGTGAGTAGGTCTATATATATATGGGTGTTTGTGTTTATACCGTGGTTCAGAAGAAAAAGACACGCATAAGTGCATAACTAAATCACAAGAATGTCTAGACACAAAACTTAAGTACGTATCGCCACAACAACGACTTTTGAGTAAGATGCGAGATACTATTTCTGATCGGGAAAGATATTTTCTTTAGATGACGTTGATATTCACATGATATTTTTCAATGTAAGCTGGTTGTTGGGTGCTTTTTTAGATGGGATGTTTGGCACGCCATCTCTTTGCACCTCCATGCAGTTACATTCTGGAACATGCATATTAAGGACTGCATAACATAGAATTTGACATGACACGGTCTCCTAAGTTATACTGTAATTATTAATTTATTTTATATTGTATTTTTTATGATTACAATTGTATGATTAATAGATAGTATAGTCGATGACAAATCTAACCGCAAAAAGTTTGTATTAAATAGTTATAAAATTTGTTGACTAACTATGGATCAAAGATTATAAAATCCTACCTAATAATAAAGAGGCAAAATTTCTGACCATTTTTTTGTCTATTGTCCCCTAACTAACTCAATAAATGTGGAAGTTGTCTATATCCACGATTACAAATCTCTTGATTTATATGACAATGGCTTGACACAGGTTCTTAAAATAACTTCAATAGCTAGGAATCATTTTCCAAATATATTCTCAGAAGGAATCCTAATTCTAATCCAGATAGAAAAGGAAAAAAGTAGAAATTAGGCAAACTTATCTTATTATTTTTTGTCCTTTTATTTTTGTTTTTGCATCTTTTTCTTTCTCTGCTTTTTCCACGTGAGTGTTCCAATTTCTGTTAGGAGCAAGAGAGAGTTTTTCGTCTCGCACACGGGTAGCGTATGTGAGTCCATCTTGCACAGGGTACCATCCATTGTCTATGTATGCTATTTCTTCTCCAATTTTTTTTCTATTCGGATGTCTTCTTTTTGCTAATTTCGTTGCTTTTTTTCTCCTGTTCCAAACTTGTTAAACTAAATATAAATAAGAAATAACTGATACACAAGAAGAGGCAAATTAGTTGTACGCTAAGAAAGACGACGAACATTGAGCCATCATCAATGAAGCTGCTAGTGCGCGCAATAGAGACCTACCCATACACGACTGCTCTGGTGAAGGTGAACGACTAAATAGTGTGTTTGTAGGTGCAATGATACATATTGTTGTCGACGGACGCAAAGATAGAAAAACTGTGAGAAAGATGTTAACATCTTATTAAAAATGAAAATAACTATCCGTGGTAACGTATGGGTTTTTTTTCTAGTAATATTAAAATCTTAATGTTTGTACAAGTCCTATAATCTGGACAGCAGAGACTGAGAGAGCAGGTGGTTTTTACACGTGGAAGAGCAATGTTCTGCACGCGACAGTGTCCATAAAGACAGAGGAAATGCAAAGCTATTGGACAGAAAAGTTAAGGAAAAGCAATTTCTTACAGGTAGACATAAAAGGCAATACCCCATATTATTCCAATTTTCAAAAGGAGTACTGTTGGGTGGCGCAGCCACCGGCCGTGGTACTCTGCGGCTGCGGGCCCCACTCCCCCAGCTTCTTCTCCTTCTTCTTCCCTGCGAAGCGAAGGAAACCCACGGTGCACCGTTGGATTGGGGTTGGGGATCCCGCCCCTGGTCCACCGCCCCACCTGGCACGGGCCCACCCTACTACCGCCTCCGCGGGAGATATTTTCCGCCAGCCTCGCGTGGCAGATCCCGTAAATAACCCGCAACCACGCCCCTTTTCTGCGGGTCGTGCCGCGCCTATAAAATCCAGGCGCAGAAATATCTCCCCGCCCTGGCAGAATCTCCCACTTCCCTCCCCCCGCACCAAACGCAAACCACGGGCGCACGCCGAGGAGAGAGAAAGGGGGGCGACCGGCCTCGCATGTTTGACGACGAGGGGGGTCGCGGCGTCGTGGCTGTGAAGCGGATGAGGCTGTGGGAGGAGGACGAGGTGGAGGTGGTGGAGGAGGACGAGGAGGCGATGGAGGTGGACGCGGAGGCGGAGGACGAGCGGGGGTGGCCGTGGGGCGCGCCGCCGGCGGCGGGGCTCGGGGAGCCCAGGGCGGCGGCGATCGTCGTGGCGGACGCCGTAGAGGTCGACTTCCCCGTCATCTACGTCAACGCCGCCTTCGAGGCCGCCACGGGGTACCGCGCGCACGAGGTGCTCGGCCGCAACTGGTCAGTGCTCTGCTCTGCTCCCGGCCTTCTCCGCTCTGTTTTTCCTCTGCTTGGGGATTGGCAATTCGTGATGCTGGGGAATGCCGCTTGCTTGCTTGGCGCCTCTCTTGCGAGCGGCAGCTGGAACCACAGAGTCGCCGCTCGTTGCTGGGGATTAAAGAGCATTTTGATGGTTACCTATGAGATATTTTGCTTGATACTTAGGTTGCACTTGTAAAGATATTTTGTTTGATACTTAAGTAGTTAGGTTGCACTTCTAAGTTGGCCACTTCCACATAGAAAGACGAATTATTCAAGAATAATACCTAGCATATCTGGGTCTACAAAAAAGATTTGTAGGCCATGCCAAACTGGGTGAGCACCTGAGCAGGTGGTTGATTTGAAGCCTGGTTGTAAAATTCGGTTATCTGAAATTGGATGTTAGTGAAAGATTGGGAAATCATTGGGAATTCCAATTTACTTCATATGATAATGTTGAATAGAAATCATTGGATCCAGTATGAAGTTGTCTAGGCATTTAGCATCAGATCTACTTAAGAAGTTCAGTACTGAAATTTTTAGAAATTCAAATGTTGTGCGAAAGCAGCATGGTAACGGCCAATTTTGGAACTTGTTTCCTGCTAATGTTGACATAAGACAATGAACATCCACATGGAAGCAGAGAGAAGTCATTTATCTTTTGTCAGGCTAGTCGATCCAAATGATTTTATGTTATAACATCTTGTACTCCCTCCACTCCAAATTATAAGGAGTTTTGGCTTTTTAGATACATTTCTTTTACTATGTATTTAGACAGTGTATATCTAAGTGCATAGCAAAAGTGTGTGTCTAGAAAAGCCATAACGTCTTATAATTTGGGATAGAGGTAGTAGTAGTAGTTATTTTCTGCTTGCTTTCTTGCTTGTACAACTTTAAAATTGTTAACACTGACAAACTTGACAGAGGGCCTATTGAAGCATCTCACGAACTGTGTTCACTCAAACTTGTCTTTCAGCCGATTCCTACAATTTCGGGATCCACGTGCCCAAAGGCGACATCCCCTTGTTGATCCCATGGTTGTTTCAGAGATTCGGCGATGCCTCAATGAGGGGATTGAATTCCAAGGCGAGCTGCTGAATTTCCGGAAGGATGGTGCTCCACTTTACAACAGATTAAGGCTCATTCCTATGCATGGGGATGATGGCTATGTGACACATGTTATTGGAATCCAGCTATTCTCTGAGGCAAACATCGATCTCAGCAGTGTATCATATCCGGTGTATAAGCAACAGTCCAACAACAGGCTCAGCATTCAAGATCTGAACTCAGCTTCCCATGAGCATGCTCCAAAAATCCAGAGTTCAGACCACTGTGGTATACTTCAATTGTCAGACGAAGTTCTTGCACACAACATTCTATCTCGCCTGTCACCAAGAGATGTTGCATCCATTGGATCAGTCTGTACCAGAATGCATGAACTAACCAAGAATGATTACCTGAGGAAGATGGTCTGCCAGAACGCATGGGGAAGGGATGTCACTGTCAGGCTTGAGATGAGCACCAAGATGGTAGGATGGGGTCGTCTTGCAAGAGAGTTAACAACTCTTGAGGCAGCCTCATGGAGGAAGTTCACAGTTGGAGGGCGCGTTGAGCCTTCCCGATGCAACTTCAGTGCCTGCGCTGTTGGTAACCGTCTTGTCCTTTTTGGAGGGGAGGGTGTCAACATGCAGCCTATGGATGATACATTTGTGCTTAACTTGGAGGCTGCAAGGCCAGAATGGCGCCGCGTCAAGGTTTCTGCCTCTCCACCTGGCCGGTGGGGGCACACTCTATCATGGCTGAATGGGTCATGGCTGGTAGTATTTGGAGGCTGCGGACAGCAAGGTTTGCTCAACGATGTCTTTGTCCTTGACCTTGATGCTCAGCAGCCAACATGGAGGGAGGTTGCAAGCGAGGGTCCTCCACTGCCACGGTCTTGGCACAGCTCATGCACCCTGGATGGTTCGAAGCTCGTCGTATCAGGTGGCTGCACCGAGTCTGGTGTTCTTCTCAGCGACACCTTCCTCCTTGACCTCACAAAGGAGAAACCTGCATGGAGGGAGATTCCTACATCCTGGTCACCTCCATCCCGCCTCGGCCACACCATGTCCGTCTATGGTACAACTAAACTGTTCATGTTTGCTGGACTGGCAAAGAGCGGCTCGCTCCGACTGCGCTCCAGCGATGCCTACTCAATGGATGTTAGCGAAGATAGTCCGCAGTGGAGACAGTTGGCGACGACTGGATTCCCAAATGCCGGCCCGCCACCAAGGCTCGATCACGTCGCAGTGAGCCTGCCCTGTGGACGGATCATCATATTTGGGGGCTCGATTGCGGGACTCCACTCCCCAGCGCAGCTGTTCTTGATCGATCCCGCAGAGGAGAAGCCAACATGGAGGATCCTGAACGTACCCGGCCAGCCACCCAAGTTCGCCTGGGGGCACAGCACCTGCGTGGTTGGCGGCACCAGGGTCCTGGTTCTCGGAGGCCACACAGGGGAGGAATGGATACTGAACGAGCTACATGAGCTCTGCCTAGCAAGCAGGCCCGACGAGGACGACTGACTAGCTTCGTCCTTGCACATGGTTCATCTGTTTTACACCTTAATGCTATTATTCGTATCTACTTCCAGTCTGTTGATGTGTTGTGTATCGGTATAAGAAAATTTAGCAGAAATTGGTTAAAAAAAGTTAGTCTAGAAGAGTTTAGTCTATTTTGTTGTCATGGGAGAAGTTTTCTTTCATCGGTCTAGATAGATTGGTATATATATATATGTTTATTTTCATGTCTCAAAAAACCCCAAAAAAATTGAAACACTGCATTGTAAATTTACATGCCAATGTCGTCAGTTCCAATGTCTTGTACTCTTATTTTTGTCTTCACGTCTCTGTCAAATTTGACTATCGATGCACTGCTTTGTACTGTAGGTATGAAAATCATATTTAAAATATAGCGTTGCTTCAGTTTGTAGGTATGAAATTGGCCGCTGATTCAGTTTATGGTATTGATGTCTTGTCGAAATCGCGGTGTTTGGATGTTTTTTTTATGTGATGTTTGATTGAAAAGCCAAGTGCTGACAAGATTTTGAAGGCAACTCTAAAGGCCCATGGTCAATGGCCCCGTTCGCTTCGCTGAAAAAACAAGTTGAAACACTATTCCGACTGATTTGTTGTGAGAGAGAAAACGCTATTCCGGTTAAAAAACTAAGCTAAAAAGTACGGATTATAAGAGAAGCGAAAATGACCATTAATATCACTTCCTGCGTTAATGCGTTTGTTGTTTTAATTTGTTGCAAGTCATATTTTTCTATTTTAAAATTAACTAAGTTTATGAAATATCTCATTAACATCTATAATACTGAATAAGTGCACCATCAACTGCAATACTAGATAAGTGCACCATCCGCTACAATTTTAAACTAGTGTACTGCCAATAATTTTTTGGTACAGATTTTAAGATATATTTTTTAAACTTAGTCAAAATTAAGAGACTTTCACAAAACTAAAACAACCTATTATGCTACATAATATAGATGGTCCCATCGCTTTGAATGGGCATTGTTGAAAGATGGTCTCATCACTTTGAATTAGTAGTCTTGAAAAAAATTATGTCTACGTCATTGCGTCAGACTTAAAATACGACGAAATGAAAACCGGAGACATTGGAATCTAAGGGCTTTGACGTTTCGTAAAAAAAAGTTGGGAGAAAAGGAAAACGAGTTAAGAACGCACTCAACACTCTAGTACTGACGAGGGCGGTAATCTCGACTGGATGACTCCTGGCATCTACATCATCTTTCGTGTCAACAGCGAAGTGCAGAACGGCAGAATTATTGCCTTGCATATTGCACAAGTGGGACTGTTAGTATTCCCACTATGCATCGAACCTGCATGATTCTTGGTCCATACCCCCAAAAAAATGCGCATCAGATGCCACAACGGGCACGGCCTAAAAGCCGATGTGCGTGCATGCGGCCATAGGACACGCTAGCAAGAAATGCCGACAACTATGTTCTGTCCAGTTCCAGTAGCGACCACACACACAATTCCAATGCAGCCAATTCAGATTATTCTGGGACATTAAGCCAAATAGCTTTGCAAAAGCCATCATAACAGAATACCACTCGGCAGCAGGCCTGTCAAGTCAAATACTCCGTAGGTCATTCTAACACAACGCTGCAACACAAGAGAAGCAGGTCTTTTTCCCGGTGGCCGGCTTGGAGCACGAAAACCAGCATCCAGCCATCATTTATCGACTTGAAACCGAAACAAAACGTGCGGCATGACATCTAGAGTGCTTAATTAAAACATCAGCAATAGCAGCAGCTCCATCGCATACACTGGTGCGTGCGATGATGACGACAACAACAAGGTATACTAGAAGATAAGCTATCAGAATTCAAGAACAGCAGCGGTCCTGGTCACTCCCCAACATCAGCAGACACATCAGGTCGGGAGATCCAGTACATCTTACTGACCCTCTGCGGATTCTTTCGGGGCAGCAGCTTCCTTGATCTCGTCGCCGCCATCCTCCTGATGAGGAAAGAAAGAACCAAGGTCACATGAGAACCATGACTAGTGATGATGGGCAAAGAGAGCCAAAGGTCACATGCTTAACAATTCTGTGGGAAAGAAGAAACTCACGTTGGTGTCGGAAGTCCATAGGGTCAAGTTGTCACGCAGGAGCTGCATGATCAGAGTGCTGTCCTTGTAGGACTCCTCTCCCAGGCTGTCTAGCTCAGAGATTGCCTCATCAAAAGCCTACAACAAACATTGAATTTAATTCAAGTCAACTCCAGCAAATATTAAGTGAAGGATGCTTAGATTGATGACAACATCAAGTGTACTACTTCGTTGCCTAGGAATGCATCTGTCATCTGAAGTAATATATGAAGACTGTCCTCTGTCCAACTTTATGTATTCTAGACCAGTTAATCAGTCTAGCCATCATAGAAGGGAAATTGAGAATTCTCTAGGTGACTTATAATCATTAGGTTGTAGCTTGTCAATGTTCAACATGAAATAGAAAATGTATGCAACAAAACATGACAAATTGAGTGAAGAAACAACAGCGAGCATTTGTTAGCATCCCAGAGTAATTAGATCCATTACTTCAATATGACACACCTAATAGTAAGAGATAATGTTTCAGTAAATACGCATGCAGAACACAAACCTGTGTTACATGCACACAAACAGTAATCCCCTAATAGAGTGCTATAAAATTTGTTCGGGGATGCAAGTAGTTCAAGTCTAGGGATCTACAGTTCACCACAAACCAGTAATTCCGTATAGAGGGCCAACAACATGTAAGTAGCAGACTAGCGGTGATGGCCATCAATCAAGTTTTGCTTGCAATACCAATTTAAAAGAAGTTATTATAATCTACGAATCCCTAGCATCATATATCATCAGCTACAAGTGAACTATTTCCTTTGCACCATCTTTTATTGAACAAACCAAACCCTACATAAGCAGATAGAGACAGAGGCTGTCTATGCACTCCACCGGTTGTCCAGCTATCCAATCTAGGAGACATCATGTCTCAAAATGAAAATTAATCACTAAGGGAGATGGAAGGACAAGAAGCAAACCTGTTTTGCAAGGTTGCAAGCACGATCAGGGGAGTTCAGGATCTCATAGTAGAACACTGAGAAGTTGAGTGCCAGCCCAAGCCTGATGGGGTGGGTTGGAGCCAGATCAGCAAGAGCAATATCCTACAAACCAAAAACCAACAACAATGAATCTCAATTAACAAGATATGCAGTCAACCTATCAACATATGCACAAAGATCAAACCTGAGCAGCTTTGTAAGCATTCATGGTACTCTCCGCAGCATCCTTCCTCTCCGCACCTGACTTGAACTCAGCAAGGTACCTACAAAATCATCATGAGAAATCAGATACCAAGATATCCATACAGTAGGGGGGTAAAAAAAATCAATAGATCACGAATTCGTATCCTTGAATCTTCTACTATAAGAGACAGCACATCATATATAGACAAATTGGAACCTCAGCATGCACCATAAATGAAAGGAGAACAACCTCACTCAATAACGTCACAGGCACCACAATCGCTTTCCCTTTCTTTCTTTTGACTAGAAACCACAAATTACAAGAGTGTAACCCACAAAAAGATTTCAAAAAAAAAGAGGTCATGCATTAGATTTAGACCTAATCATCACTCACACCGGCGTCATCCCCACTCGAAACATCTCTATCTCTATCTCTATCTCTACCCCTATAATACACCACTTCAAATTATCCTACAGCCACCAAACAAATCTCACATCTACAGTCACAACCTAAACTACGTCCACCCCACGAAACGCGCACAGATAAAGATCACATTAAAAACGTAGGCACCGGATTAACTCTCACTCATTCTCTCTCCTTACTCAACCACATCCGACGGTCCTGCTTCTTTGGATGTGCCTTGTGCCTTGCCCCAGCGACCGCCCGCTCCCAGCCCCACACGCCCGCTCCCGCGCAGCCACAGTTTGATCCCCTCCCCCTCCTTTTCACCGATTTTTTTTTCAAAAAAAAATCTTCCTTGCGCCGCCCCTACCTCCAACCCTCCCCGTCCTGATCCGCATCGTCACTCCGTCAGGATCCGCGGCAGCCGCCCCGAACCAGGCCCCCGACCTCGCCCTCCCCATCCCCCCGACGAACACGCGACAGTCGCCACCGCTCCTTCCTAATCCACGCGCGATGCCTGCCGCGGCCTGGGGCGCGCTTCCTGCTGGCGCTGGTCATGTCCGAGCACTGCTCCACTGCCTGGACGCGCACCACCACGGGCTGAAGCGCCGGCGGCGGAAGCAGGAGATCCCCGATGCGCGATCCTGGGACCCGATGTGCTCGCGGCGGCGACGGCGCCGCCGGCCCAGCCGCCACCGCTTGGCCGGTATCCTATGGGCGAGGTTCATGGCCACAACCTTCACGCGCACGTGAGTACTCCTTGGCCCAGATCGGTTCAGACTCATGTGATTCGTGATTATCCATTTTGATGGATTCGTTTCCTTCGTGTGATTCACTTTCCAATCCGGATCAATCTGCGCAGGAAGCCCCATGTGAATGTTGACACCATTGGGTTGGCAAAACCACTTTCACAATTTCTCTGATTATGCGCTTTTGTTTAGAAATATCTTTTTTATTACTAATCTTGCTAATTGTTTTGATTTCGTGTAGGTCAATATGCAAATTTATTCAGGGAACAGGCCTTTGCTTCTGGGAGTATTCCAGTACACTTTCATCAGCTGATCCACGATGCTGTAATTTGCTCCTCTTGCTGCTTCATTTAGTTATGGGCTTATGGCTCTATGCCTGTATGGTTTTTTAATGAGAGGACCCTACTAATGAATATGATCTATTATTTTTTTGCTGGTGCAACTCTACATGTTTCTTGTAGGAACTAATTACAGCTTTGAAATAATTCTGTTTTATATGAAAACAAAATGCTTAATGAAACATTTTCTTTCATTGTTGAACTGTACTTTGGGTACCATATTTGTATAGATCCCATCAGGGCATCACTTTGCTTGCATTTTTTTATCTGTTATCTTTGTCCTTTGGCTGTGCTAACGGGTCATCTTTTCTGATGTCGGTTCTTTCTATTGGGTTATCCATCATATTGTTGTTAGCAGATGCGGCGGGCCAGCCTGCTCACGCTGCTCGGGATCTGCGCCTCCGCCGAGCGCCGCAGCGTGCTCGCATTTTTTATCTGTTATCTTTGTCCTTTGGATGTGCTAACGGGTCATCTTTTCTGATGTCGGTTCTTTCTGTTGGGTTATCCATCATATTGTTGTTAGCGGATGTGGCGGGCCAGCCTGCTCGCGCTGCTCGGGATCTGTGCCTCCGTCGAGCGCCACTGCGTGCTCCGGTCCCAAGGGTGAGTTCATCAAAGGCGCCTCTTTTTCTGGCAGTTATGCCCCGGCGCGGGAACTGCTTGAGCTGAAATGTGTCGTTGGTTTACTCTTACATTGACAGTTATGCCAACACTGATGTTGTACTTCACTTTAAGTTAAAAGACAAAATACCTTGGTTAGAATAAGATGAAGGTGTGGGATATCTGTTGTTCTGTCTGAACTGGGCTTGAATTCTTGGAGCAAGCTCTAATGGCAATTCATTTCTCTAAGTCCATCAGAATAGTTAAATTATTATTGAATTTGAGAATTTGTCCAGTTCTAAAGATGTTAGCATTTAACAAACACAGTATTAGATTTGGCACCTTCTTCCATTTTATTACTTATACAAATGCCTTCCTTTTCTCATATCCTGTAGATTGGTACAACAAATTATCGATGCTATTTTGGTTCTGGACATTGATGATCCTCCCTGAGCTATTGCTGCAGGAGCTCTTTTATTTGTTTTGGCAAGTGATGTGAGTACCTCTTAATCTCAGTCTAAATCCTGCATGCTGTTATGCTTATTAAATACCTCTCACCTTGAAGTCGCCTTCGCCTAGATGATTACAAGGTGGAGAAAAGCTATTAATTCCCATTGTGTTTTGTCTCTTAGCTGCAACCATTTCTTTCGCACTACAATGCCACTTGTTTTCACATTACGAGGCTGGCATGTCCTATGAGAAACGTTTGAGCTGTTCTATTATCAGGTAGTTCACTGTGTTGTTTCTGAAACAACATTTTCCAGTAACAGCAAAGACAAGCAGCACTCTTTTCTGTTCTTTCTGGTAGATTACCTGTCTGGTTTTTGTTTAATCCTTTTTGGTGTTTTGGGAGCAGTTCGATTTGCAATCTGCTACAATTCCATTTCTATTTCAGAATCAACAACAGCAGCTGTATTTTTCTAGCGTTTCAGGTTCAGTTCAGTATGTCTCGTCCTTCAACCTGTTAGGCTGACTGAAAGTTTTGATTCATCGCCTTTCTTCAATGGTTTAAGTTTAGTTTTTCTGCAACAAATTGTTTGGGTCGATTGCGCTTTTCATTGTCGTATGCAATAGCCTGTTCGTAAATTCATTAGCAGCTTATCTCAGTGGACGTCAATCAATAACAGAAGGACCCTAGCAGAAGCATATGACCAACAGGTACCAAGTAAGTGGCAAGGTTCAGTTTTCGTCCTGTCAACTATTGCTTTCTTGCTTCACTGACCTGCCGAAGATGAATCCGAGGAAAAGACATTGAAGATGACGATAGCTTTGGAACAGGAAGCCGAGGTGGTGGCGGCCGCATCAAAGCAGAAGGTGTAGCAAGACGAACCGAAAGGTGAGGGGATTTCATTTTCCAGATCAACTTGCTTCTACTGTCTGATTGTTGGTGGACAGCTTTTTTATGCTAATTTCGTTATCAGGTAGCTGCTATCTCGGATGTGAAATGTGATGAGCCAAAGGAGGAGAAGGTGCAGCAAGAGGAACAAAAAGTTGAGGATTTCACTTCCCCAATTGCTTTGGTTCTACTATTCAATTTTTTTGGAAGGAGACAACAAAGAGGAAGAACTGGAGGAGGGTGAGGAAGGTGAAATTTATTTTTGCACTCTATCTGTTATCCTGAAAGTTTCAAAGTTCCTTGTTTGCTCTGTAATTCGTAATTTACTGTTAGCATGGGCAAATCACAAGTTTCCATAGCCATCGGCTTCTTTGTCCATAAAAAATTAAAGAAGACCACCAGATGGCATTGTCAAGCAGATGGCGGTCCTCTGATAAAATAATAGGAGTGAATCTAGAGCTAAGTTCCTTCACTGTTGGAGGACAACAATGATGAATAGTTGTACATTTATACGCTGATTACGTTATCAGTTGATTTATATTTTAGTTTTATGACTTATTTTTTTTAGATGCCACCGTAGCGTTAGCACGGGCAATATACTAGTCTGCATACAGGTCTTGACTTCTCCAAACCACAACTACCATGGTCCATATATATACAAAGGCCCCAAATCAGATCGTGGTGCCCCCCACAGATAATAATAACCAAGCAATAAATAAGGACTCAAAACCTCCGCTAATCTAAATCCCAAACACAAAGATCCCTCATCATATACTAAGGGAAATTCCATCAGCTCCGCCACACATCGCATATAAGATCGCGCGTACATCCACCAAAAACCTCCCTCCTCGGCCACTCCATAAATAGATCGCATCGTCTACAGGCGGATACGCAGAACAAAAAGCGAGATCCGCTGGCGGTAATGGTTATACCTGTGGTAGTCGCCCTTCATCTTGAGGTAGAAGACCTTGGACTCGGCGGCGCCGGCGGACGGGACGAGGTGGGAGTCGAGCAGCGCGAGGATGCCGTCGCAGATGCGGGCGAGCTCGGCCTCGATCTTGGAGCGGTAGGCGCGGATGGAGGCAGCGTGCGCCTCGTTCCCGCGGCCCTCCTCCTTCTGCTCGATGGAGGAGATGATCCGCCACGACGCCCTGCGGGCGCCGATGACGTTCTTGTAGGCGACGGACAGCAGGTTGCGCTCCTCCACGGAGAGCTCCTCCCCGCCGCCGGCGCCGCCCGCGGAGCGCGCCACGCGCTCCATGAACTCGACCATCTCCTCGTACCGCTCCGCCTGCTCCGCCAGCTTGGCCATGTACACGCTCTCCTCCCGCGTCGGCTCCGACGGCGACATGGCTGCGAGCGGGGCTGGGGTGGGACGGGTCGGCGGATCGGGATCGCCGGCGGCGGCGGCGGCACGGGCGGGGTCACACGGTTGCAGTGGCGCAGAGGATCCTGTGGAGCGGGCGGAAACGACGCGTTTGTGCGGAGGTGGGGAGGCGAGGGGTGGGGGCATTTGAGGAGGGCTGCGCGCGGGGTGCGGGACCCGCATGGCAGTTGGATGACGTGGCGGTCAAAGGAGCGTCGCGCGCGCCGCGGGGATCGGTGCGGGGGCAGGGTGTGTGGTCGGCAGTGTGGCGGGGAGGTGGGTGGACGGGGCGTGGTCGGTGGAACACGTGAGGATTTCTGGTTGGGTGGCGATGGTGTTTGCTGTGCGAACGAGGAGTGGACGAGGAACGTGAGGTGCAGAGGCTTGGGCGGTCAATCTGGGGGATGGGATGGGCGGTGAAGCTTCGCCCATGCTTCTGCCATTCAAATTAGTACAGTGGTTTTTTAATATAATAAAATTTGGTTTATACGTCCATAGTTTACAAAGATGCACCCGGTGTTTGTATTTTTGGCCTCGTTTAGTTCCTCTTAAACTCCCAACACTACGCAAAAAGAGATTCTCCGTCACATCAAATTTGTAGTACATGCATGGAATACTAAAAGTAGACAAAATTAAAAACTAATTGTATAGTTTGGTTGTACTTTGTGAGACGAACATTTTGAGCCTAATTAGTCAACGGTTGGACAATTATTACCAAATACAAACGAAATGCTACAGTGACGCTATAGTACGTTTTGTCAACTTTACACATCCAAAGTTTGGCAACTAAACAAAGCCTTCCATTGAGATGGTAGATGTATTGCAAAATCTAAAAATCTACGGTAATGCTGCTTATAGATCATCGTTAAGTCACGTCGCCTGTTCGTTTTGCGCCCGCCTTGGCTGCTTGCTCAGCGCGCTGCGCGCCTCTACTTTGCGATGAACCCTGTCCTCAGCCGTGCGGTCCCGCCCGGGCCATCGCCTTCGTGCCCCCACCTAGACACACGTCTCCCGTCGTGTTCGCGCTCCATCTGCCTGCCCTTGCCCTTGTCGAGGTTTGTGCCGCCGACGAGCTCCACATCGGTGACCTCCGCGCCACTCCACGGCATCGAGCTCTACACTGGCGTCGAGCTCCGCTTCGACGAGCCTCCATTGTTTAAGCAGTAAGCAAATGCTACAATAAAAACGTATGTTGCAATAGTATGTTTAAGTTTTTTTTCACATGTTTCAAAGGTAGTTGAAAGTGTTATATCGATGTTGCAAAAGTAGATCGAGATGTTGCACATTGTTGTAATGGTTATACACGTATGTTTCAAGTATATGTTCCAAATGTTTCATCTGTTCCAGACGAATGTTGAAAAAGTAAATCTAGATGTTGAATATACATGCATGTTGCAAGCATATGTTTCAAGTGTTTTCAGGTGTTTGATATGTATGTTTGCGAGTGTTTTATCTGAATGTTGCATATGTTTGCAATTATTTACAAATGTTTTTCAGACGTTTTTCACAAGTGTTTCAGACGCTTGTTTCAAGTGTTTCATTTGTCTTCTTTTATATGTTGCAACGGTTGCATCTGGATGTTTCAAAAGTAGATCAGGTGTTGCATATGGGTTGCGCGTGGGCATCGGGCGGCAGCGTGGACAACGTTCGGGGCGACGTCCAGAGCGACACGGGCCCACCGCTGGTGCACTCCCTCGCGAGCCCGACGCGTTATGCACTCGTCCGCTCCCTCTGTGCGGCAGCGTCCGGACGCTAGCGCTCTGGACGGACGTCAGTTTTGACTTTGTTCTAAATTAGGAGTCAGTTTTGACTTTTTTCTAAGTCTAATAGAACTTATCTAATTTGATTAAATTGATAGAAAAAAATGTATTAACCTCTACCATATCAAAAGAATCATTGTCAAATATATTTTGTGATGTATCTAATGAAGATTGTTTGACATAGCCGTGGTCTGTAAATTTTTCCACAAATCGAGATAAAGTTAAAAAAATAACTCAACACAGGGCTTAAACGACTTATAATTTACAACAAAAAAAAAATCATCTCTAATCTCGCCACCGATGGTGTTGTACTATCTCTGAAGCAGCCAAACGTTTCTCCTTAAGGGCCTAAGCCCATTGTTACAACAACACTTCTCGTTTTGTGAGGCCATGTCTATACAAACCCCAAACGCTTAGTTCATTGAGAAATCTAGGGTCTTTTGGGTGCGTTCGGCCTGATGGTGCAAATGCTTGGGAGGAGCATACGGCCGGTGGTCAAACACCACTTCAGAGAAAAAGGAATGGAGTGAACTATGATAGAGTGTCATCCAAGGTGAAGTGAACTATGGAAGATTAGAGTGTCATCCAAGGTGCGTGTGTTCTTACGGAGATTAGCCCGAAATTCTGTACCGACGGGTGACGTTTGTCATCAAAGGAATATAGCACCGAACAAAAGATGCTCTTTATGTGGGGAGTCAGATTCATGGAAACACTCGCTAATTGAGTGTAATGTTTCAAGATGTGTGGAGCCTAGAAAGGGAAGAGATCGTGGAGTTCCTGAGACAGGTTCCATAGGTCGACACGAGGACCTGACGCGGGTGGTGGTGCGCCTTTGGGTGATCTAGTACATGAGACGTAAGGCTATACACGAGGGTCAGTTTCAGAGCCTGCTCTCTATTCACTGTTTTGTGAAGCGCTTCATTCACGAGCTGGAGCTAATCAGCCAGTGACCAAGGTGAAGCAGACAGTCCAGAGGAGCGGAGCAAGGTGGATTAGGCCTCCTAGTGGTCTTGCAAAGATCAATGTCGATGCGGCGATTTCCAAAGACACGAGGACACGCCAGTAGAGAAACGATCTTTGATCCCACCTTAAAATTTAGCTTTAGTCCCAGTATTTTTCGTGTCCAGAACTAGAAATACCTTTATTCCCAGTTTGTAGCTTCAAACGGGACTAAAGGACCCTGCCCAACGGCTACTGCGACAGGCTTTTGCTGCAGGGGACCTTTAGTCCCGGTTGAAGCTACCAACCGGGACTATGGTTAACTTTTACTCCCGGTTGGTCCCTCCAACCGGGAGTAAAAGTCTACTCCCGGCTGAAGGCTTTGTTCGGGACTAGGAAGGGACCTTTAGTCCCGGTTTCTGTCTCCAACCGGGACTAAAGGTCCCCTCCTATATAGCCCTTGTTCTTCTCCGAGCCCGAGCCACTTCGAGCTCAGTATTCTTGCTTCATTGCCGTCCTCTCTTCTTCCTCATTACCGGTGTATCACAAGATTTCTTACATTCCTCCATTGATTCTTCGGTTCTGAAGGTTACCAACTTTATACTCTTATGTTTCATTAGTAGCTTATTTCATTTTGTGGACTAGATATATGTGGTTTTTTTATGTTAGATTTTTTTATTTGTAAGTCAATTAAGCTCAAAATCACTTTAAAGTTTGTGTATTTGGATGAATGAAGGTTAAAGTAGTTATTCAAAACTAGTATTGAGTTTTCAATTCTAGCATACATAGCACACTTCATGGTTTGGAGATATAGAGAATTTTAGAGTTTTTTTAATTTTATTTGTTTATAAAATGAGAAATTTATATTATATTAAAAATGAGTATAGAGAGTAGATGGCAACTGCTTCCGGGTCCTCGGCCTCTCATCGGGTTCTAAAGCGACTGAGGCCGGACCTTCCTCTCATTGCATGCGGCAAGTGTGAGGAGAAGATTGTGATGGAGTACCAGGTGAGGAAGGAGTGTCCCAATAAGGGCCATATCTTCTACAAGTGTCCGGATCGCAATGTGAGTTATTTTGTCACATTTGATGATTATGGTTAATTTATACTTATTTTCATGATGATTGTGATTAAAGTTCTAATTTTTTGTTTTAATTTCAGTGGGATGGCAATGAATGTTCAGGCTGGTACTGGGAGGAAGAGTATGTTGAACACGTGCAAAACTCTCTTGCACAGGCGGCTACGGCGGTTGATGAGGCAGTGATCGATATGGCCAATAGTCGGTTGAGAATCTTAGACTCATTAAGAAAAGAGCAAACAGAGTACCAAGACATGATAGATATTATCCAAGGGTAATATGGTCTCTCTAGCAACTATATATACCCCGATCTCTTAACAGCAACAATTATTAAAGACCAAATTAATGTTTTATTTTATTAGGCGCAGTGTTTGGAAAAGTTTCATTGAGAATCACCACATGAAACATTGCAAAGCGCCACTGGATGTAATCGCACACAAAGTAAGTACTATCTACATTTATATATATATAATTCAATTAACACCATGCATGCTTTCAATTCATCGGATCTTTTTTCTCGTAAAAGTGGGTTCTGAGGCAAGAACAGGGGACAACTACTGCAGATACTATGTTTGCGAGTTTATCGGGGCGTACACAAAAAGAACTCCTGAAGAGATCCTCAAAGTATGTTATATAAATATATTCATATATTCACAATTTCTTTTGTTGCTCATATATATAAGTAATCAAGTGACCAACATATATATATATATATTAATATTTTTCCTTTAACTTTTATTGAAGACTCTATGGTTGAAGGAAAAAATCATACGACGTGACCAACTAAAAGCAATTCAAGAGATCATAGCAGGATTTCTTAATGACTAGGTCCTCAACCCCGCCGGTGAGTTCTACAATGACGTCAACGAAACGTGGAAGCCAAACTAGATGAAGTAATTTTGTTATCCTAAGGATATGATAGAATATACAATGCAACCTTTATTTGTTATATATATATATACATACATACATACATATTATATGTACATAAAATAACATTACAATATATGTATATGCATGTAATATATACGTTAGTTTCATACTTTAGTTTGTACAAAATGTTCGAACATTATAAACGTGTAGAATACGTATATTATTAGCAGCGTAGAATGCGTATTCGAAAACCAAAACAAATCATCAATTGAAAATAGAAACAAAAAAAGAAAAAAAGGAAACCTTTAGTCCCGGTTGGTAATACCAACCGGGACTAAAGGATCGCCCCACGTGGCCAGGCCGAGAGACCCTTTAGTCTCGGTTGGTCTTATCAACCGGGACTAAAGGTGCACCTTTAGTCCCGAGCGCGAAACCGGGACTAAAGGAGGGGACCTTTACTCCCGATTTCGTACTCCCAGTTCCAAAACTAGAACTGAAGGCGGTTGAGAACCAGAAGTACAGCCCGTTTCTCCACTAGTGACCGCATCGAGTATGGCGGTCACTATGTAAAAACGTTTTTTAGCAACGGGACGAATTTTTTATAGGGGCGGCTGATGATAGAGCCGCCCCTACAAATGGTTGCCAAATGAGTCGTCCTTACAAATGAATTTGTAGGGGCGGTCGGTGTTATCAGCCGCCCCTACAAATGGCTCGATTTGTAGAGGCGGCTGTATATCCAGCCGCCCCTACAAATTGATTTGTATGGGCGGCTCAATATCCAGCCGCCCCTAAAAATTGATTTGTAGGGGCGGCTCAATAATGAAGTGCCTCTACAAATGGTCGCCGAATATTAAAAAGTAAGCACTAAAATTCAAATTTTGTAAACGACCTCGGATGAAGAAACAATCAAAATGAAAGTTGTAGATCTCGAAAAGTTATGAAACTTTGTAGTTGACAACTTTTTCAGTTGAGATCATTTGCTACTTAAAAAGGACTGTTTGAAATTATTATTCATGTTTTGTCCTCTAATTCGGAGCCAATTCTTAAAACTGGTCTAATTTTCGCATACGAACTCCGTTTTCGACGTTCCATATATGCAAATCGATCAGAAAAAAAATTCGGATCCGTCCATCCCCTGCTTTGTCGGGGTTCGGAAATTTTAGATTGGTCAAAAAGTGGTCACAAGATCCTCGTTTCGTGGTCACAAGGTTTTTGTCGATTTTGATCCAGTTTTCTGAAAATTCCACAGACCACGTCTTTCACTTGTTTGAGCTCATATTTTCTGTGGTTACTTCTTTTGTGCTCCTAAGTAAAGGAAAATATCAAAAAAAATAAAATAAAAAAGTCGAAATTTTCCAAAAAAAACAACGAAAGCCCAAAAAATAGAAAAAAAGAGAGGGACAAAAGAGGAATAATATCTAGAGGAGTACATAGAGAAGGCCAAACGTTATTTTGGAACACTAATTGATTTCAGATGAAAAAATCATGAACATAGAAGTTGCAGAACTTATCAAGATCTAAAAGTTTTATTTTGGTCATTTCTTCATCCAATATAGTGGTAATAACAGTGTTCACAAAATTTACATATCCCTTTTATAGTTTCATAAACAATAAGAGGGATATGTAACATTTGTGAACAATGTTACTACCACTATGTTGGATGAATAAATGATTAAAATAGAAGTTGTAGATCTCGAAAAGTTATGAAACTCTATAGTTGACAACTTTTTAATTTAAAATCATCTTGACAAGGAAAATTACCTTTGAATTTTTAAAATTTGAAATTTAAATTTTGTAAACGACCTCGGATGGAGAAACAACCAAAATAAAAGTTATAGATCTTGATAAGTTATGAAACTTTGTAGTTGACAACTTTTTTATTTGAAATCATCTTGTCAAGAAAAACTGCGTTTGAATTTTCAAAAATTTGAAATTTGAAATTTTTAAACGACCTCGGAAGGATGAACAGTAAAAATGAAAGTTTTAGATCTTGAAAAGTTATGAAACTTTGTACTCGATAACTTTCTCATTTGAAATCATCTTGTCATGGAAAACTACGTTCAAATTTCTATTATTTGAAATTCAAATTTTATAAGTGACCTCGGATGGAGAAACTACCAAAATGAAAGTTGTAGATCTCGAAAAGTTATAAAACTTTGTAGTTGAGAACTTTTTCATTTGAATTAGTTTAGGGCCTCAAACAATCAATTTATGCTCAGTTTTGTATAATACATGAGGAATCAAAATGGATTGTGGATACAAGTGAATGTGAGGTATAGTGGTAGAGGAGATGGCGCGAGAGAGAGGTCGCCGGTTCGAATCCCGGCACACGCAAAGTGTGCAAAAATCATGAAAAAATGCTACAACCATAGAGTGAGGGTGTGTGTTGTGGGGACCTCCTCGGTTAAAAAAAATTTGCTATTTTTTGCCCCTTTTTCGTGGTTTCTGAAAATTGATTTGTAGGGGCGGCTCAATATCAGCCGGATTTGTAGGGGCGGCTGATAACACTAGCCGCCTCTACAAATCGATTTATAGAGGCGGCTGATAACACCAGCCGCCCCTACAAATCGATTTGTAGGGACGGCCTGAGAACCGCTCCTACAAATCAGTGATTTTTAGCCACCCTTTCATAGAGGCGGCTGACCAAACCGCCCCTACAAATAGTCTTAAACCGCCCCTAAAAATACTTTTTGGCGTAGTGGGTGGCTAGGGGATGAATCGGGCCATTTCCTAGGTGCCTCGGCCCTTGTTCTTGAAGGTACAGACGAATGACTAGCACTTGCCAGGGATCTGGGTCTGCAATCCTTTGTGTTGGCAACAGACTACGCAAACGTGTTGAGGAGTATATAGGGTGATGGCTTTGAGAGACACGGAACAATCATCTTGGAGATCAAAAGTCGAGAAGAGAAGCCTTTAGTAAGGTGGAGTTTATCCATGAGGGTAGGCATGCTAATTTTGATGCTCATTTGTTAGCTAGAAGTTCAGTGATCAATTTTTTTTGGTAGGCATGTCTGGTTCCTTTCTCCGTGACGGAGTTTGTAATATAATTGCTTATGAATGTAAATTAGGGAGGGTTGTTTCTAAAAAATATACAAACCCCAGTTAGTTCATTGCACCCATATATTTTCTTTGTTTCTATGTATAAATAAACATTCTCTGAACTAAAAGGCCTGAGTCAAGAATTTTTCAATGTCATTTGGGGATCCGTGAAGACCTTTCACTTTTTTTTTTTGGGAAACGACTTTTTTTGAAAACGAGTTTTGGTAGTATGTGTGTTTAATTCAGTGTATTTGAGTTAGTGTGAGGTAGCAATTTTTCAAAGTTTGGACCTTTTGAAATAAGACGAAGTGGAGTAAAAATATATACTCCTTCCGGTTTATGTAGGGCGCATTAAGATTCGATAAAGTCAAACACGTAAACTTTGACTATTAATTACTCAAAATACATAGTATATGGCTAATACTTTTAACTTAAATTAAAAAACACATCAATTGCGTCCTATTCACACGTCGTTCTAGTAGGAAGACATTTCTTTTATATTAATTGAAACTAACACTAGTCAAACATAATTGTCACATTTAACTTTAATTGCTCTTTTGATCTGCGCCATTGACCACTAATCCCTTTTATAAAATATTCTTAAAATCCTTCAGATTTATCTTATTTTTAAGTATATACAAATATAACCTTTTTGTTTCCAAACTGAATGTTTTCAAAAGTGATCCATTTTTATTGTTTTTAACATGTAACCAAATCTCGTCCTCAACACATGTTTTTACTACTACTACACAGATGAAATAGAATAATGTAAGAGAAATAAATGGTCGTGAGTATTATATATACCTTAGAAAACTTTCCCAAATCCAGAAAGGGCTATCGGTACACCCCACTCGTTTGTTGTACTGATATTTACATATGTAAAAATAGCATTGCGAGTGGCACGGGGGAGAAAAGGATATATCTGGTACAACTCCGCTTTATCGGTGAAATAGATTTTTTTTTACTTCACCTCTAGGAACAGCTTAACTGGTGGAGATCAAGCTGTGTTTATTGAAGTGTTTGGTAAAACAACTTCTCGTATAGTAGATAAAATAATAAAATATCCATAATACCTTTTTTTTCCTTCACCCTTTCTTTTCCTTTTTTTCCTTATCATTATCTTCTACGACTCGTGAGGCCTCTGCGGACATGCGGACATGCCTCAGATTCCTCCACACGATGTCAGGATGAATGGATGGAAGCTATGGTCATCCGTATTTTAGAAAGGATGAGTGTCTGGTTTGTTGCAGCTACGAATGCAAAGTGAGTTGAGTCTAAGTTTGGTAATGCAAAGTGAGTTGAGTCTAAGTTTGGTGGGCCGAATGTAAGGGGGTGTTTGATTTCTTCTCCTAAACTTTAGTCGCTGTTCCATCGGATGTTTGAAACATGCATGAAGTATTAAATATAGACTAATTACGAAACTAATTGCACAGCTTGCGACTAATTTGTGAGGCGAATCTTTTAAGTCTAATTAGTCCATAATTTGACAATGTAGTGCTACGGTAAACATGTGCTAATGACGAATTAATTAGGCTTAATAAATTCGTCTCGTGGGGTACCGATGTATTCTGTAATTTGTTTTTTTAATAGTATCCGAACACCCCATGCGACGTCCTCACATGACACCTTCTAAATTTTAGTCACCGGATCCCAACACCCCTAAGCATGCTCGAGCGAATACAAGATGTTGAGACGATTTCTGTTGTATGTATTAGAACGGACATGTACCAATGACGTGTGGGTCCTTTGCAGTATACAACTTGCACAGAGCCAGGCCCAACAGATATGCTCGATCCGAGGACATTGCAGGATGCTGCATGTTGCCATCGTTTGCACGCACGGAGCCAGGGTTGAATTAAAGATTCCATCTACCAAACACATCCTTAGTAGCTCCGTGTGGCCGCACCGAAGTGTCCCTGTCCTACGTGCGCGCCCGTGCTTCGGTGTCCCCGGCGTCCGCCCGGTCCGGTAGCTCCACGCCCCGTCGTCCTTGGAGTCCGCTCACTCCTCAGCGTCCCCGTCCTTCAATGCACCACGCCCGGTGTCGTCACGCGTCTCATGGGTCACGACGTGCTCTGGTCCGCGCGCGCTCCGACGACTCCCGACGCCGTGCGTCACACACGCGGCTCGACAACTTTGCTCTGGTCCATCTGCGCCGTGATTTCTATTCAGAAAGGGCTCCTCATTTGTACCCCTGAAACAGCTTCAGGAGTGCTCAAGAATCTCTACAAAGGGCTCCTCATTTGTACCATAGGAAAGCCAAGCCTTGGTGGCCACGTGGATCAAAGACCCATTGAATTTCTATTCAGAAAGGTGAAGAATTAACGGGCCAGCCCGGAAAACCTTGTAGCCCACTTTGGGTTACGGTCCAAACCTGTGCGTGCCAAAACTTCCCTAGGGTAGCCTAAATAAAGAGTTGTTTGGCAAAAGCTTTTTTGGTTGGCTGCCAAAGGAATGGTCAAATTACTGAACCAATCTTTGGCCGTAATCATCAGTGCCCCCAGAAAACGGCAACTAGACAAGGACATGCAACGAGGCATAGGCAGCAACATGTCCCGGCAAACAAAGAGCAACAAAGCAGCGCGTGGTCACGTGGAGATCAGACTCAGATTCTGATAGATCACCGGGCGGGCAACCACCCTGAGCGAGCGTTTGGTCCACTAGCTAGCTCTTGCAGTTGAGCTAACATATATCACGGAATCTTTTTTTTTTTCCTTAGATAAGGTTCAAACGTACTGAAATTCTGGAGCGTATGCTGACACGCCTCCAGTTCATCTCCGGATTAAGTAAGCCTCAAGCACGAGCCAGTAGTTGAAGTACTGTTACTTAACGTCACGATGAGTAGAGGGAAACAAAGCAACAAAATATTGTTAGTTCGGTGAGGTTCTCCGTCGAGTCGTCGCCATCGGCCATCCTCCATCCATCAGTTTATTGTGCGAAGCAATTGGTGGACTACTTCGAACAGCTGCATTTTTCCCAACCAACCCGCACCAAACTTAAATTCGCACTTATATATAATCCCCTATTAATAATTCGTTCATATTTAGCTTTCATTCAGCAGCTCAAATAAACCTGCTGCATGCTGCAAGAAAACCGCCGAAACGCAGCAAGTACCCAGCCTTTGATCCATTGAGTAGCACTCCCCGGCCCAATCCCTTCTCCGAATCACCAGCTACCAGTTGTCCATTAATGGACGGAAGAAGAAGGGAGCTCGCCGTCGTCCGTTATCCCCTGCAACAGCGGTGCAGTACTGGTCATTGTCATCGTCGTCGTCTTCTTCCTCCTCTTCTCATCCTGCTGCTCGCCGTCGCCAGCAGCCAGTCGCCCACCGCCGCCGGCAGCATCTTCGGCGGCGGCGACGAGGACTCGGTATCGTCTCTGACCCATATATATACCTTTCAGTCCATGAAGCATGGACGCATATGTATATATATACTCATTGCAATGCGATGATCCATCTGTGTGCATCCGCGTGCAGGAGTGCAGCCGAGCGTGCGAGTCCCGGCACTGCACGGGTACGTATTAGTTGCGTGTCTGAATGTTGCGTGCGTGGAACCAATGCATGCAACTGACTGTATGTATGTTTTTGGCATCGATGATGAGCAGCGCCGCTGATGCGCTACGGCAAGTACTGCGGCGTGTCCTACACGGGGTGCCCCGGCGAGGCCCCCTGCGACGCCATCGACGCCTGCTGCATGCTCCACGACGCCTGCGTCCAGGCCACCGACAGTACGTAATACATATATGCAACAATTGTTCCATCACAAGCATTCTTCGTTCATTTATTCCAAGATCGATCGAGTAGTACAAGATCTCTCTTCGATCTCTTTTCTCGTTTTCATCCTGCCTGCTGCTTTAATTAACTGATGTGTTCTTTGCTTGTGCGTGCATGGAACGCATGCAATGCAGACGACTACCTCAACTTGTTGTGCAACCAGAGCCTGCTGGACTGCGTGGCGGCGGCGAGGCCGACGGCGGTGGCGGCCACGTTCCAGGGGAACCGGTGCAACGTCACGGACGTCGCCGACGAGATCACCACCCTCGTGGAGGCCGCCGTGTACGCCAGGGGCATCCTCCACAAGCCCTAGTACTAGCAGCTAGTAGCGTGTGTATGTAGAGACACCGGATATGAGCTCACCGGGGAGGGACCAGCAGGCGCTCACTCGTACGTCGTCCGGGTGGATGGAGAGGCTGGCCTAGAAAAGTTTGGTGGGATTGCTGCTGGCTGATGGCTTTGTCCAGGAGTGCTGGACAATGTGTACAGATCTGAAGTACTACATATATATGTGCTTATTGCATGCTTGCGTCATGATTCTTCACATTTTCCCAATTGCATCTCTCGGGGAAGTAAAACAAAAATGAAAACGTGACTTCTTGTTCCCACGAAAAGAGCTTTACATATTACCCCTCCGTTCCAAATTATAAGTCATTCCAGCTCTTTTGGAGAGTCAAAGTATCTTAAGTTTTACTAAAATTATAGTGAGAATTTCAAAGATTTATGACATCAAATAGATATACTATAAAAACATAAATAATAAAGAATCTAATGATAATTAGTTGATATCATAAATATTATTATTTTATTATATAAATTTGGTCAAATTTGAAATGCTTTAACTCTCCACGAAAGTTGAATAACTTATGATTTGGGATGGATAGAGTACTCTGGAAATATACCGAGCAATGACGTGCTCGACACACGTTGGCATATTGAACTGTCACACTGCTGAATGATTAGTTCTCTTCGCGAAAATGTGGGATAATTGATCTTGTGAATACAAACATATATGATTCACTAGTCACCACCACTTTTTCAGCGCGAATCATATAGTAGAGACACAGACCACTACTACAGAATGGACCTGTTGTCCTGGGCGGTAACAGCCTTTAGTCCCGGTTACCGCGCTGGGACAACGATCCCGGGACTAAAGGTGGAACCTTCAGTCCCGGGTCATCGAGCCGGGATTAAAGAGGGACCTTTAGTCCCGGTTGGTAACACCAACCGGGACTAAAGGCCCTCCAGCCGAGCGAACCTGGCGCACCCTTTAGTCCCGGTTGGGGTTACCAACCGGGACTAATGGTTCACCCTTTAGTCCCGGTTGGTAACCCCAACCGGGACTAAAGGTTCCTTTTCTTTTTCTTTTTTTTTGTTTAATTTGTTTTCAGTTCAGTTACACGTATTTGTTTAATATATAATATGTTTTTATGTACGTATTCTACGTTGCTAATATAAATACACGCATGCATATAATTACATCTAATTCTCATCTTGAGCATTATTATATTCGAATAAAGTATGAAACTATATATATTATAGATATATATATATATATATATATATATATATATATATATATATATATGTATATATACAACACTTTCATAATCTTGTTCTCGAAAATAACGATATCAATAAACATTTAATTTACATCATTTATTCCTTAAGATCAAAGTAGAACTCGCCGTTGGGATTTAGCACTTTTTCTAGAAGATATCCTGCTATTGACTCTTGAACTGCTTTCAGATGGTCTTTTTGCATGACCCTTCGTTTCAACCATTCAGTCTTGCATTTGAAATAAAAGGAAAAGTATTAATACACATATATGTATATATATTCATTTAAAAATAAATAAAAATTGATATATACGTACTCTGAGGACATCTTCAGGAGTTCTTCTTATGTGCGCAGTGATAAATTCACAAACGTAGTATCCACACAAGTTATTACCTGGTTCCTGCCGCAAACACTACTGTACGAGAAGAAGATTATTCTCATCATCTCACACGTAAATTGAAGTACGATATAGTAATTAAACACGTGGGGAAGTGTATATAGTACAACTTACTGGTATTTCAACTACATTAAGTGGTGCCTTGCAATCCTTGCGATGTTGCCGAATAAACTCTTTCCAAACCCTGTGCGACCAATAATGTACGATCGTTAATAAATTATGGCAAAGTCTATTCAATAATAGTTGTGCGCGAGAGATCGAAATTACCCCTGGATAATGTCTATCATATCTTGGTATAGTGCCCGTTCTTTTCTCAACGAGTCAAAGATTAGTAACCGACTTGAGTTTAACTCAATGACAATGAGTATCCAGTGAAAACTGCATTGGTTTATACACACACGTACATGCATATAAGTTGTATTGATATTACATAAAATGTGTAGACTACATTATTATTAACACTTACTCAAAGTTGTACGGGAAAAGTATTGTTGTCTTGTCGTGCTGCTTCACGAAGAACTTCATGATATTCGTCTGTGCTTCAGATACCCAGTAGTCCTTGACAATAATATCGGTTTTGAATACGATATAAGGATCAATGAAGCCAACACTGGTGTCTTGTATTCTTTGGAGCTCTGACATCTGGAATCTATATATAAATATAAGTTACATGTGAGGATAATTATATACACGTATGCATGGAAGTGAGTTTATTAAATAAAAGTAAGAATCACTTACAAACAAAAGGAGCTCATGATTGATTTGTCCAGAGCGTCCAAGTGGAATAGTTGATGCAATTCTTCGAAACTAATATGTAAGATGTCATCGCCACGGAAGTAATGATGGTCTCTAAATCTGACAAAGATCCACTGCTCACCCCTGCCACACGCCTGCATGTACCACTTGTTGAGCAAGTACATTTGCGTACCCAATTCATTCAGAGCCGCAGGGTTGTATAGACTTTTGCCATATTTATAAGTCTTCCAGGTATCAACTTCCAGGTTCTGGATTGGAGCTTTGCCCGTCAATTGATCCAAGGTTAAACCAGTATCTTTAAAAAAAGCATTAAGGGCTTGAACCGACACTTCTCCAGAGTTGTCTGGTCGATAGACTTCTATGTTGGAACCATATTCATTAGCAACAACAAGATTTTGCATTGGTTGCTTCTGTTGTCCGAGCTGTGGGACATCCTTCCCTGATGCTCTTTTCCTTTTCTTATCTGCATCATGTGACTTCACGAGGGAGCGGTCATAGTCTGATAGTGGCGAAGGCTTATGAAGTTCAATCATCTTTTTCTTGTGAGCATCGACCTTCTGCCTCAGCACATCTCGTGGTGTGTAAAAGTACGGCTTCTCCTTAAGCTTTGCTTGACTCTTGTTTTTGATATCTATAAAAAAATCTTTTACTTTTTTGTCTTCTTCAGCTGCTATTTGCTCATCAGTCTTTTCAGGAAGTATTTCTTGAGAAATAACTCTTTTTCTTGGGGTCTTCTTTGCCGCTGGGACCTTAGACGTCTTTGTAGTGCGTCGCTGTGGAGGGGGTGGGGGCGGTGTTGGAGATCGGCGTGGAGGCGATGAGGCCAGTGTTGGTGGAGACCGGCGTGGAGACGTTGGAGATCGTTGTGGAGGCGGTGGGGCCGGTGTAGGAGTTGGAGATCGTTGTGGAGGCGATGGGGCCGGTGTAGGAGTTGGAGATCGTTGTGGAGGCGATGGGGCCGGTGTAGGAGTTGGCGATCGCCGTGGGGATGAAGTCGTCTCGCCCCCCGCGACGCTGTGATGAGATGGGGAATGAATGATTAGGCTAGGCTAGGGAGAGACCCTGCTATAAAAACAATTTGTGTGTCAATTATTTTTGAAGCCAATAGAAAATTAATGGAAAATAATATTTCATTCACTTTCATTCGTACCTAGGGTGAGGTAGGGGAAGCGGTGGCGCCCCAGGAATGATGATGAAGCGTTTGCGCCATTGAATAAATGTCTTCTCTGTTTCTCCTAGTGTCTTCTCCCCATCACCGCCTTCAATGTCAAGAGGAACATTGCTGTAACCTTTGAGCACTCTATCGACCGAGACGCTAGCATATCCAGGTTGAATAACTGACCCATGGATTCTTGGTGTCTTCGTTCGGTCTATTGGAGATACAACCCCGACAGCCACCATGATTGATGCATTACCATCTGGAATGTGCAGCTCACATTTTGTTAGAGGCTCAGTAATGTCATCAACAGGGAAGCGCAACCCAGCGTCGTCTTGAATAACTGGCAGCTCCGTAGAAGCACAACTGCTTTTCATCTGACCAACGGGGCTAATGGTGACTCCCGGCGTTGATTGCGATTGCATTTGACTCATTGCTAGCTGCACTTGCCTCTTGATCTCCTCCTGCATTCTTGCCTCAAGAGATTTTCTCGTTCACGTGATTCAAGCAATGCTTGTCGTGACTCATCAACAAATAGCTCCAATGCACGAATTCGTTCTGCCTCCTCATCCTTCTTTCTCTGGCGGCTTCTGTAGGTATCCTTGTCTGCTGGGAATGCGTGTAGCCACGGAACCGCCCCATAGCCTCTTGTTCGACCACCGTGTTCGGGATTCTCTAGGGCATATGTCAATTCATCCTTCTCTCTGTTGGGCTTGAAAACACCACTATCAGCTTCTTCCCTAGCACGAGCTAGTCTCTGTGTTGCTCTCTCAATTTTTTGGCCGAAAATTAGCTTGCCAGTGTCTGGGTCTAGGCTTCCCCCATGAGTGTAGAACTAATTCTTCGCGCGTTGAGGCTAGTTCTTTTCTATTGTTTCAGGTATGATTCCCTTGGCAGTAATCTCTGCTTCTAGGTTCTGCCACTTGGGAATAGCACTCCTATAACCACCTGATCCCATGCGATGATGGTATTGCTTCTGTCGGGCATTCTGCCGATTCCTCATCACACGTTCCTCACTGTCTTGAGATGTCTTGTATTCTACGAAGGCATCCCAATGGGACTCCAACTTGACAAACGCCTTAGCATTGAAATTCGGCGTAGCATTCTTCAAGATAAACTTTTTATACAATGTCTTCTTCCAACTCTGGAACAATGTTGCCATCTTCTTCATTGTCCAATCCCTCACTAGCTCCTTCAAAGCATCATCTGCTTGTAATGTGAAATGCTGAGTGATATCTCTCCAAGCTAGGTTCTTATCACGATCAGATACAAAACTAACATTAGGAGCGGATATCTTCTGCTTCCATTCACGAGCACTAACTGGGATCCTATCCCTTACAATGAACCCACATTGATTGACATATGTCTGAGCATGTGGTCCCAATGGTTTGCCGGTGTCGGTGTCGAATTCTGATATTATGAAACGGCCCTCTAATGGCTTTTTTGGCCCTCGGACTTTCCTACTTTTGTCGGTGGTTGATGTAGATCCAGAGACCGGCTACATGAGTAGAAACACAACGATTAACAACAAATATACGTACGCATGCATCTATAAGAGATGATAGATAATCGAATATACCTCGCCAGTATTTTCTTGCGCGACAATTTGTTGATCTTCAACCACCGGCATATTCAGGATATCCTCATAATCAGCAAAGTACTGACTCGTGTCATCTACATCCACATTGGTGCCGGCGTTGATAATATCCGCCATTATGTCATCACTCAAGTTATCATCCGGAGCAGCCATTTGTATCTTCAAGATAACACATAGATAGAATTATTATGGTACATAACATAAGTACATGTGATAACACATATAGAATTACTAAATCCAATTAAATATAATAACACATAATATTTCATAAGGATAAACAATAATAAGGTATAGGCTTTGGAATCGAATCAAAAACACTTTCGATCCAAAAACATGGAAATAAGTACATGTATATATATACACATAGAATGATACAATATATTTTCTCTCTCTCTCAACACATAGAAATAAGTGCATATGTCTATATCTCTAGATATGCATGTGATAACACATAGAATGTCTCTCTAGATACAATTTTCTCTCTCTCTCAACACATGAAAATAAGTACATGTATATATACATATAGAAATAATTAATTAAGTACCATATATGTATACATATAGAATCTCTCTCTAGATATATATATATAGAGAGATAGAATATATAATTACTAAATCCAATTAAATAAATCTAACATGAAATTAGATAAACTAGTAATAGATAATACATTTTAATCTAACATATATCAAAAACTATAATAAAAAACTATCTAAAAAAAACTATCTAAATAAGTACTAATTAAAATTTAATACATTTTAATCTAACATATATCAAATACTATAATAAAAAACTATCTAAAAAAACTATCTAAATAAAGTACTAATTAAATTTTAATACATTTAAATCTAACATATATCAAAAACTACTAATTAAATCTAACATTTTAATCTAATATATATTGGCCGGCCGAGAGCAAGCTAAGCTCTAGCAGGCTGTGGATCGAGGCGGATGGCGCGGGCCGGCAGGGCGTGTTGGCCGGCCACGCGCGGGGCCGAGCTGAGCACCTCGATCGCGCGAGGACGACGTATGGCGGCGGAGACGGCGGGGCTCGACGACGAGGCCGCCGGGCGCGCGGGAAGCGGTCGACGGAGGGGGCTCGGGTGCGGGCAGAGACGGGGCCGGGCGGATGGCGCGGCCGGGCGGGGGTAGAAGACGATGGCGGCGCGGCAGAGACGAGCTCGATGTACGGCCGGGCGGGGCTGGGGCGACGGAGGCGAGATCGAAGATGGCGGTGGCGGCGGCGATGATCGACGTGTAGATCGAAAGGTAGAAGATGAAACCGTTCGATATATATAGGCCGGGACCCTTTAGTCCCGGCTAGTAACACCAACCGGGACTAAAAACCCTTTAGTCCCGGCTTGTATTACCAGCCGGGACTAAAGGCCCAACCCTTTAGTCTCGGCTCGCCTTACCAGCCGAGACTAAAGGGTTTTTAGTCCCGGTTGGTGTTACTAGCCGGGACTAAAAGTATTTTGGGCGGGCACCGAAATTGCCGCTCACCCTTTAGTCCCGGTTCTTGGTCTGGGCCGGTACTGAAGGCCTGAAAATTTTGGCAACCCGCCAGCATAATTGGAAAGACCTGGGATTTTGATTTTGTTTAATACTAGGTATTCAAAACTTGGTATTCAAAACTTTTCAATTTTAGACAATCTAGGGTTCCGAAAACATATTACATAATATCCGTCTCTAAAACATAATATATTAAACATGCATCGTTGTATCATGCGGGCACAACAGTGAATTTCTTCTTGACGTATGACCCTTGGTTATGATCTTGTCGTAACCATGGAGTGTCTTCATCATTTAACATGATGCTTGGATCTTTCTTCACTATGAAGGGTGGAATTCGGACATTTCTTTCGTAATCTTCTGACATGTCTGACTTGTCTTCAATTCCTACTATATTTATTTTCCCAGAAAGAATTATGTGGCGCTTTGGCTCATTGATCATTGAGTTGATGTCTTCGTTTTTTCCTCTCTTTGATTTTGTAGACATGTCTTTCACATAGAACACCTGACTCACATCGGCAGCAAGGACGAATGGTTCCTCTTTGTATCCAATATTGTTGAGGTCCACTGTTGTCATTCCATACTCTTTGTCGACTGTTACCCCTCCTCCGGTCAGCTTCACCCATTGGCACCGGAACAAAGGGACTTTAAAATTAGGTGCGTAGTCTAGTTCCCATATCTCTTCTATGCGGCCATAATATGTTTGTATATTCCCATTTGGATCTGTGCCATCTATGCGAACACCACTATTTTGATTGGTGCTCCTTTTATCTTGGGCAACTGTGTAAAATGTATTCCCATTTATCTCGTACCCTTGGTACGTGAGGATATGCCACGATGGCTGCCTAGCCAACAAATACAGTTGCTCATCAATATTGTCATCGCCTTGACATTCTTTTCGCAACCAACCACTGAAACTTTTCATGTGCTGACGCCTAATCCAAGCTTCAGTCTTCCCTGGAAACTTGGATCGTAAGAACTTCTTATGTATCTCGATGTACGGATGCACCAATGACGAGTTCTGAAGAACTGTGTAGTGTGCTTTATTGAAATAATCGTCTTCCATGCCAATATATGTTTTCTTCCCTAAAGTTCCTTTACCACTGAGTCTCCCCTCATGTCGTGATTCGGGAACGCCAATCGGAGCAATGTCAGGAATAAAGTCAACACAGAACTCAATGACCTCCTCTGTTCCATAGCCCTGGGCGATGCTTCCTTCAGGCTTAGAACGGACTTTCACATATTTCTTCAAGACTCCCATAAACCTCTCGAAGGGGAACATGTTATGTAAGAACACAGGTCCAAGAATACTAATCTCCTTCACCAAATGAACTAGGATGTGTGTCATGATATTAAAGAAGGATGGAGGGAACACCAACTCAAAGCTGACAAGACATTGAACCACATCGTTCTGTAGAGTAGCTAGTTCCACTGGATTGATTGCCTTCTGAGAAATTGCATTGAGAAATGCACATAGCTTCACGGTGGCTAGACGTACATGTGGAGGTAGAATTCCTCTTAAAGCAACTGGAAGCAATTGCGTCATAAGCACGTGGCAGTCGTGGGACTTTAAGTTTAGGAATTTTTTATCTGGCACATTTATTATACCCTTTATATTGGAGGAGAATCCCGATGGGACCTTGATGCTGCTTAGACATTCGAACATGCTGTCCCTCTCTTCTTTGCTAAGCGTGTAGCTAGCAGGACTTAAGTAATGACGTCCATCACCTGTCTTCTCTGGATGAAGGTTGTCTCGTTCTTTCATGCACTGCAAGTCCTGGCGTGCTTCAAGTGAATCCTTTGGCTTCCCGTACACACCCATGAATCCTAACAGGTTCACACAAAGATTCTTTGTCAGGTGCATCACGTCGATTGCGTTGCGGACCTCTAGGACTTGCCAATAGGGTAGCTCCCAAAAGATGGACTTCTTCTTCCACATGGGTGCATGTCCATTAGCATCTTTGGGAACAGATTCACTGCCTTGTCCCTTTCCGAATACTACTTTCACATCCTTGACCATTGCGAGTACATCTTCCCCGGTTCGGTTATGAGGCTTCTTCCGGTGGTCTAGCTTACCTTTAAAATGCTTCCCTTTCTTTCTTACTTGGTGGTTCAAAGGAAGGAATCGACGATGGCCAAGGTACACGACCTTTCGACATCTTTTCAAATATATACTGTCAAGGTCATCAAAACAATGTGTGCATGCATTATATCCTTTGTTTGTCTGACCTGAAAGATTACTTAAAGCAGGCCAATCATTGATGGTTACGAACAACATTGCTCGTAGGTCAAAGTGTTCTTGTTTGTACTCATCCCAGACACGTACACCTGGTTTGTTCCATAAAACTAGAAGTTCTTCAACTAATGGCTTCAGATATACATCAATATCGTTGCCAGGTTGCCTCGGACCTTGGATGAGGATCGGCATCATAATGAACTTCCGCTTCATGCATAACCATGGAGGAAGGTTGTAGATACATAGAGTAACTGGCCAAGTGCTATGACTAGTGCTCTGCTGTCCAAAAGGATTCATACCATCTGTACTTAAGGCGAACCTTAAGTTTCTAACCTCATTTGCAAACTCTGAAAATTCTCTATCTATCGCTCTCCACTGGGACCCATCAGCTGGGTGTCTCAGCATATTGTCTACCTTACGGTCTTCTTTATACCACCGCAACAACTTTGCGTGGTCTTTATTTCTGAACAAACGTTTTAAGCGTGGTATTATAGGAGCATACCACATAACCTTGGCAGGGATTTTCTTTCTAGGACGTTGTTCACCCTCGACGTCACCAGGATCATCGCGCCTGATCTTATACCGCGATGCTTTACATACCGGGCATTCATCCAAATTCTCGTATTCATTGCCATGGTAGAGGATACAGTCATTAGGACATGCATGTATCTTCTGGATTTTTAATCCCAAAGGGCAGACAACCTTTTTTGCTTCGTACGTAGTGGTGGGCAATTCATTTGGCTTCGGAAGCATCTTCTTTATGAGGTTTAATAAATTCCCAAATGCCTTATCGGATACACCATTCTTTGCCTTCCACTGTAGCAATTCCAGTGTTGTACCCAGCTTTTTTTGCCCCTCTTCGGCCATCGGGTATAGCAACTTCCTATGATCCTCAAGCATGCGCTCCAACTTAACTTTCTCTTTTTCACTTTCCCATTCTTGTTGTGCATCACGAATGGCATCGCCAAGAGCATCACCGAGATCATCTTCTACCGCTACCTCTTCTTCATCTCCCCCCATTGTAGTATCATCAAAGGCACCATACTGAGCAATAATGTCATCAATGTCTAAATCTTCTCCTTCACCTTCTTCCATCATGACCCCGCTTTCTCCATGCTTAGTCCAACATATATAGTTTGACATGAAACCTGACTTAAGCAAATGTGAATGAAGACTCATTGAGCTTGAATATTCCTTTAAATTCTTACATAGGGCACATGGACAGCATATGAAACCATCCCGCTTATTTGCCTCGGCCACACCTAAGAAATAGTGCAAGCCCTCTATAAAGTCTTGGGAGCGACGATCGGCATTGTACATCCAATGGCGTGACATAATCTGTATTACACGACAAATTATGAAAACCTTGAACATAATTAAGTATTTTATTACACAACATAAATGACACACACACGGTTGATTAATTAACTAAGCCTGGCTACAACGTAAGCAATCCCAACTATCACTAAACAAACTAAAACTACAATGCACTTCAGTAACATAATTATTTTGTGATCGTACGCAACTAAAACAGACAAATCATTCTTCTGTTGAATATCAATAAGCTTCTCCTGCTGGCTCACTGCCTCATCAGCAGCATCCGCTACCTCAAGCGCACCCAAATTCTGCACGTATGTAGCATAATCTTCCTCCCAGTACCAACCATCGCATCCATTGCCCTCCCACTGAAATTAAAGCCAAAAAATATTTAGTCAAAAATATTCAAGAAAAGCAGGTCAATTAGCCATAATTATAAAATGCGTAAGAAACTCACATCGCGATCCGGGCACTTGTAGAAAACACGACCCTTGTTGGGTCCCTGTCTCTTGACTCGGTACTCCATCACAATCTTCTGCTTACACTTGCCGCAGATAATGAGAGGGAGTTCTGGCCTCAGTCGTTTCGCAACCGAACGAGAGGCCGAGGATCCAGTAACAGTTGTCATCTACTTTCTATACTTATTTTTGCAAACTAGTGTAAATTTCATATTTTCAAATATCTATCAAATTATAGCTCAAAAACATGTTTCAATAAATAACCATCCGTACTAGTTGACCTTGCTTACGTGATCATCTCGACGAGCATTTCTCCACCGGACGGCACCGTACTTGGCCAAGGAAGAGCTCTGATTCTACGAGAAAGGGAACACGGTCTTCCACGACCGTTGCCGCTCTCCCTCGTAGAATCAAAGCTCCTCCTTGACGTCCGTTACCGCTCGGCAGAGAACATGCTCGCCGACATGAACACGGTCCGCAAGTTCAACTAGTACGGATTTTCTACAATTTTCTAACAATTTTCTAAGTTTTTCATTTCATGGAAAAATTAATTCTAAGATCACGTAAGCCACCGGGGACGAGAATGGCGCGTGCTCCAGCGAGGACGAGCGAGGCGTGATTTTGATGAACTAATTTAACTTTTGTTTATCCAAACATATATGCAAATCATCATGTGATTTTGAGCTAAAAATGACATATAAAATCATAATAAAGTCCAACATATAAAGTTACACATGCATCTACATCGCAAAATGAGATAAGCTACTGATAAAACATAAGAGGATTAAGTTTGTTACCTCCAAAATCGAAGAGCAACACCAATGGAGGGGGAGAGTGCAAGAACAACAGCAAGCTGAAGAACAGAGGCAGTGAGTTTGAATAATGGAATGGCTCGGGCTCGGGGAGGAAGAATTGAGCAGAATTATAGGCCGGGATAATTAGTCCCGGTTAGGGGTCCAAACCGGGACTAAATATTAATCTTTATTCCCGGGGCATAACCCAAACCGGGACTAAAAGCTTTAGTCCCGGCTGGTATTACCAACCGGGACTAAAGGTAAACCTTTAGTCCCGGTTGGTAATACCAGCCGGGACTAAAGATCCCTGCCCCGCGAACGACCGTTGGGCAGGGACCTTTAGTCCCGGTTGGTATTACCAACCGGGACTAAAGGGTCCTTTAGTCCCGGGGGCAAAAAATGCCGAGGCTAATGCTAAATTGGGACATCGTTCTAAAGTCTGTTCTCTAGTAGTGGACGCGAATCATATAGTAGAGACACAGACGCCCACAAACATGTACATACATTCATCACTATAAACGCACACACATGCAAATATTATTTTTATGAGCACCTTCGAATACTAAGCCAGCAGATTTTGAAATTGACATAGTCACCACACATCTGTCACTGTCAATAGGCGTATTATTGCCTATCACTGGAAAACCGAAGCAACTCCTTTGAAGCAAGATCGAACCTACCACTGGCGATATCTCTCACACATGCATTGTGACTCTTAACAAACTGAAGCAAGATCAAGGCTACCATGCGAACATCTAACAAATTTTCCTCAGATCCAACCTAAATTAATCCCAACTCCTCACCTAAAGGATATTGTCTTCACTAGATATATCGTCATCTGTCATGTCGCTAGAAAACTCCTTTGAAGCTTGGATGCTTTCTAGCGTCATCTCAACATGCCTCATCATTGGTCGTTCCTCAGCTCTAAACTTGACACATGTTGCTGCCCACTACCCCAGATCTGGACATCACTGCCGGTTCAAAAACCTCCTTCACTACCAGATTTTAAATTGACAGTGGCATACCGGCAGTGATGTAGGGTTGACATCACTGTCGGTTCTTAAAAACCGACACTGATCTACAGACAATAGTATCGGTTCGTGGCTCCACCCGACAGTGTCTAGTTGAATAACATTGCCGGTTTGTAGTCCCCACCGACAGTGACGTTTGCTTCAAGAGTGTCGGTTCTTGCCCAAACCGGCAGTGTAGATCAAGCCAACACTGTCGGATTATGGCTCAAGCCGGCAGTGTTGATCAAGATAACACTGTCGGTTCTTGACCCAAGCCGGCAGTGTTGAGCAAACCAACACTGTCGGTTGATGGCTGAAGTAGGCAGTGTTGATCAAGACAACACTGTCGGTTTATGGCTCAAACCGGCAGTGCGGAGCAAGAGAACACTGTCGGTTCATGGCTCAAGCCGGCAGTGTTGAGCAGTCCAACACTGTTGGTTCATGGCTCAAACCGGCAGTGTCGAGCAAGAGAACACTGTCGGTTCATGGCTCAAGTCGGCAGTGTTGAGCAGTCCAACACTGTTGGTTCATGGCTCTAACCGGCAGTGATGGTTACGACAACACTGCCGGTTTGTTGCTAACCGGCGGTGATGGCCCATTCACATTTTATTGTTTTATAATTTATTTTAATTTATATTTTTTTGTGGGATCGGGTTTCGCTTTATATACGCTACGTAGACGACATGTCCATAAATATTAAACATTACAAATGTTACAGTTACAGTTCAAATGTTATATCTAGATCTCGATCCCTCAAAACAAAAAAGAAATGTTCTCAGACTTCTTACAATAATCTGGCGAGCCGCTCTGGGCCATACTGGTCCTTGTACTTCACGGATTGTGCAATGGAAAATAGTCCATCTTTTTCCAATACCTCGGCTAAGATGAATTTTGACAGCTTCGATTGTAGTGCGACGATCTCCATCTCTAGCAGCCTTTCGTGCTTAAATTTCTTGCGCTGTCGTTCAAAAAAGATGATATCCAAAGAGGAACAGTAAATCATTTTGTTGAATTATTAACAGACATAAATGAAATGGGGATTATACACACCAACTTATCGGCTTCTTCCGATTTCCCGCCGATGTAGCGAAGCATTGCCCACATTACATAAAACACGCATTCATTATTTCCCGCCGGCTGTGATAGGTACTTCCGCTCCATTTCGACAACCTTGAATGGGACCGGCTTCCCACCGATATGTCTTCTTCGGACACTGAGCAACATTAAAAGGAGAAACATTAAAAAGCGGGTATGTGTGATTAGAAAATAATATGTTATTAGGATCGCTTACTAATTCAGCACTGACACCAGTGCATCCAGATGATAAAATGGTTTTTTCTTCGAGTCCCACACCTCGAGCAGATTTTTGGCAAGATTAACACAAATGAAGACGAAATGGTTGCTGCAATCACAGAATCCTAATTATCGAATAATCTTAACAAAAAAAGAAGCATAAAATTAAAAGCCGAGAACACATACTCGCAGTTGTAGGCTAGAAGTATGTGGGTTTTCTTCTTCATCGTGAATTCGTCGAAAATAGCAATCAATCTCTGTTTCAGGTCTTCCACATCACATCCATAGAGGCCTAGACATGTCCTCTCATTGACTCGCATGGGGTCCAAGAAGCCTATGTAATCCCATTTGCTTTTTAGAATGCAAAATTTTGCTATACACCTACATAAAATCATGGGAAGTGCTCAAAAGTTAACAATTTGTGTATCGAGAGAGTAGTTAATTGTAATATTGTGCGTGTAGGGTACTTACATAGTCCACAGCGTCAACAGTTGAACATCGAGATCGCGTTTCTGGTATAGCTGGAACAAGCACTCTCACTCGACATCGAACTTCTCTTCTTCAGGATAATTGAAAACATGTGGCGAACGGATAATAACCTCAAAACCAAAGTTGTCCGTCTCTGTTGCTTGAGCCATGTAATATTCATGTAAATAGCGCATATATGTTGACAGATTTTTATACTCATGATCGTGAACCAAAAAATTGCCCCTTACATACTTCATTGTTGGTGTTGCCATCCCTTGTACATGATAATAGATGGTCGCGGCCTCTTCCATGGTTAATCCTGGGTTGTCTTCGACGTACTTCTGTATGTTCCTTAAATCTTTATTGTGTATTTCTTCGTCTCTTGTTGTAGCGTATTTATTCTGTGTTTGCCTTTCGAATTCAGACTTCAACATAAATGAAGGCAGTGAGGCACAGAGATTGAAGAAACTAATACAATCTTCCTTCTTGACGTGTGCTGTAAATTTTTCTTCCATCAAGGAGGTAACGCTGCCACTAAACGACCTTTTTCTTTTCTGTTGGTCCACTTTGGGAGCATTAGCGACCGAATCCAAGGACCTTTTCTGCAACTACGAGGATGTCCTTGATCTTGTTTTGGGCTAAGGTGGAGGTGGAGGAGGATGACGACGAGAATTCTGTTTTCCCGGCGCTGATGAAGATGGAGTCGGACGAGGAGGAGGAGGAGGAGGAGGAGTCTCTTTTCTCAGGGCTAATGAAGATGGAGTCGGACGGGGAGGAATAGAAGGAGACCTCTGTCTTCTCGAGGGTGATGGCTCCGGATGAGGAGGGGAGTGATCTCTGTTGGGAGATGGTGAGTTATCATCATAGGTGGGCGAAGACTCGTAGTCGTCCTCATCATCAGAGGACAATTGGTGGTCAAGCTTAATGAAGCGCTTGCGCCAGGCCACTTGAGAGCCCTTGTTATGACCAAGTTTCGGCGTGTCTTCCGCTACGGGGTACTCAATGGGTATCTTGTTATACTTCTTATTAAGTATTCTGTCAATAGTGATGCGAGCGTAGCCCAGTGGAATTGGGCGGCCATTAATTTTCCCGTCTCCCACAGGCCAGGCCTGGCCGAGCGCCACCTTGTCCTTTGTCCATTCCTGATGAATGTACAACATAACATTGATGGGTTCAGTGATGTCGTCCACCGGATGAGGCACATTCGCCTCTTCTTCGTCGAGCAGGGTCGATCCGCAGCTGCTGCGACCCCTAAACTGTGGGCTAAAGGCAGTAGGAGTAGGGTTTTGTGGTACTGCTGACCCCTTGGACAGTAAAATTTGCTCGACTCACGCTTCAACAGTCGCCTCAATCCGTGCTACCATTTTGTCTTCCATATCTTTTAGTCTCTTCAAATACCCTGCCTCATGTTCCTCACTACCCCTCGAGCGGCTCCGGTAAGTGTTAGATTCTTGGGGGAATGCTAGTTTCCAAGGAACAACACCAGTTCCTCTAGTGCGACCAGGGTGCTCCTTGGTTCTGAGTGCTTGGGTGAGCACGTCTTTCTCCCTATTAGAAGTGCAAGTCCCTTGCCTCACCTCCTCAGTTACCTAGGAGATCCTCTGGATGAGTTCGCTCATGGGTACATTTGAGGAGCTAAAGCTCCCATCCTCGGCGTGCCGTACATTCCTCCCCATACAGTATATTACCGATCTGGGCTCCCAATCGGCGGTCTCAACCTGAATACCTTCCTCAGCAAGGCGATCCATCTTTTGAAGTTCTGCTTCAAATTCTGGCACCTTTTTGGCGTAGCCATGAGAGCCGAGATGATGAGGATTTATCGCTTTCTGCGAATTCTCCTTATTCTTCCTGCTCAGTTCTAAGTAGTCCTCGGATAACCTGTATTTCTTGAAAGCCTGCCAGAAGTCCTTCTGCTTGCTAAACTGTCCACCATCGAAATCTGGCTCTTTATTTTGGAGGACAAAATTCTTGTACAATGTCCCCTTGAAATTCTTGAAGCATGTTTCCATGATTTCTTTTGCTTTTTTCTTGACTAACTCCTTGTCATACTCGGCTGGGAAAGTGAAATACTCTGGGATCTTGACATCCCATATGTAATCCTTCTCGCTTTCGGGAATCCTCCACCGGTCATCATCTTTTCCAATCCACTTCCTATACTTAATTGGGATGAAGTCCCTAACAAGTAACCCGAGGATGGTCTTGTATTTTGTCAAAGCTATAGGCGGTGAGAGTGGATCCCCGAATTCATCGAACTCAGTAATGTGCCAGTGTGCATTCCTACCAACAGGAACCTTTGACACGCCTCGCTTGGATCTGGCCTTCCTGCTACCCGAACCCTCTAGCTCCTCGGCCGGTGGAGGCTCCTGCTAGAGACACCAAGTAAGCTATGACCCTCTCAATTGATTAGCGTGTGTGGCTACATAGTGACATGATACCAAAGTTACCTGGCCATCTTGGTCATTTTGACCCAGATCGAGCAGGCCGGACGGGGTCCATGGCTGCTCGTTCTCACCGACCTGATTGACACCGTCACCGTTTGTCGGATCATGCGGCTCTCCTGTCCCAGCGATATCTACCGCTTCTTGTTGCCGATCAGTTCTTCGGCGACGGGGTAACAGGCGACGATGAGTCATGGCTGTGACACGATCGTGGTTAGTTTTGGCCGCGGACAACTACTAATAGCATATGTTCATATATATATAATATGTTTAATGCAAAGTCTAATAATAAGTCCACATACAACAAAGTCAAATAATAGCATATGTTCACCTAGAACAAATTCATTGTTTGATTGACCACATACAACAAAGTCCACCTACTCTTCTACGAAACTAAGCCTACATCAACTTCCAAATAAGAAAATCGATGCCCATAGCCATAAATAAAAGCATGACATCTTTCCAAGACCAATGAGCAATTCTCCTAATCTTCACACCTCCGGCGGGTGGCTTCTCTTCGATATCCAATGCCAGCGGATGGCCATGGTTTGCATTCATTGGACCATAGTAGGCCGGTTGCCCATGGTTTGTAAGGTAGGCCGGATGACTATAGTAGGCCCTCAAAGCTTCAGCTTCTGTGTTGTATTTTTGTGCAAATTACCAGGGTAGCGATTGACTTGAGCATAGCAATCTTCCCAGGTTCGATAAATCCCAGACATGTGACCAACATGCACTACATACCATGCCATGGTTGCCTATACATTTAAGTAAATTAGGCATGTGGTAAGTGGTAATGGTAACTCACTGAACAAGAGTTATTATTCAAGTTATATGGCCAAACTAATTCTATTTAATGTTCTTTATCCTTGACATGATAAAAAATTACCTCAATAATTGGACTGTTTATTATTCGGAGATCAATGTGGTTTAGTAATCATACTTGCTGCTACTGTCGAGCTAATTTTAAAAGTTGTTTTTAACTTTTTTTCTAGAACAAACATCTATAGATGCCTTTTTTAAGCATGCTATACATTCCCCCTAAGATTGAATCCCCAAACAATCAAATATTGCTATAGTGTAATTTGGCGGTCTAGGACTGTGACAACAGGTCTCTAAAAATAGCATTATTTTTAAAATATACTAAAACTTATACAAGAAATAAATAATTTCTTGTAGTATATATAAGAAAATATTAGATGAAAGGTCAAAGCAAAACATCTACAACAGAAAGGAAATAGGCAAGTCATTGTAATTAACCAACATGACCAGTCAAATAAAGTAGGACCCTATCAAAATATTAGAGTTGCATACATTCTTCATCTTTAAAACTATTTAAAAAAATAGTTCTATAGGTCTAAAATATATATACTCCATCCTCACATCCAAAAACATTGAGCATCGGTGGCACTACAGACTAGACATTCATGATCAAACTGTATGCTAGCATTGCAATAAAGTAGCAGTAACATAAATTATGGCAAGTAAATTATCATATCAAATAATAAGTTGTAGTACTTGGTAAATGAAAAGCCTCTACTGATTCAAGTAAGCAGTTGTGGGACAAATCAGCTAGAAATTCTTATCTAACTCTTACACAAATAGAACACTTAGCGGGCATTTCATCTAACACTTAGCGGGCAGTGAGCCATGCACTCACCGTGTGGGTGGTAAAGCAGCTGTCCGCGGGCGCTCCTGAAGGCCTTGGCGGTGCTCCGGCGTCGAGCGGTGGACGGTGTGGGGAGTGCTCCGGCGTGGGGCGGTGCACGGGCATCGGCGTCGAAGAAGAGGAGCGTGGGGCTGGGAACGGCGGCACGGGGAGCGGTGGACGGTTGCTCCGGCGTGGGGCGGTGCACGGGCCTCGGCGTCGAAGAAGAGGAGCGCGGGGCTAGGAACAGCGACGCGGGGGGCGGTGGACGGGTGCTCTAGCGTGGGGCGGTGCACGGGCGTCGGCGTCGAAGAAGAGGAGCGCGGGGAACGGTTGGCGCGAGGTTGAAATTTGGATAATTTCAACCCGCGGTGGCCTTTTAGACCAGATCTCATCACTATCGGTTCTAACTAGAACCGGCAGTGATGTACCCCCATCACTGCCGGTTCTAACGAGGAACCGATAGTGTTGTGGGTACATCACTGCCGGGCCATTCTTTAAACCGGTAGTGATGCAGGAATATAAATTGAAAGAAAATGCAAAAAAATTGTGTTGCATCCCTGATTCGAACCGAAGCCTACAAGTTCTAGAGCAGCGTACAAACCATTGAGCTATTACCTGATTTCAGAGAGTTTGAAGGAATTTATTCCTTTGAGTGATTATCTGTCCCTGCTTTGCGCGTAGGCCCTTCAACTCCTCGGCCACGCTGGTACAACTTCACTTTATCTGTCCCTGGCTCTTTATTTTCGAGGACAAAATTCTTGTACAATGTCCCCTTGAAATTCTTGAAGCATGTTCCCATGATTTCTTTTGCTTTTTTCTTGACTAACTCCCTGTCACACTCGGCTAGGAAAGTGAAATACTCTGGGATCTTGACATCCCATATGTAATCGTTCTCGCTTTCAGGAACCCTCCACTGGTCATCATCTTTCCCAATCCACTTCCTGTACTTAATTGGGATGAAGTCCCTAACAAGTAACCCGAGGATGGTCTTGTATTTGGTCAAAGCTATAGACGGTGAGAGTGGATCCCCAAATTCATCGAACTCAGTAATATGCCAGTGTGCATTCCTACCAATAGGAACCTTTGACACGCCTCGCTTGGATCTGGCCTTCCTGCTACACGAACCCTCTGGCTCCTCGGCCGGTGGAGGCTCCTGCTAGAGACACCAAGTAAGCTATGACCCTCTCAATTGATTAGCGTGTGTGGCTACATAGTGACATGATAGCAAAGTTACCTAGCCATCTTGGTCATTTTGACCCAGATCAAGCAGGCCGGATGGGGTCCATGGCTGCTCGTTCTCACCGACCTGATTGACACCGTCACCGTTTGTCGGATCATGCGGCTCTCCCGTCCCAGCGATATCTACCACTTCTTGTTGCCGATCAATTCTTCAGCGACGGGGTAACAGGCGACGATGAGTCATGTCTGTGACACGATCGTGGTTAGTTTTGGCCGCGGACAACTACTAATAGCATATGTTCATATATATATATAATATGTTTAATGCAAAGTCTAATAATAAGTCCACATACAATAAAGTCAAATAATAGCATATGTTCACCTAGAACAATTTCATTATTTGATTGACCACATACAACAAAGTGCACCTACTCTTCTACGAAACTAAGCCTACATCAACTTCCAAATAAGAAAAGTGATGACCATAGCCATAAATAAAAGCATGACATCTTTCCAAGACCATTGAGCAATTCTCCTAATCTTCACACCTCCGGCGGGTGGCTTCTCTTCGATATCCAGTGCCAGCGGATGGCCATGGTTTGCTTTCATTGGACCATAGTAGGCCGGTTGCCCATGGTTTGCAAGGTAGGCCGGATGACTATAGTAGGCCCTCAAAGCTTCAGCTTCTGTGTTGTATTTTTTGTGCAAATTACCAGGGTATTGATTGACTTGAGCATAGCAATCTTCCCAGGTTCGATAAATCCTAGGCATGTGACCAACATGCACTACATACCATGCCATGGTTGCCTATACATTTAAGTAAATTAGGCATGCGGTAAGTGGTAATGGTAACTCACTAAACAAGAGTTATTATTCAAGTTATATGGCCAAACTAATTCTATTTAATGTTCTTTATCCTTGATATGATAAAAAATTACCTCAATAATTGGACTGTTTATTATTCGAAGATCAATGTGGTTTAGTAATCATACTTGCTGCTACTGCCGAGCCAATTTTAAAAGTTGTTTTTAACTTTTTTTCTAGAACAAACATCTATAGGTGTCTTTTTTTAAGCATGCTATACATTCCCCCTAAGATTGAATCCCCAAACAATCAAATATTGCTATAGTGTAATTTGGCAGTCTAGGACTGTGACAATAGGTCTCTAAAAATAGCATTATTTTTAAAATATACTAAAACTTATACAAGAAATAAATAATTTCTTGTAGTATATATAAGAAAATATTAGATGAAAGGTCAAAGCAAAACATCTACAACAGAAAGGAAATAGGCAAGTCATTGTAATTAACCAACATGACCAGTCAAATAAAGTAGGACCCTATCAAAATATTAGAGTTGCATACATTCTTCATCTTTAAAACTATTTTTAAAAAATTAGTTCTATAGGTCTAAAATATATATACTCCATCCTCACATCCAAAAACATTGAGCATCGGTGGCACTACAGACTAGACATTCATGATCAAACTGTATGCTAGCATTGCAATAAAGTAGCAGTAACATAAATTATGGCAAGTAAATTATCATATCAAACAATAAGTTGTAGTACTTGGTAAATGAAAAGCCTCTACTGATTCAAGTAAGCAGTTGTGGGACAAGTCAGCCAGAAATTCTTATCTAACTCTTACACAAACAGAACACTTAGCAGGCATTTCATCTAACACTTAGCGGGCAGTGAGCCACGCACTCACCGTGTGGGTGGTAAAGCAGCTATCCGCGGGCGCTCCTGAAGGCCTCAGCGGTGCTCCGGCGTCGGGCGGTGGACGGTGTGGGGAGTGCTCCGGCGTGGGGCGGTGCACGGGCGTTGGCATCGAAGAAGAGGAGCGCGGGGCTGGGAACGACGGAGTGGGGAGCGGTGGACGGTTGCTCCGGCGTGGGGTGGTGCACGGGCCTCGGCGTCGAAGAAGAGGAGCACAGGGCTGGGAACGGCGACGTGGGGGGGGGGGGGGGGATGGGTGCTTCGGTGTGGGGCGGTGCCCGGGCATCGACGTCGAAGAAGAGGAGCACGGGGGAACGGTTGGCGTGAGGTTGAAATTTGGATAATTTCAACCCGCGGCGGCCTTTTATACCAGATCTCATCACTGCCGGTTCTAACTAGAACCGGCAGTGATGTACCCCCATCACTGCCGATTCTAACGAGGAACCAACAGTGTTATGGGTACATCACTGGTGGGCCATTCTTTAAACTGGCAGTGATGCAGGAATATAAATTGAAAGAAAATGAAAAAAAAATGTGTTGCATCCTTGATTCGAACCGAAGCCTACAAGTTCTAGAGCAGCGGACAAACCATTGAGCTATTACCTGATTTCGGAGAGTTTGAAGGAATTTATTCCTTTGAGTGATTATCTGTCCTTGCTTTGCGCGTAGGCCCTTCAACTCCTCGGCCACGCTGGTCGCGCGGTTCCCATGAAGATTGAAGAGCCGCTGTTTACCGAGGAGTCCCCACGAAGAGACGCCATCCTTGGACTGGTCGCGGCCCTTCAGTTCCCTATGAAGAGACGCTGTGTTTACTCCCCGACCACGCTGCTCACACCGGTTCCCAAACGCAGGCGCGCGCGCTCCGTCTTCCCATCGCATGCGCAATGGCGGTTCAATGGCATTCCCAACGCAAGCGCGCTCCGTCTTCCGAGGGGTGGGAGTTATTGCACCGTGATCAGTTCCACCCACAGACACGCCTATATAAGCTAGGCCACCATGCACGTAGTCGGCCGCCATTGCACCACCGCGCGTCAAGAAAATGAAGCACACCCTTCCCACGCGCACACCTCGCTCCGGCCCTCGACGACCACCCGCCACCACAATGCCTCGTTGCTTGAAGACAACATGGGCTATGCTGAACCCGTCGTCCTCACGTCACCCCCCGATGCCTCCACCGATGCCGTCATCCGAATCGGACCTCGAGGCGAACCTCGAGGATGATCCGGACCGTGAGACCACATCGGAGGAGGAACCGGAACCTCTTCCGGTGGAGGAGGTCATCTTCAACTCGTTGGAGATGGCTCAGAAGGAGGTGGAGGACCGGCACCTCCGCGCCATCACACAGAAGGAGACCGACGACTGCATCCTGAAGTGCGTCGTCGAGATCTCCAAGGAGGAGGAGCGCCGCCACGAGGAGGAGGAGCGCCACCGCCAAGAGGAGGAGGAGCGCCGCCGCCGCCAGGAGCAGGAGACCGAGCTGCGTCTCATGATGGATGCAGAACGGCACCGATGTAGGGCTGAGCGAAAGAAGCGCAAAGAGGAGCACCGGCAGCAGGGGGACGACGACGCAGGCAGCACCGGCAATAATTAGTAGCACTAGTGATTAATCTATGTCTTAGGACAATGTAATAATTTACTGGTGCTCAAAAAATCGTGTCGTCGAATCCTTTATTTGATCATCTTCACCTTGGTGCTGAGAAATACCGTGTTGCAGCATGTCTGTGTTCTGGCAGTGATGGGGGTACATCACTGCCGGGCCATTCTTTAAACCGACAGTGATTTCAGTGTAGCGGTTACAACATAAGTAAATTATCTTTTCATCTCCTTTCAAATACCTCCTACTGGCACAACGGTTAAGACCCCACAACTTAGCCCCCGATACCCATGTTCGAATCCCGGGCACCCCAATTTTTTTGGTATAATTTTATTATTTATTAAGCGGTGTAAAGGTCAAAAAGACAAAATAAATAAACCAGACACACATCCTATACTATCACAGCGGTTAAGTGTCTGAACTTTGTAGTTCGAGACCCGAGCTCAAACCCGAGGGCAGGCACAATTATTTTTTAATTTTTTATATATCACTGCCGATTTTTAAAATCAACCGACAGTGATAACAAGCATCACTGTCAGATTTTTCTCATCACTACCGGTTTATTGAAACCGACAGTGATGTTTATATATATTAAAAAAATTATTTTACATACTGAATAAATAGAAGCATATGTATTCCTATATTGAAATGGCTTGAATTTTTTTGGCAAGCTTGTACACCCAAATTAAGACCCCACACATGATCTTAGGTTTTTATGATTATTTTTTATTTATTATATTTTTCTCTATGCCCAATGAGATAAAAGAGGGTGAATTTCATTTTGGACCCAATATATTTTTTCATCCACTCCCACAAAATTCTTATCCCTAGGGCACATTAGAGCCTGTGTAAAAGTTTGGCACCATTTCAGATCTTTTCGTGGGTAGACTCAGTTCAACCTATAATTAAACGGTCTCGTCGTGCGAAAATTCAATTAAACCTCAGAAAGTAGCAAACCATCTCTGGAAAATCCAAAACTTGGTGTTTCCTTCACACGTGGCACGTGCAAGCCTGAGAAAAAGTTTGAGACCAATACAATACCGGAATGCATATGAACCACAGAAATCTTGATAACCTATGTGTATAGTCATGGTTCGATGAAAGGGCACATGTACCTCCGTGAAGCATGTATACACCGCCTATGTCGAAATGGCTTGAAATTTTTTTGGCAAGATTGTACACCCAAATTAAGACCCCACACAGAATCTTAGGTTTTTATGATCATTTTTTTATTTATTATATTTTTCTCTGTGCCCAATGAGACAAAAGAGGGTGAATTTCATCTTGGACCCAATAGATTTTTTCATCCACCCCCACAAAATTCTTATCCCTAGGGCACATTAGAGCCTGTGTAAAAGTTTGGCACCATTACGGATCTTTTCGTGGGTAGACTCAGTTCAACCTATAATTAAACGGTCTCGTCGCGTGGAAATTCAATTAAACCTCAGAAAGTAGCAAACCATCTCCAAAAAATCTAAAACTTGGTGTTTTCTTCACACGTGGCACGTGCAAGCCTGAGAAAAAGTTTGAGACCAATATGACATCGGAATGCATATGAACCACAGAAACCTTGATAACCTATGTGTATAGTCATGGTTCGATGAAATGGTACATGTACCTCCGTGAAGCATGTATACACTGCCTATGTCGAAATAGCTTGAAATTTTTTTGGCAAGCTTGTACACCCAAATTAAGACCCCACACAGGATCTTAGGTTTTTCTGATCATTTTTTATTTATTATATTTTTCTCTGTGCCCAATGAGACAAAAGAGGGTGAATTTCATCTTGGACCCAATAGATTTTTTCATCCACCCCCACAAAATTCTTATCCCTAGGGCACATTAGAGACTGTGTAAAAGTTTGGCACCATTCTGGATCTTTTCGTGGGTAGACTCAGTTCAACCTATAATTAAACGGTCTCGTCGCGCGAAAATTCAATTAAACCTCAGAAAGTAGCAAATCATCTTCGAAAAATCCTAAACTTGGTGTTTACTTCACACGTGGCACGTGCAAGCCTGAGAAAATTTTTGAGACAAATACGACACCGGAATGTATATTTCTAGTTGCCCAACAAATGTTACACGAATTACATGCATGACAATAATTAAACACACAAAGCCGTACATATTAAAATTAGAATCCAATTAAACTATGACCTTGAAAACCTACTAAATAAACATTAATTACCATCAGAATCACTGTCGGGATCGATCGGACCACCCACACTAACATGCCTCTGTAGCCATATATGGTAATTGATGTCACGGATTATGTATCCGCTTGTATCGATGAAGTCCAATGCCCGTATGAGTGCACTCTCTCATGCCTCACAATACCGAAAGAATGGTCGACCATAGATGTAACCTACTGAACGACCACTGCCCCTGTTAGTAATCCTTATGCAGTACTGGCATCCTTCTGTAGTGAGTTGGCCGAGGTTTCCATTGCAGAACTCCCAATCGTACCCGAGTTGCTCCGTAGCTTGGTCTAGAATGGCCCACAAGCCACATGCAGCATAGGTAAGGTCCTGTAGCGCAATCTGCATATGGAGAAAAAGAAAAAAAATTAGTGAATGTTATTACAATATTAAACAACAAATAACCACGACTCAGGTATAAGTGACCATTTTACCACATCCGCATGGTTGTAGCTCGCAAACCATTCGCTTGCTTGCGGGACGGGGATATCACCAGCATTCAAAGCAAGTGCCTTGAAGTGCGAGAAATCAGGCACATCATAGCAAATACGTCGAAGTGCCTCTAAACAAATGCGCACGGCAGTTAATTGGGCGCTTATCATGTCCGAGCTCGGTATTCCAGTCCCGTGGATATGGTTCCGATGATTTGAACCCCTCACAGGGATGAAAAAACTCAGTTCACACGTCCATAGCCGACCACTTGCATTAGATGTCGTATTCTCGATGATGTCCGAGATAAAGAACTAGCTAAGTGTTGTTCGCAACCAATCTATTGGGGATATAGTCTGCGACATATATATGCATGCAACAATGATATTAAACTAATTACAGTTATTTGTTAGCATCAAAAAACAAAAGATGTTGGAAAATATTTCATACAATAGCTGGAACAGGGAACCATGGAATGGCCATGTTAGGAGCGAATGGCTCATCGCCAGGGTGGAAACCTGGTTCTTGTGGTGGGGGAGGTCCGTTGTTCATACCACCTGATAGATAAAATGCAAAAAATATGAACTTAAAATATATGCACAAAAAATTCTTCCAAGTAAAATGTGGCAACATAATTAAATATAGGTCGAATGCAAGGAATAAGAATATATATAAATGTAGAATGCAAAGAAACATGAATATAAATATAGATCAAATGAATATAGATAGAATATTGGAGAAGACAACATATCAATACCATTGAAAAATGCAGGAGCCATGACCAAATCACATAGAGAGAGAGTGGATGTCTTGAGAAGTGAGAGTGAAACGTGAGAAATGAGACTGAGAGAGTTCGTGGGTGGGTGGGATCGATGTATGTGGCCGGCAGTTTGTTTTATATAGGGGGGCATGGACATCACTGCCGGTTTTTAAATAGAACCAACGGTGAAGGTGTATATCACTACTGGTTTTTAAATAGAACCGACAGTGAAGGTGACTAGCACTGCCGGTTTCTAAATAGAACCGACAGTGAATGTGCATATAAGTAAAGGATATATTTATTTAGATACTACAGTGGGAAAGTTTTAACAACAACGATATATTTATTTTGATAGTAATGAAATACATAAAAAAATTACAAAAAAATTAGAAATAAGTTACATATACGATAACAAAGACCTTACACTAAAAATCCATATACGATAACAAAGACCTATTTGCGTACAGGTTAATGTTACCATCAATGTGTATCAACACATTATAATTTAACCACCTCAGTAGCATTCTTCTAGCACCAACTAGGGTCAAACAACAGCACCGAGGTGGTCTACGAGCTATACCGGTTGGAGATGACAAGGTGGCATCGATGAATCCATGCCTCTACTGTACATGGCCTTTTTCTCGGTACAGTCTAGACTACAGAGCACATCGGATTCAGCTCGGCACCACACCAATGAACCAATGCCGCTCTGGGATGGGAAATTGCCTAGAGCACACTAGGTCTCTCTAGACATACAGTCCATAGTGCACCACAGTGGATGGCTCTGTGAACCTCGTGGCATCTCCAATCTTCGGTGTTGCTCTATCTTCAGTAGCATTCTTCTAGTACCTCATGTGTGCACCATTTTGGTGGACTACGATGTATAATGATATATGTGGTTTGTTGTGAGAGGAAAATATTGTATCATGGCTGATAAGGCCTGGCTGAAACTAACATGCATGGAGAGGCTAGCTCATAGCCGAGGGCCATTTTATAGGGGCTAGCAGTCGTGGTACATTTTTATTTCTAAACTAAAGTTGTCGGGGTAGGTGGGAGCAGTGTTCGAACGGTTGTGGTCATGGGAGCACTGTTGGCATGTGAGGAGCATCTACACATCATTGTCGGTTTTAGTTTAAAAACCGACAGTGAATTGGGCCTTCTGTGTCGGTTTGAGCAACCGACTATGATAGAAGATATCACTGCCAGTTTTGAACCCAAAACCGGCAGTGAAGGGCCCTACGGCCAACTTTAGGTAAAAAAATATAAAAAAATAGTGTCGGTTTGGAGCCTGCCATCGCAGCCTTTTGTAAAAAATATAAAAAAGTTTGGCCCGCCTGGGATTCGAGCGCGGGTCTCAGAGTACAAAGTGCGCGGCCTTAACCGCTGAGCTAGAATAGGGAGTTCACTTAGTTTACTTTTCTTTATTTATTTATTAATAGAAATAATGCAGTTAGTTTATATTCTAAAATAACACAAAAATTTGTGTCTTGATTATTTAATTCTATGATAATGAATTAATGGTCTATAATTATCAAATAATAGTGTTTGTGAACATCATCTTAATATTTGATTACATAGTCAATAATTAAATTGTAGAGATGCGCACAAAACATAAATTAAATATTCAGTGTGAATTACTGATACAACGTCTGCATAATGATTACATAGTTAACAATAATCTAACTATCTTTAGGTGCATCAACAATGAGGGCCTCATTGTGATCAATTCGTACGTAAGCAGGTTCGTCACCCTCTTGAAGGATAGGTAGGGGTACGTTCGTCCCGAATGCAGGCATTTCCTGATAGCCCCTGTAGTCTTCTTCATCCGTCACTCCATTGACACCGACAATCTTCCTTTTCCCTTCTAGGACTATTTTTAGCCTTCCTTTTGTCTTGTTGTCCCTTGCATAACATCTCTTGCAAGGATGAACGTGTTGTCTCTATATGCGGTCTTAGTGAGATCAATGGTAGTAAACCCTTCGCTGTCAGTGTTGATTTCCTCGAGCCGGACCCACTGGTAGCGAAAAAGAGCTGCCTTCAATGGACCATAGGCTAGCTCCCATATCTCCTCTTTGAAACCATAGTATGTCACCTGCACGTTGCCGTTTTTGTCGTGAGCATCAAAACGAACACCACAATTTTGGTATGTGCTCTTTCCATCTTGCTTTTTTTGTGTAAAATATGAATCCATTGATCTCATACCCTTGGTGCTTAAGATATGTACTCGAAGGTCCCTTGCTAAGGCATCTAGTTGATTACCCAACTTTATTCCAAGCAAGCGACGTCGCAACCAGCTGACAAATTCCTCCTTATGTTTTGTATCCAACCAAGCCTGTGACTTGCTCGGATACAGAGTTTGCAGCGATTGCCTATGCTCATCAATGTATGGCATCACACCCTTGGCTTGCTGGAGAACAGCAAACTATGCCTGTCTGAAAGAAACAAAGTCGTCTACTGTAATAGATTTCTCTCTGACCGTTCCTTTGCCACGTAGTCTTCCCTCGTGACATGATTCTAGAACTCTGACCCTTTTGATATCCAGATAATATGCGTAGAACTCAATGGCCTCCTCCATTGACCATCCTTCAACCATGCCCCCTTCTGGCCTGAATCTATTCCTAACATACCTCCTGAAAACTTTCATCAATCTTTTAAAAGGGAACATCTGATGCAGGTACATTAGGCCAAGGGCTCTAATTTGGTCAATAAGATGAATGAGCAGATGCAATGAGATATCAAAGTAAGTCGGTGGGAAATGCATCTCAAGCCTAACGAGAGTTTCGGCTATGTCCCGCTGCAGCTGCTCTAGCGTGGACACATCAATGACCTTTTTTGAGATCGCGTTGAAGAACGAGCAAAGATTTATGATTGGGGCGTGGACCTTTGGGGGGAGGATACCACGCAGGGCAACAGGGAGCAGCTGAGTCATAATGACATGACAGTCATGGGCCTTCATAGGGCCATAGTTGAACTTGAGTTCTCTCATGTTCACTAGCCTCTTTGGGTTCGCACAGTAGCCTGTCGGGACTTTGAGTTCATTGAAGAAAGAAATAAGCGCACATTTTTCTTCCTTCTTCAATGTCCATGACGCAACCGAAAGTTCGAACTGGCCATTCTCTAGCTCCACAGGATGCAGCTCCTTCTTGATTCCCAAGTGTTGCATGTCCAGACATGTGGCTAGTGAATCCTTCGATGTCCCCCCGGTGTCCATCAAGGTGTTAAGAGTGTTAGCGCACACGTTTTTAGTGATGTGTATGGGATCAAGACAGTGGCGTACACTCAGAAATGGCCAGTAAGGTAGTTTCCAGAAATCCGATTGTTTCTTCCAAACGCTCCCATCAGGCGCTGCTACTGCATTGTCCCCCTTCCCAAGGACAACCTCCAGTTTATTGAGTTCTCGAAGTATCACAGGCCCGTCTCGATATTTTAGAGCTAAGCGTTTCTCAATAGTACCGTTGAAATCTTTTCTGTTCCTACGGTAAGGGTGATCCTTAGGTAGGAACCTACGGTGTCCCATATAAACTATCTTTTTGTTATTTGGCAGATTTACCGCATCGGTGTCGTCCAAGCACTCGACACATCTAGTATAGCCTTTTGTCTTCTCTTTGGACAACGAACCTCGACCTGGTAGGTCGATGATTGTAGCGATAAGTACTCCCTTGATCATGACATGTTCCTTTTTGTACTCGTCCCAAACATCCGGCACACCCTTTTCAAACATCTCCACTAGTTCATCGATCACTGATTCTAGAAACACATCGATGTCATTCCCAGGCTGTCTTGGCCCTTGGATCAGTAGTGGCATCTGGATGTATGACCGCTTCATACAGACCCAAGGTGGAAGGTTGTATATACAGAGCGTCACTGGCTAGGTGCTATGATTGCTTCTAACCTGGTCGAAAGGATTCATCCCATCTGTGCTCAAAGCAAACCAAAGGTGCCTTACCTCTCCACCAATGTCCTTATAGAACATAGTATTGATAGTCCTCCAGTCATGCCCATCGTGGGGTGCCTCATCATTGTATCTTTCTTACGCTCTTCGCCATGCCAGCGCAACAGCTTGGTTGACTTTACACATGCAAACAACCTATGCACCCGGGGAGCTATAGGGAAATACCAAACGACCTTTACGGGACCTCCTCTAGTCTTGGTACCCTCATCTGACGGCCCTTCCTTATACCATGGAGTTTCACACTTGGGGCACTTGTCCAAGTCTTTGTATTTTTCTCCACGGTACAATATGCAATCATTGGAACACGCGTGGATTTTTTCAACCTCGAGGCCGATGGGGCAGATCATTTGCTTGGCCAAGTATGTCTTTTCTGGCAACTCATTTTTTCTGGGAGCATTTTCCTTATTATAGCTAACAACTGATCGAAGCCTTTATCGCTCAATCCGTTTGTCGATTTGAACTCTAACAGCATGATGTCGGCTTCCAGTTTGCTTATTGGACAATTCCTATACAATGGTGTTTTACCATCTTGTCTCATTTTCTCTAGCTTTCTTAGCTGTCTTTCACTAAGACATCCGGTCTCTACATTACGTAGCAGCTGAGAAATGCCATCGTTATCCTTGGTGTCGTCAGCTACCGTGTTCCTAAACACATTATTTACTGTGGCCATAGGTTCCGTGTTGACACCGGGTTCCTCGTCAGCATCGTGGATGGCTACGTCAGGCATGTCCACATCATCATTGTTTTCTCGCAGAACATTCACACCAACCTCGCCATGCATAGTCCATATCGTATAGTTTGGCATGAACCTCCTGGTAATCAAGTGTGATCGTATAGACTCAATTTGACGAAAGTTCCTATGATTCTTGCAATCTTTGCATGGGCAGAAGACAGGGTTCCCATTCCCAGCATGGGCTTTGGCATCTGTGATAAACTGGCTAACGCCATGCATGTACCGCTTGTCCGTTCAGGACAGATGCATCCACTCTCGATCCATCTTTGCACAAAAAAATACTGAGACAGTAATTACAAAGAATTAATAAGAAATCGAGCTTCATGAACAACAATTGTAGCTCGAAAGTACCATTTTTGGAAAACATTATTGTACACTAATTATTGAAAAATTGAAATTGGTAGCCCCGGCCCTGTAAATTGAAAATCGTAGTAAAAAACAATTATTGCACAATATTGAAGAACAACTATTCTACTCTACTTCTAAGAACTAAATATAGCATCACATACTAACAGTGATGATCTTGACCACCATGGAATAATTAGCTAGGAATTTAAATGTGTTCATAGACACCAACCTTTTGGATGATGGATTCACCACAATTTGAGCCTTGCACAAATGTCCAATTGGAAAAGTGCTCTCTAGAATGGAGAAAGAACTAGAATGAGAATCAAGCAATGTAGCCATCAAAACAAAGCTAATTAAGCAATAAAATCAAAGGAGTGGATGTTTGTTACTAACCTTAAAGCAAAAAGATCAAGCCATTCTTCAAAATCCAAGCACTAGCTTCATGGTGAAGAGCAGCCGCAATAATGGAGGGAAGGGCCCAAAAGCGCGCCTCTGTTCTCGGGATGGAAGAGGGGAGGAAGAAGAGGACGGCTGCAGCCTTTTTGTGTTGTAGGCTTATCACCATCGGCTCTTGGCTAGAACCGACAGTGATAGTGCCCAATCACTGTCGGCTCTTGGTTTAAACCGGCAGTGATGAATGCCCGCCAAAACACTGCTGGTTCAAGCCACAAACCGACAGTGATGCGATCCTTCACTGCCGGTTTTAGCCTAGCCCCAATCATTTTTCATTTTCAAGCTCATAACCGGTAGTGAAAGTACGTCACTGTCGGTTCTCACAAATCCAGCAGTGATGAGGCCGGCAGTGATGTGCAAATCTGGCGTAGTGGCCAATAGGGCAACATCAACAACTTCTCCACCTCCTTCCTTGGTGACTTGCAGATCCAGTATCTCGACTAAGTTTCCTTGAGAGAGCAAACTGCAAAAATGGTTAACAAGAGCAAAACCTTGATGGGATCTATAGCAATTTGGGTTCTCTCTGGTAAGCAACTCTATAAGGATCACACCAAAACTATAGACATCACTCTTCTCGGTAAGGAGTCCCATGCTATGGTACATAGGATGCAAATACCCTGACATCCCTTGTACATTTGTATGTATCCCTTCTTGATCAATAGGAATATATCTTGAAGCTCCAAAGTCTGACAATTTAACAGTTAGATTATCATCAAGAAGTATGTTAAGGGACTTGATATCCCTATGGACTATTGGTGTAGAGACTAAGGAGTGAAGATATGTGAGAGCTCTTGCAATTTCAACAGCAATCCTAAGCCTATTTTTCCAAGAAATTGATGTTGGAGCTCTCACATGAAGATGCTTGTAAAGAGTTCCGTTGGATATGAACTCATAAACAAGTAATGGGGCTTCTAGTCTCAAGGCAACATCCAAGTAATTTCATAATATTTCGATGGTTTACCTGAGAAAGAATTGTAGCCTCATTTATAAACTCATTGATTTCTTTTTGTATCACGATCTTTGCCTTCTTAATTGCAACAACATGTTGACTTGATAAAATTCCCTTGTAGACTATGCCATGTCCTCCACCACCAAGCTCACAAGATTTATCAAAGTTGTTAGTGGCTTTCTTGAGCTCTTCTAGTGTAATGATAATTCTTTCTCCTATATCTACTCTTTGACATACCAATTGTTGTAACAACAGCCCATGATTTTGCTTGAAAAATGTTTTCCTTAGCCTCTTCTTTCTTTCTGCCTTGACTTTATGTATCAGTAATGTGGTGCTTATCGAATGAGAACCGTTGCACCACTCCCATGTCCTAAGCCAATGATTAGGCCTAAGAATGTACACATACAAAAATGATTCAGTTTTTGAGACAGTAAAGGTAAATTTCATTATTTCCAATTTATGGTACTCATAAAATAATTCCCCACGAACGGGATGTGATGGGGTCCCCACGGATAGCGCCAACTGTGGGGTTACTCCTGGCCTCCCACCCTCGCTAGAGACTAGGCCGGGGAGGAGGAGGATTTCCCATAGGGGTCAAGTATAATCCAGACCGAAGGTAACAAAGGGAGGGAAATGAGCAATTAATTATGGAATAAATGCCCATTAATTATTAAAAAACCTGTCCTTTAAAGCATTGTGACCTAGGGTATTTATAGAGCATAGCCTGGAGCGATGGGAAATTACATAAGGGTTGACCGGTCGTCATGATTGCCAACACGGCACTATCGATGTTTTACCACCGATAGCCTGCCACGGGGGTACCCGAGGCAGTATGTTCGGGCTTCAGCGTATGCAGAACTCGACGGTTAACGCAAGAGATAGTCGATTTATCCTGGTTCAGACCCTCGATCTTTGATCGAGTAATAGCCCTACGTCCAGTTGGCGTTAGCCTTTGCGTTGGATTGATTATCAAGTGTTGTGTTGTACAATTGTTGTCTTGAACTCCCGATCTAAGGAGCCCTGCCCTCCTTTATATAGTCAGGAGGCCAAAGTCCTAGTCGGTTTACAATGAGAGTTCCTAGTAGGATTACAGAGTAATACTACTACTAAGATTACAGGAGAAGAATCCTAATTAGACTAGGTCTTCTCTCTTCCTTGTGGGGTATCCTGTGGGTCCCGCACCAACAAGCCCCCGAGCACTTCATGGTTGAGTTCTGGAAGCCTCGTCTTGTTCCTTCAAGTCTCGTCGAGTAGGAACAAGCATCGTCCGAGTGCTTTCTTGAGTGAAACCGTGTAGTGCTTCATGAGATCTTTGTGTGGTGTGTACCTTTTTGAAGAAAAAAGTACTCCCATTTGTATGTAGCCCCCGAGCCTCTTGCTGTTTGGCACAAGGTGCTTTGAGGGTCTTTTCTTGAAATCTCTCTGACTCTTCGTCGAAAGGTTCCCAAGCATATACCTGTTTTCTTTGTTGAGAAGAGTTCAGATTTAGCTATGTCCGGGTTCTTTTTGTCGAAAAGAGCTCGGATATAGCTATGTCCGGGTTCTTTTTATCTTGTGGCCTTGAAGTCGTCTGTCTTGAAGAAGTCTTCTGAGTGACGTGCGCTTTTTTTGAAAAAAGGGCACTCACTGAGTGTAGCCCCCGAGCCTCTTGCTATTTGGAACAAAAAGTTGGAGGGTCTTGAATCTGAGTTGTCCGAAAAAACTATATACCTTTCCTTTTGCAGCCCCCGAGCGTATATCCGGGATGTTTTGTTCAGGAAGAACTCGGATGCAGAGTCTTGTCGTATTCTCTAGTAGTCTGCTGTTGTCAGATGTAGTTGTATGGTGGTGGTTGAGTTTAAATGCCTTTTGTTCAGGGGTTGTACTGTGTTGTATATTCTTCCGAATATGCTCGTCTTCGAGTACTGTTCCCTCTCGCCTGAGTCTTCCATTATTGAGTCCTGTCTTTTCACTGTGTCCTTTGTTAGGCTTTTTTGTTGGTACTCCTAGTCCATGTGCACCGCTCCTTTGATCTATAAATACCCTCCTGGAGTGCTTGTTTTCATCCATTGAACATTCTGTTGAAACCTTCGTGGTCATGAACATGATAGTTTGTGAAGTAGAGCAGCCCCCGGGCGTGTTTTGTAGTTCTTGTGTGTCTTGTCATAGCTGGAGGAAGTCTTGTGATAGGGATTAGAGGTAGGCTAATCCTGTAGCAGCATTGTACCAGGATGTACATGGCGGTAGTTGGAGGAAGTCTTGTGATGTGGGCTTCGTTTCTTCATCTGGCAGTTCTAAGTTGATCCTCGTCACCTGTCCTAAGACTGTCCGGTGCAGATCAACACCATATCTAGCATCACATCGGTCTTGGGTAGACAGATGCCTACCGGCCTTCTCTGCTCCATGTTGTCCTGCCGTGCTGCTGATTTCCGCCTTGGATGCACTGTGTCCGTCCTTTGAAGAAAATAGTGTAGCTAATGGCGGTTTGTCCTTTCGAGTAGCAATTTGGGACACGTAGTTGTTCCAGAGCCTAGCCGTGTCCGGGTTTCTCTTTGTTACTTTGCTTTTCGTGGTACCGAGTTCGTTGGGTCTTGTAAGATTTGTAATCTTCTATTTTTGAAGTTGCTTGTAATGGAGAGAATGTTGTCTTCTGAGTTGTCATTTATTTTTCTACTGTGGTCCTGGTTGTTCATCAAATTCCCGAGTTCTTTCTGTAAGAACCGAGTTCTTATGTTCCTTGTGAGGTAGCCCTTCTTTTCTTCATGGCTGACAGGTTGTTTTTTGTAGCAATCTGATAACTCCACCGTAGTGCTGGATGGATAAGTCTGAAATCTGCCCATTAAATTGTACTGTTGTGTGGATTTGTGCCCTCCGTCATTTTAGCTGTGTCAGTAAATGGACCGTTGTGTTCTCACACGGTGCTTTAATGGGCCTGGTGGGCTATTTTTATTGCTGTAAAATCTATTTAAAGACCCTTCACCTTCTTTTTCTTTACTGTCCTTCTCTTGCCTTGAAAACCCTAGCTCTTAGAAATCCGCCATCGCCATTGCCGCCACCGTCTTAGCGCCGCTGTCCAAACTTTCTCTTCCCCTAGTTGCTTTTTTGCCTCTGTTAGTACATGGGTAAGAAGAAAACCGCGAGCAAGTCCTAGTCTAACTTCGTGGACGAGGAATCATCACTTTCTTTGATCGAGAACCAAGAGTTTGTGGCCATGAGGGCTGCCCAGAAGGTTTGGCTAGCTCTGACAACAACCAAAGAGCAGCTTCGCGAGCTTATCAGCGATGGCTTGATCCAAAGCAAGGACTTTGCTGAATGGAGAGCTCCAGGCGAGCATCGGGTCCCTGCTCCTGGTCCTAGTGAGATCGTCCTCTTTGTCTCCTTTGTCCATGCTGGACTCTGCCTTCCCGCTTCTGCCTTCCTCCATCGATTCCTTAATTATTTTGGGGTTACTTTGAACCATCTTACCCCCAATGCTGTCCTCCATCTTTCTGTCTTTGTTCATCTTTGCGAAGCCTTTCTTCGAATTCCTCCTTCTCTTTCCCTCTTCCGTTTCTTCTTTCGTCTGAAACCACAACCCCACCGTGATGACACTTCTGTTCTTGGTGGGTGTGGGATTTAGTTCCGTCAGGGTCTCAAAATTAAAATTTTTGATTACGACTTAGTTGACTCTTTGAAGGATTGGCGTTCCAAGTGGTTTTATTCCGCCAACATGATTCCTCCTCTTTCCATTCATTCTTCTTCTGGTCCCATGGTTAACGATCGATGGGAAAAGAAACTCTTGATGGATTATGAGAACCAGGCGATCAAGTCGCTTGTTGAGAGGATAAGTACTCTGAAATAGCAAGGTTTGACCGGCCTTGGTACTATTTCCAGTTTTCTTCGCCATCGAGTCCAACCTCTTAAGGAGCGATAAAACTTTGGTTTTGAGTACTCTAGGGCAGAGGATCCTTCTCGTATGGTCCCCGCCCTTGAGTTGACCAACGAGGAGGTGCTCGAGCGTCTTCGGAAGATGCTGAAAGGGGTGAACATCTTTCCTTACAATGTTGTTGAGTATTGTGCTAAGAACCCTCCTCCTGCTGTGAGTTGTTTTTCTTTATTCGAGTACTTTTTGAATTTCCTTTGTGGTCTCCACCTTTGTTTAATCTTTCTCATCTGGTTGTTTTACTCTTCTTTGTAGGAATTGGGGTGCAACTTTGTTGACCCAATCCCCCTTGATGTCCTCCCTACCGTGGTGAATACTGGGGAGGATCTTGCTAGGGCTTCTGTAATTAGTAAGTTCCAAATCACCACATCATTTCCTGGAGTTTCTTCTAAAGTTGTTGATGTATATGAAGAATATGTTCCTCGTCCAGTCCCTCGAGGTCCTCGTAGTGTCCCAAAGAGGGGGCAAACGGATGGCTCTTCATCTGGTCTGCCTGCTTCCAAGAAGTCTTGCAAGCCAAGTACTCATCCAGGTACTCTAGTTGTAGCTAGCATGCTCTTAGGTGAGCATATTAATTCTCTCTGTCCCTTTGTTTTCTTGTTTTTATCTTGAACCGAGTACTTTTGTTCTTTTTTCAGTGGGTGCCCTGGTGGCCTTGGTCGAGACCGAGGAGGAAGAGGATGATGAAGTACCCCTTATCATGCGGCGGTGAGTTGTTTTCATATTCTCCTGCCATTGAATTCCTCCTCTTTGTTTTGACTTTAGTCTTGATCTTTTTGTAGTAATCGGACATCGGGTATGGGTTCTTCTGAGGCTCCTGCACTGGTTTCTTTGGTAGCTCTGGTGTTGAGTTCTTCGGTAGCTCTGGTACCGAGTTCTTTTGGAGCTCCGGTGCCGAGTTCTTCTGGGGCTCCGGTACCAGCTTCTTCCGGGGCTCCGGTACTGGCTATACCGCTGCTGTCGCCAAGTGGCGGGGATGTTTTTGCCACCGTGGTCCCCCCTGCAAGGTCCTCTTTTTGTTTCGTGAAGAAGAAGATAGCTGGGTGAGTGGATTCTGGTTTCATCTCTTTGCTTCTATTTTCCTTTTCTCTTGTTCTCATTGGCGAGTTCTTTTATCTACTTTCAGGCCTTCGTCTTCTCTCGTCCCCCCGTCGACTTCTTCTCAGCCCTCCGTTGTGCCACCAAGTACTGAGCCTCATGACTCGTAGCACACTGTTGGTGAAGTGGTTGTCGGGGCGACAAGTCTTTCTGGCGGTGATGCCGCTGCTGACTTGGTTGCCCCGGAGGTGACCATGGCCATTGCGGCGGGTCGTTCTGAGGGATTGGCCTTGGCTTCTCAGGAGATTGCTCTGGTCGTGCCTTCTTCGCCTCGGCCGGCTTCTCCTTCTCCTTCTCTTGCCTCCGGTGGTCTGCCTTTTGCTGATGATGTGGTGCAGCAGTTTGATGCCACTCATTGGCTATCAGAGTTAACTGCTGCCTGGGCAAGCTTATCGTCCCTTGCGACTTCTTTTGGAGAAAAGCTCCAGGTAAATTTTTCCACCGTTCCTTCTTTGGATGTTCGCTTTTCTTCTATCCTTATACTTTGTTTTTCTTTGTCTCTTTCTGCTCAGTCCTTTTCTCACGATCATACCGGCTTCTTTTTCTCGTCTGAAAACGAGAAAAAGTTGTCTTCCGAAGTGAGCACCCTAAAAGCTGATCTTGACCTCCTCCGGGCCGAGATGGAAGCTGAGCGTCAAACGCATCAGGATGAGGAAAAATCTCTTTATGCCCGGGTTGTTGAGACCGAAAAGCAGAGGGATGCTGCTTTCCAGGAGGCTCAAAAGAACTCAGAGGCCGTGAAGAACTTGGAGGCCATGAAGAAGGAGTGCAATGGTATTGAGGGTTCTTTTTGTTTCTTTCTACATTCAAATTCTCCTTTCTGCTGACTTGTTGTTTGCTGTCTTGTCCAGCTCTCCGGGTTGAAATGCAGAAGCTCTCAGAGGGCGTTGAAGAAATGAAGACTCTTGTTCGTACAAGTCACAACAAGGCCGAGGAGGTAATTACTCATGCTGAGGAGGAACTCATGCTTGCTAAGTTGATTAGGCGTGGAGCTGATAGAGATCTTGTGTAGGCCCAAAAAACTATTGAAGACTTGTCTAGCAAGTTGGCGACGGCTACTGAAAACTAGAAAGCTTTGTGGAAATCCTTCCGCTCAGTAGCCGACATTCTCCGAACTCCAGCGGATGATGGGCAATCTTGGGCTCAGTTGATTCCTCGAATTCCGACTCGTTTCCAAGAGTTCATGAAGAGGTGTGCCCAACTGTGTACCAAGAATGTCCTGGCCCAGGTCCGAGTTCTTGCTCTAGCGGCTCCTTTGTCCAAGATAGCAGAGGAGGCTGACAGTCAAGAATACATTGATGCCATTGAGAGGATGGAGCCTGAGGTTGAAGACTTAGCTAGTAGAATAGTAGATAATCTTAATATTGTTATCTCTCCTCCTGATGATGAGGCTTGATGTTTTTGACCTTTATGCCCGTGCCTTGTAATATGACATTATGCTTCTTTTGAATGAAGATTTTTGTTGATGTCTTCTCTGCCTGGATGCCTTGTTTATTCCTTGGATGATTTGTCTAATTGGTCAGAGTTACTTGACTTGCCGAGTACTCTGTCTTGCTTTCGTCTTTGCCTTGTAAACAACTCTGCGCGCTATTTTGACAAACTTTCTTGATTTGTCGAGTACTTTTCTGTCCCATGTAGACAACTCGTTATATATATAGATCTTTGTGCTGACAACCTTTCTTGATCTATCGAGTGCTTGTCTGGCCTTCTTCCGTGCCATGTAAACAGATTTGTCAAGTGCTTGTCTGGCCTTCTTCTGTGCCATGTAAAGAACTCGTTATATGTAGGTCTTTGTGTTCTTGGGTATCTCTAGTGTAGCCCCCGAGCCTCTTGCTATTTGGAACAAGTAGCTGGAGGGTCCTGTCTTGAAATTGGTGTGGTCTATGCTTAGTCTTAGTTTTAGTCATTTTGCTTTTTTGTTTCGGGTGTTAGCTTGTTAGCTACCCTCATCGGCGGGCTCAAGCATCTTTTCAGCTATTTTGCTTCGGCCGGGATGCTCAGGTGTATTTTCAGCCATTTTGCTTTTTATTTCGGGTGTTAGCTTGTTAGCTACCCTCATTGGCGGGCTCAAGCGTCTTTTCAGCTATTTTGCTCTCGGTCGGGATGCTCAGGCGTATTTTCAGCCATTTTGCTTTTTATTTTGGGTGTCAGCTTGTTAGCTACCCTCATCGGCGGGCTCAAGCGTCTTTTCAGCTATTTTGCTCTCGGCCGGGATGCTCAGGCGTATTTTCAGCCATTTTGCATTTTATTTCGGGTGTTAGCTTGTTAGCTACCCTCATCGGCGGGCTCAAGCGCCTTTTTAGCTATTTTGCTCTCAGTTGGGATGCTCAGTCGTATTTTCAGCCATTTTGCATTTTATTTCGGGTTTTAGCTTGTTAGCTACCCTCATCGGCGGGCTCAAGCGTCTTTTCAGCTATTTTGCTTTCGGCCGGGATGCTCAGGCGTCTTTTTAGCCATTTTGCATTTAAGAAACAACTCGGAGAGGGCCATGAGACATATGTTTGTCGAGAGATAATCATCTTTATTGATCATGAATATTGATGTGTTACAATGATACATAGCGCTATCTTTGTTGATCATGAACGTTGATCTCTTGTGTCTTGTATACATATTTTCCCTTAAGTTGTTTTTATGCGTAGAATCTTCGTAGCTGACTATGTGCCATGTATCGTTGACTTTTTTTCCGTCTTCAGTTATGAGCTTGTATGTGCCTAGTCCGATGACTTTTGTGACTATAAAAGGACCTTCCCATGGACTGAGTAGTTTGTGGTGTCCGTCGGTTTTTTGTACTCTTCTCAGTACTAGGTCTTCGACTTGTAATGATCGAGACTGGGTATTCTTGTTGTAGTGGCGCCTTAGTCCTTGGAGGTATCTTGCTGATTGCAGGGTAGCGTTTACTCTGACTTCTTCTGTACTGTCGAGTTCTAATCTTCGGGTGTGTTCTCCTTCTCCTTCGTCATATTGCTCTATCCTTGGTGACATCCAGATCAAGTCTGCGGGTAGTACGGCTTCTGATCCGTACACTAGGAAGAAAGGTGAGTATCCGGTGGCTCTGCTTATTTGAGTCTGTAGCCCCCATACAACCTTGGGTAATTCTTCAATCCATTTTGACCCATAGTCTACAAGTTCTTCATACAGTCTTGGTTTCAATCTAGCTAGTATGAGTCCATTAGCCCTTTCTACCTGTCCGTTGGCTTCTAGATGTGCGACTGATGCGTAATCTATGCTGAAGCCACAATCCTGTGCCCAACTTTTGAATTCTATAGCTGTGAAGGGAGAACCCAAATCTGTGATGATTCGATTGGGTATGCCGAAGCGGTGCATAATGTCTTGGATGAACTCAACTGCTTTGGCTGCGCTGTATTTTGCGAGTGGTTTGTAATTGATCCACTTGGTGAACTTGTCAATTGCTATGAAGATGTACTCGAAACCACCCTTTGCTTTCTTGAGAGGTCCTACTTGATCCAGCCGCCAGTAGGAGAATGGCCAAGCAGGTGGTATGCAGATGAGGTTGTGGGCTGGCACATGAGCCTATCTTGCGAACATCTGACAACTTTTGCATCTTCTGACGTGTTCTTCTGCATCTTTCAAAGCGGTTGGCCAGTAGAAACCAGTGCGAAATGCTTTGCCGACTAGTGTTCTTGAGGCGGTGTGATTTCCACAGCAACCTGAGTGTATTTCGTCTCGGATTTGTTTGCCTTCTTCAAATGAGACGTATTTTAGGAGTACTCCTGATGATGCGGCTCTTCTATATAGCTTGTCTCCTACTAGAACGTAATTCTTGCTTCTGTGAACGACTCGTGTGGCTTCCTATTTTTCCGCTGGCAACTTATTCTCTTTGATATAATCAATAAAAACCTGGGTCCATGAAGTGGTGATTACCAAGATCTGGGTGCCTTTTGCTGAGATTTGAGGGGTTATTTCTCTGGGTTGTTTGGTAGAGGGGGCTGATAACTCCTCTATGAAAACACCGGGTGGTACCTCTACCCTGTCTGATCCAAGCTTGGCAAGGACATCTGCTGCAATGTTGGAATCCCGCAGGACATGTAGAATTTCTAATCCTTGGAAATGTTTTTCGAGTTTTCGGATTCCAGCACAGTAAGCACCCATGTTTTCTTTGGTGCAATCCCAATCTTTGTTGACTTGGTTGATGACTACTGCCAAGTCACCGTATACGAGTAATCGCTTGATTCCGTGGGTAATAGCCACTCTTAGCCCGTGTATGAGAGCTTCGTATTCTGCTTCATTGTTGGTAGCTTGCCATAATATCTGAAGGACATACTTTAGTTGTTTTCCGTCTGGAGAGATTAGGAGGATGCCTGCACCGGCTCCGCCTAGCTTGAGTGATCCATCAAAGTACATCTTCCAATGATCAAGGATGGCGCTTGACATGGGTTGTTGAATTTCTATCCATTTGGCAACAAAATCAGCAAGGGCTTAAGATTTAATTGCTTTCCGTGGGGTGAAATCGATGTTGAGAGCACCGAGTTCAACCGCCCACTTGGATATGCGTCCTGTTGCGTCTTTGTTGTGTAAGATATCTCCTAGTGGGAAATCTGTCACCACGGTAATCTTGTGGCTTTCAAAATAGTGACGAAGCTTGCGTGAAGTGATCAATAGGGCGTAGAGTAGTTTTTGCACATGCGGGTACCGGATTTTTGATTCTGACAGCACTTTGCTGATGTATTATACTGGGCGTTGTACTTTATACACGCGCCCCTCTTCTTCCCTTTCCACTACTATCGCCGTGCTGACTACAGTAGAAGTTGCTGCAATGTATAGCATCATGTCTTCGTCTTTCTTTGGAGGTGTGAGGACTGGTGAGGAAGTGAGGTATGCCTTAAGTTTCTTGAAAGCTTCATTGGCTTCTTCTGTCCACTCGAACTTGTCTATCTTCTTTAGTACTTTAAAGAAAGGCAACCCTTTTTCGCCGTGTCTTGATATGAAACGGTTGAGTGCCGCCATGCAGCCTGTTAGTTTTTGTACATCTTTGACACTTCGAGGAGGGCCCATCTTTGTTATGGCTCGAATTTGCTTGGCGCTTGCTTCTATTCCGCGATGACTGACCAAGAATCCGAGTAGTTGTCCTGAAGGAACTCCGAATACACACTTGTTTAGGTTCAATTTCCACCTCCACCTTTTCAGATTCTCAAAGGTTTGTTTTAAGTCTTCAATCAGTGTATCCGAGTTCTTTGTTTTTACAACCACGTCATCCACATATGCTTCTACGTTTTTGCCAATCTAATCATCAAGGCATGTTTGGATGGCTCTTTGGTAAGTGGCTCCAGCATTCTTAAGTCCAAACGACATGGTCCTGTAGTAGTAGGCGCCGAACGGAGTGATGAAAGATGTCTTGCTTTGGTCCTGTTCTTTTAATGCGATCTGGTGATATCCAGAAAAGCAATCAAGAAAGGATAATAGGGCAGATCCTGCTGTTGAATCAACTATCTGATCAATGCATGGTAGCCCAAATGGATCCTTTGGGCAGTGTTTGTTGAGATCTGTGTAGTCAACACACATGCGCCACTCGTCCGTGTTCTTTTTCTATACCAGAACTAGATTTGCTAGCCAATTTGGATGGAGAATTTCCCTAATGAATCTAGCTGCCCTTAGTTTTGTAATTTCCTTTTTAATTGCTGCCTTCTTGTTGGGAGAGAATCATCATAGTCGTTGCTTCACAGGCTTGGAGCCTTCATTGACATCAATTCTGTGCTCAGCCAACTCTCTTGGGACCCCTGGCATGTCGGCCAGCTTCCAAGCGAAGATATCCTTGTTGTCTCAAAGAAAGTTGGTGAGCGCGAGTTCCTATTTTGCTGATAGGTGGGCACTGATGGTTGCTGTTTTTGATGGATCACCAGTGCCTAGGTCGATTTGCTTGACGTCGGCTTCTTTTGGTGGTGCTAGGATGCTTGGTCTTTTAGCCGGTATCTCTAGTTCTTCTTGGCTTATTTCTGCGGCGATAGTGGCTATTTCTTTTCTTCCATCGTTTGCCTATGCCTTTACTGCAATTTGGATTGCCTGTACGTCATAGTCAATTGTGCGCTTTAAATCACTCCGAAGAGAAAGAACACCATTAGGCCCTGGCATTTTAAGCAACAGGTACGTCATAGTCAATTGTGCGCCCGAGGATTGCGTGATATGATGAATCGAAATCTGCGACTTGAAACTTGATGAACTCTGTGCGGTAGTTCGAGGGAGTCCCAAAAGTAACCGGTAGAGTGATTTGTCCAAGTGGCATTGCTGCCTTGCCGGGTACTATGCCATAAAAAGGTGTGCTTGTTGGTGTGATCATTCCGGCGAGTTGTAGTCCCATCTTCCTTAGAGTTTCTGAAAAAATGATGTTGAGTCCGGCTCCTCCGTCGATTAGTACTTTCATAACAGTCATATCGGTAATGGTTGGATCTAGAACCAATGGGTAATGTCCTATGTTTCCTACACTGGTCCATTGGTCTTCTCTTGAAAATTGGATTGGATACTCTGACCAGTTGAGATATCTTGGTGTAGCAGGTTCTGCTGCCATTATGGTTCATAACGCTAGTTTTTCTTGATGTTTGCTTCTAGAGTCTGGAACCCCAGCAAAGATTACTGCCACTATCCCTATGGATTTTTGGAATCCGTTGTCTTCATGGTTGTCTCCTTCTTTTTTCTGATTGTCTTCTTTATTGTTTCCCTTGCTATCTTTTCTAGTGTATCTTTCGTTGAAGGTGTAGCAATTTCCGATGGTGTGCTTTCCGTTGGGATGCAAGGGGCAACATATGTTCTCAATGTCATCATATCTTCTGGGCTTGGTAAATTTCTTTGATTTGTCTGCCGTTGCTACTGTGTTGTCTAGACCTCACTTTTTCTCCTGATGTCTGTTGTTTCGAGGATTTTGCCTATTCGGGTTGTCTCTGTTGTTTCTATCCGGGAATCTTTCTCGTGTCTTCTCCTCTGCAGTAATCATCTTTTCCACTGTTCTTCTGAATTCTTCATTGTTTCTTGGGTTTTCTTTGCAGAAGTCTTGAAATTGCCACCTAGCCATGATTCCGTGAGAGAAGGCTTCGATTACTTCTCGTTGTGTGATGTCATGTACTTGAGCTCGTAGTTCGCCAAATCGTCGATAGTAATTTCTAAGACTTTCACCTCCTTTCTGCTTGAGTCCTTTTAACTCTGCGTGGGTGATTGGATGTGTAATAATACCCGCAAAATTTTCACAAAAAGCTCTTTGCAAGTCTTCCCAATTTCTGATTGATCCTAGATTCAATTTGTCAAACCATTGGAGTGGCATGGTTTCTAGGGCCATGGGAAAGAACAAGGTTTTGATGTCATCGTCTCCTCCGGCCAATTCAATCGATTGTGAGTAAATCCTAAGCCATTGCTTTGGTTCGGTCTTGCCATCGTACTTGGAGTGGTTGGACGGCTTGAACTTGTGAGGTAGTCGTATTGAAGCAAGTCTGTTTGCAAAATAGGGGAATCTATCGTGCATTCTGGCTTCTGTATATTCTGATTCTACGCCCCCTTCTTGCCAACTGTCATCTTGGTGAGAGTAGTTCTGTGTGGCTGTCCGAGTAGGTGCTCTGCTTCTGGCCTTTCTTGGTTGCTTGACTCTGTTGTTTTGACCGAGATTTCTTCGGCTCTCTCTGTTGTGACTTCCACTTGGTCCAAGTCTTTCAAAAGCAGAATTCCTTTGATTTTGATCTTCCTGTTCATGAGATGTTGCCCTTCTGTCATTTGTCCTAAAGACTATTGGTCGGAGAAAATCTTAGAGTTGTTCTTGTTTTTCATTGGGATATGAGGTCGCCCTGAGTTCTTCTAGTGCTTCTCGGATCTTATCGTAGGGTGTATTCGCTGCTCATCCTTCTTCGACCTCTCGTTCTAATTTTCTTTTATTGTACTCGGCTAGGTCTAATTCATATTTGATCCAAGTGTCCTTTCGCTGTTTAGCACGGCGTTGACGTCCTTGTTTCAATTTGTTCTTTCTTTCTCTCGCTTGCCTCTGACTCTCAGTCTCACCATCGTGCCCCTAGATAAATGGTGATATGTTGGACTCGGATTCATCTGAAGATCTTATGTCGGGTGCTTCTAGGGGGATTAATGGTGATCGAGGGCGGCGAATCATGAATACTTCTCTAGCGTGAGTTGTTCTGTCATGGTCATTGATTTCCATACTGCCAGAGCTGTTGATAACTTCAGTAGAGGTTTCAAAGTCATAGATTGAATCTCCTTCTTGGTAGGGTAGAATTGCTGTTGTCGTATCATTGACTAGTTGGGTGCCGTCATTCTCAGGAACGGTACCTGGCCAGTGAATGATGTAGTCTTGAGATGTTATGGTTAAAATGAGACCTTCCTGGGCTCCCTTCAGCGGCATTCTAAGCATGGGATAAGTGGATCCTTCGGGCCATGTCTGATAAGATGTTGCCATGTTGTGGAATCTGAACGGAAGAGGACCCAACTTCTTTAAAGTACTCTGGGTGTACTCCGAGTAGTATTCTTGATAGGTTGACGTCATGTTCCGGAGCTTTGTCAGAAAAGAACTCGGTTTTCCAAAAGAACTCGGATAAGACTTCATTTCGGAAGCGGAACTTGAGTTTGAATCGGATGCGTGAAGTCATGGAATCTGAGTCGGGTTGGACATTATGAGTTGTGCGAATCTTCCGGTTAGCTGATCTGTCGTTGTCGCTGAAATAGAAAAGTCCTGATGATGATCTGAATCTTTGAGGAGATGGCCTTGGAGCTTGCCATCGTCGCCTGCCTCGCAGATCCATGAACTGAAGATGAAGGTTGATCCTTTTGAGAAGATCATGTTGTCGAGGTCCATCGAGCTCTCGGATGCAAAGTCGCCGAAAGCCCCTACCTGGCGCGCCAGCTGTTGATGTTTTACCACCGATAGCCTGCCACGGGAGTACCCGAGGCAGTATGTTCGGGCTTCAGCGTATGCAGAACTCGACGGTTAACACAAGAGACAGTCGATTTATCCTGGTTTGAACCCTCGATCTTTGATCGAGTAATAGCTCTACGTCCAGTCGGCATTAGCCTTTGTGTTGGATTAATTATCAAGTGTTGTGTCGTACAATTGTTGTCTTGAACTCCCGATCTAAGGAGCCCTACCCTCCTTTATATAGTCAGGAGGCCAGAGTCCTAGTCGGTTTACAATGAGAGTTCCTAGTAGGATTATAGAGTAATACTACTACTAAGATTACAGGAGAAGAATCCTAATTAGACTAGGTCTTCTCTCTTCCTTATGGGGTATCCCGTGGGTCCCGCACTGACAGGCACCCTAGGGTAGAAAGGTAACTTTTCATACCCTAGCCAACTGCCCCCGGACACCAGCGTCGCTGACTCCTGCCCCGCGGGCGCTTTCTCTTCCGCCGATCGTGAGGCCCATCGAGGGTTTCCTAGACCTCCGCCGGCCTTGTGTTCTCCCACCATGTACCACCCTCGCCTTGGTCGTCTTCCCGGCAAATGCTTGAAAGAAGAGAGTTGTTGGGGGAAGCTATCCTGGCACAGCTTCTACCCTACGCTTGACATTTCGATGGCCCAGTTAACAACCCTCGCGGCGGAGCATGACCATCACCGCGATGGTTTCAGTTCATTGTGTGTTATTTGCTTTTAGGTATTATACGCGAAGTATCATCATTTCCACCTGAGGGGCAGCCGTAAGTGGAGCGCTAGCCGACGGCAGACGACAGACCCTCGTCTGGGGCATGCGGAGGCTCTGCACAAGCCACAGCAAGGAGCCATCCTAGAGACTATGGCGGGTCCACTTGGTCAGTTAGGGTTTCAGAGTAGATGGCCAAGGGAGGAAGATTACTACCGTATCCTTGGCCGTTCCTATCAACAGAATATCATCAGCAGTCCTCTGAGGGGTATCCCACAAAGGTAGATTGATTGGCAGAGGTGCGTGTAATCAAGAACAAGAAGGCAATAGAGACATAAGAGTTAGATAGGTTCGGGCCGTCAGCGCGACATAATACCCTACTCCTGTGGTCTGTTGATTTGTATTGCTATCGTATGATATTGCGTGTGTTTTGAGGGGGTCCCCTACTCGTCTTATATAGCTAGGGGGTAGGGTTATAAGTCGGTTAGATCTAGGAGATAACCGGAAAGTAATAACAGATAACAAGAATCATGAGATTGAACGTATCCTATCAGATCTCGTAGTATCGTCAGGATATCGCCCTTGACGCCTTGCAGTACACGCCGAGCAGTACCGTGTACCGTAGTTCTTCATCTTGTAGGCTGGACCACCCTTGGGAGCACAGCCCATGTAGTTTGCCATGGGTATCCGGGGTCGTACCCCCCACAGCTAGTCCCCGAGTGCCTTGTATCCGCTGTGCAATGCCGTCTTGAGCTTGTCTGAGCAGGTGTGAACAAAGCCGAGTAGTCAGACTCATAGTCCGACCACCCTAATAAGTCACCAAACCGTTGTGGATAGTAGCCGACCAGCTTAACTGTCCGGCCGAGCATGAGCTTACCTAAGTAAGGCTTGCCAGAAGGATGTAAGGAGCTCAAGTTCAAAATTGAAAATTTCCTCGCTGTGAACCAAGTGTGCCCACTTAGAGTTTGACCACAAGAAAGGGAGATAATCTTCTTCAACTTCAGTAGGCACAGAGTCTTCCAAATTAAAGAAAACACTCACTGCAAGGTGAAGTGTGCCCACTTAGTCCTCGAGCCTAACAGTAGGTGACATGATCATGTGGTGCTAGGGTCTAGAAAGTAGAAGAAAGGCAAAAGACCAGCCGAGCAGGCAACCAGTCCATGAGCGGAGCCCTGAAATGAAAAGCGCACATTCACCGCAAGGTGAAGTGTGCCCACTTAGTCCCCGAGCCTAACAGTAGGTGATGTGGTCACGTGGTGCCAGGATCAGAAATAGCAGTAACCAAAAGATAGTCCCTAGTGTGGTGAGAAGCCAAGTCAGAATGATGACGTAGTCCTCGAGCCACAAGTGGAAATCTTGAATAAACCAAGAAGTGCCGATTGCTCAAATCATGGAGAAAAAACCGGAGTAATGGCTGTATAGTAGAATTACTGAGCCTTGATGGTATTGTGGAGAAGTCATCGAATATTCGGTGTGCAGTACCATGTTGCGGCGAAAAATGGATGATATGGGCTGTGGTTGCGTAGAAGCCCAGATAATGGCCCACCACGCCGCTACGGGGAATTCGGAAAGGCGCAAATCATGGTGTGGTTTCCCAAAAACCCTTGAATGTGAAAAGTAAGTTGGGTGTCTTTATAACTGCGTCACCGCACTCCACGCTCCCACCTTTGCCACTTCGCCACTTCGTCTTCCTCCTTGCCCTCGCGCTCCCCCATCCGCATTCACATGCGCTTCCACCACCTGGGCTAAAAAGCTTGCGCAAAGAGGCCAGTTCCAATCCAGATCTGAGGGATGGCGCCGAAGAGGGGAGGTGGTACCACGAAGAAGGCGGCCGCCGAGATGAGCCATGACAAGGAATGAGTACCATCCCTCATGGGGGAGATCGAGCTCAACGAGATGGTGGAGGTGAGCGTTCTTCCTGACTGTGTCACTGCCAGATGGCATCCAGCCAATGGTGAGCCCTATCCGATGCCACACACCGACGAGCTTGTCGTATTCGAAGATTATTTCTTATGCGGATTAGGGCTTCCCGTACATCCTTTCTTGCGGGATCTATTGGAGTATTGGGGAGTGAGCCTGTGCAATCTACATCTGAACACTATCTTGCACATTTCCATTTTTATTCATTTCTGCAAGGTGTATCTTGTCATTCTTCCCATTTCAACCTCTTCCGACACCTTTTTTGGCTTTAGAAGAAAGGAGGGGGTGGTTCCAGAGTGGTCGGCGATGTGTATCTTCAGCTCCATGATGGGATGGCGGGTGAATACATTACCATGCCACTGAATACCTCGCTGAAGGGGTGGAATGCCAGGTGGTTTTATATGAAGCAGAGCCATCCTACCATCCAATGCGACGTCGACCAGATTTTAGAGAATCAAAGGACTTGGTCGGAGAAACCGGGGAGTGTCGATATGGATCAGGTGAAGGAGCTCCTCGAATTGATAAGGGGCATGAAGATGAATGGAGTGATGGTGGCAGTGAACTTCATAATGCGTCGCGTCCAGCCCTATAAGGAGAGGGCCCACATGGGCTTTGACTTCAAAGGGGATACCGACGACACCTGGGAGAGGACAGAGAAACTGGCAAAGGAGGTTGTGCTGCACTGGGCTCCTAAACTATTAGCCTTAAACATGCCGTACACCATGCCAGGGTAGCCAAAACCCATCAACAGCACGAACCCACCTCCTCAGGTAAAAATCTCAACTGTTGTTCCTGGTGTTTTTTATCCCGCGCCAGTGCCGAGCAGTGGACTGATTCGCTTGTGGAAAGATCTATTTGCAGGAATGGGTGGCGTACTTCTTGGGCGTGCCGAGGGGCGATTAGCCAAAGGCAGTGGACACCAGGCCGACCACTCAGCTAGAGGAAGGTGTTGTCAGTGACTCGTTCGAATCCAAAGATGAAGGTGCTGGTCGGAAGGAGGGTCCCCCCGGTATCGGAGAAAGTTCAAGGGAAGAGGGCGGCGAAAGATGAGCCGGCCTGAAAGAAGAGGAGAACGACGGATGTAGCTCCCTGCAAGTCAGGGGGCATCTCACTTGGTTGTGATCGGACCCACTCAGATGTAGAGTGCGGTGGTGCCTGAGTGGTCGGACGACAACGAGGCTCCAGCAGCTCCCCCTTTGAGCAGTAAAGCATCATCGCATGGAGGGGAAGGAGTCCCTAAGCAACAGGTGCATAAGACGTCGATGGCGGGGGCTACAAGACCTACAACCCATGACACATGGGTTGATCCTAGAGCAATGCTTAGGTGCTTGGGGAGGCAGTGCCGGTTCAGAACCGTCTACCGGGAAGCCGATGTGTAAGTATCTTTTGCTTTGGAATTGATTGCTATCCGATCTTTATAATGGTGGTGATCAATGGACTAATCTGATGCATGTTGGGGCGCATGGAGGATCGGAATCCTTTAGGCCAGACTAGCGAGCAGCCAGGGGCTGGTCCCGAGGTGGAGATATTGCGGACAGACTCTGTCCTAGAGTCCCTGGGCGCTCATCAGTTTGTGGAGGATTCAACCACCGCTGCTGGTGGAGTTGGAGGCGGAGAGCGATTGGCAACGATGGCGGGCGAGTCGACGGAGACACCAGGAGCGACGGCGAATGACACCGAGCCTTCAGGGGCGGGAGCTATCGACGTCATGTTGGAGTCTATGGCGTAGAGGTCAGTAGCATTGGAGGAGCAAGTGGCGCACCCTGAGATGTCACAAGGCATGGTCGGACGCTCTATGCGGCCACCGAGCCCCCAAGGAGTGCCACCGGCTGTGGAGGAAGAGGACGAGGTCGAGGAAATTGAGCGTGAAGAATCATGACCTCAAGCCATCCGCATCCTCCGCAAGTGGGGGGATGAAGTCATGGTCATGGAAGAGGAGGACACCACCAGGGAGGTGAAGAGGCTGCGGTCCACCCTTTGCATGGCCATGAAGCAAATTGAGGTTAGTGTTGCGTCAGCGGTGTCCATCTTTGGCGTTGTAAATTGTGATCTTTTATAATCTTGCCACTTTGCAGGGCAAAGCGTGGACTGCCGAACAACAGCAACAGTTGATGAAAAGGATGGAGCCCCTTGCTGAGGAGAATGAGAAGCTAAAGGAGGTGATGCGACTGATGGAGAAGAACGTCTAGAGGGCCCAGCGCGAAAGGGATCTTGCTGAATCAAACGCAAGGGACCTGGAGTACCAAAAGGGTGCCTTATCTGAGCTACTGAAGACCGTCGCTGAGCAGCTGGGGCACACCTATGAGCAGATGAAAAGCATCTTCGAGCAGCTAGGACACACCTCTAAGCAGCTAACGAGTGTCTCTAACTAGAAGAAATTTATTGCGGATCGGTGAATTCTGTTCTGTATTGCCAAATAGTCTTGATGTTGCTGATGATCATCATGTTTGTAGAGCAAGATGTGGAGCTCGGCCAGTTGCATAAAGTCATCGGTCAACTCCTAGAGGAGAAGGAGAAGGCATCTGGGCGAGCAGAGAAACTGGCCGAGGATCTGAAAGGTGAGTAGTTCGTGGTCGAAGTTGTTGCTGATATGATTGCTTCGTTTGATGAATCCCTTTGGTGTATGCAAAATACCGTCGAAGGACCAAGGCGTAGTTCGACGTGCTGGAGTTAGAGGTGCAAAACCAAAGGGGAAAACTCGACACTGTGGTGGCCAGAGTCAGGCCAGTGCTTGACTGTATTGACATGGAGGCAGCTCCTTAGCCTAACCACAGGCCGCCACGTCTGGACGCCATCATCGATAGGTGCAAGGTGGTGTGGGAGAACTTCAAGAGTTTCAACCAAGATGCCGTTGTCTCTGTCGTAACACATGCCCTAGCAGTGGTCTGGTCTCATTGCCCTGCGATCAATCTTCGAGCAATAGGGGCCAAATTCGCTAGAGGGATGGGTGCGACAAAGCAGGAGCAGTTGAACGATGAGGTGGAGGACGTGGTGATGTCGATCTGTTTGGCGATGTCGATCTGTTCGGTGAGGTAGATAGTGAGGGCCAAGCTTAACAACCTGAGTGGAGAGGAACCTATATGGGACAGCTGGAGAGGAGAGTTAGATGCGCGAGGGCATGTGCTAAACTTTTGTGTATTTGTATAAATTTTTTATGTAGATGACATGTGCATGTTTAGGCGGCTTGCTAACACTTGTGGTGAAAAAGATGTTAACCCTAATGTGTTTATATGTGGTATAAGTAGCGTCCGAGCAGTTAGTTTGTTTCTGGGCTCTTGGCCTAGGCTAGCCCGTATTCCATAACGTCTAGTGCGGAGCCCGTGCATGTGTAGGAGGAATAGACGTGACCGAGGAACCACAACCGACCACCCATAACGCAGAGCGCTGGAGCCCGTAGCATGTGTAGGGAGAGATCGGAGGCAGGGTTTTCTCCAAATAACATAGAGCGGAACGTGTGCTGCTCGATGGTTGGCGAAATATCTTAAAGATATTTTAGTATGGAGAAGTAGGGTGAAGCATTTATGGAGATCACGTATAATTGTCGGAGTTTAAACCGGAGTAGCATAGAGCTGGCGAACGCAAATGGAGATTAAACCGGAGTGGAGAAATAATGGAGACAAATTATGACGACAAAAACTTCATTCATTATGGAGTGGGTAGTACATATCTGGAGCGTTTCAAGGATAGAAACGTATAAGGTGCTCGATGTGCCATGAATTAGGGATGTCGATTCCCTCCATGTCACATAGCTGGTAAGACCCTAGTCAGGTAACCTTTTTGACAACGTAAGGCCCTTCCTAGGGGGAGGAGAGCTTGTGCATCCCTTCGGTTTTCTGCTTTCTGTAGAGAATGAGGTCGCCGACGGCAAATGAACAACCTTTGATGTTGTGATTGTAGTATCTTCATAGGCCTTCTAGGTATTTGGCTATGCAGATGCAAGTGATCAAGTGTTCTTCTTTGGCCCTATCGATGTCCTCTGTCTGAACAGCTGTGGCTTGCTCTTCATTGTAATGTTACACCCTAGGTGCTCAGAAAGCAATGTCCACAGGAAGTATTGCTTCGGAGCCATAGACCAAAAAATATGGAGACACACTAGTGTTCTGACTAGCTTGAGTGCGTAGTCCCTAGACCTTGGTTGGGAGCTCTTTGAGCCATCTGCCTAGATTTTTTCCTCTTTCTGGTATAGTCTCTTTTTGAGGGCATCGAGGATCATGCCGTTCGCCCGTTCGACCTGGCCGTTGGCTCTAGGATGGGCAATAGAGATGTATTTGATGGAGATGCATCGGTCTTCGTAGAAGTCCCAAAAATGGTGACTAGTGAATGTAGTTCCAAGGTTGGTGATAATGCTGTTCGAGAGACCGAATCTATGGATGATATCTTCGAAGAGCTCAATTGCCTTCTTTGTAGTGGCCAAAACAAGCGGCTTGTATTCGATCCACCAGGAGAACTTGTCAATGGTGATGTACACATACTGGAAACTACCTAGCATAGGCTTGAAAGGCCCGATCATGTCTAGTCCCCAGCATTTAAAAAGGCCAAGAAGCTAGGATGGTCTGCAATTCCTGCGCCGTCACGTGTATTTGCTTGGCGAAAAATTGACATCCTTCACAATGTTGGACGAGGTCTTCTGCGTTGGCGATGGCTGTGGGCTAGTAAAAACCAGCTTGGAAAGCTTTGCCAACCAGGTTTCTGGAGGCCGCGTGATTGCCACAAGAGCCATAGTGATTTTCAAGAAGTAGTTTCACTCCCTCTTCTTAGGTGATGCATTTCTGCAGTATCCCTTCCTTGGCACTTTTCCTCATCAAGTTCCTATCTACCAACACATAATGCTTGCTACGGCGGATAAGGCATTCAGTTTCGGTCTTATCGGCGGGTTCATCAGTGCTGGTGAGGTACTTGATGAACTGTTCCCTCTAATCTACGACTGGCGAAGGTACTGCAAGTACAAGCTACTCGGCGGGCAGGGGGGGGGAGTTCTTGAACTTCCTTCTCTTCTGTAATAGACGGCGTAAAGAGGTCTTGAACAAAAACCCCAGGCGAAATCATGGCGTGAGAAGAGCCTATCTTAGATAGGTGGTCGGCGAGCTGATTTTGGTCTCGTACCACGTGGTGGTACTCGATACCGTAGAACTTTTCTTCGAGTTTCCTGATTTTGGCGTAGTATGCATCCATGTTCTCACTAGAATAGGACCAATCTTTATTGACTTGGTTGATGACCAGCGTGGAGTCTCCGTATACCATGAGGCATTTGATGCCAAGATTGATGGCTATACGAAGTCCGTGGATATATGCTTCATATTCCACGGCGTTGTTGGAGGCTGGAAAATGAATTCGGAGGACGTATTAGAGCTTGTCTTTAGTTGGAGTAATGAATAAAATGCCAGCACTAGCACCGTTGATGTTGAGGGTGCCATCAAAGTACATCACCCAGTGCTTGGGGCAAGCAGCGGGGATGGGCTCTTGAATCTCGGTCCACTCAGTTATGAAGTCAGCCAACGCCTGTGACTTAATGGTAGGCCTGCTTCTGAATTCTATGGAATAGGTGCTGAGCTCGATAGCCCACTTGATGATGTGGCCATTGGCCTCTTTGTTGTAGAGGATGTCCCCTAAAGGGAACTCGGTGACCACGGCGATCTTGTAGTACTCGAAGTAATGGCGGAGCTTGCATGACATGACCAGAATGGCGTATAACAACTTCTAGACCTGAGGGTAACGAGTCTTGGACTCATTAAGAACCTCACTGATGAAGTAGACTAGACCTTGTACCTTATAGGCATGTCCAACTTCCTCACGCTCAATAGCAATAGCTGTGCTAATGACGCGAGAAGTGGTGGCGATGTAGATCAATAGGGTTTCATCTGGTTGAGGCAGCGTCAAGATCAGAGACTTCATTAGAAACAACTTGAGCTGCTCGAAGGCTATATTAGCTTCCTCCAACCAAGAGAAGTGCTCGGAGGCCTTGAGTAGTTTGAAGAACGATAGACCCTTTTCGCTGAGGCACGATATAAAGCAGCTGAGAGCAGCTATGCACCCTATGAGCTTCTGTATATCCTTTCTGTAGGTTGGCCGTTTCATATTGGTAATGGCGGAGACCTTGTCGAGGTTGGGTTCAATACCACAGGCGCTGATGATGTAGCCCATGAGTATGTTGGATAGAACTCCAAGGATGCACTTTGAAGGGTTCAACTTCTATCTGTATCTTTTCAGGTTGGCGAATGTTTCTTCGAGGTCGGCGATGAGACTGTCGATCATTCTAGACTTGACAACCACATCATCGATGTAAGCTTTGATGTTGCGGCCTATCTCTTGGTCAAGACACATCTAGATGGCCCTTTGGTATGTCACCCAGTGTTCTTGAGTCCAAAAGACATGGCAATATAGCAATACGCACCGAAGGGCGTGATGAACGACATTTGGATCTAGTCGTCCTCTTTGAGGGATATCTAGTGATAGCCAGAGTAACAGTCAAGGAAGGAGAGGAGTTCGTAGCCGATGGTGGAGTCTACAACCTCGTCTATCCAAGGTAGACCGAAGGGGTCTTTAGGGCAGTGTTTGTTGAGATCAGTGTAATCAACGCACATTCTCCATTATTTATTTTTTTTGAACAAGAACAGGGTTTGTGAGCCACTCAGGATGATACACTTCTTTAATAAATCCGGCTGCTAGGAGCCATTTTATTTCTACCCTAATAGCCTCCTTCTTATCTGGCATGAATTATCGGAGCTTCTGCTTGATCGGTTTGGTGGTCGGCGAGACATTCAAGGAGTGCTCGATTTTCTCCCGTGGTACCCCCAACATGTCTACAGGTTTCCAAGCAAACATGTCAGCGTTGGCACGTAGGAAGGAGACAAGCGCGCTTTCCTATTTGGGGTCTAGGTGAGCCCCAATCTTGGTGATCTTGGAGGGGTCGTCGAGGCCGAGGCTGACCTCCTTCATTTCCTTGGACTTGGCGGATGCACGTGGAGGCTCCAGTGCTAGGATCTCTAGGTCATCGGTAGGCACCGTCTTGGTGTTGGTGACCACGCTAGCCATCTGGATGGAGAGGTCAGTGGCTTCGGCGAGGGTGAGACTCTCTATCTCATAGGCGTAGGCGATGGAGAGGTTGGCCCGTAGAGCTAGAACTCATATAGGCTAAGGCATCTTCAATACCAGATAGGCGTAGTATGGTATGGCCATGAACTTGGCTAGAGCTGGCTAACCAAGTATGTCATGATAGGCGGTGTTGAAGTCGACGATGTAGAAATTGATGTGCTCGATGCGGAAGTTGCTAGACGTGCTGAATTGCACCGGGAGGGTGATCTCTCCAAGCGGTTTGGATGCCCCACTAGGTACCACACCCTAGAAGGATGAGTCAGAGGGAGTGAGGTCTTCTATCCCAAGGTCCAGCTCCTTTAGGGCTCTGGTGAAGAGGAGGTTCAGAGCAGTTCTACCATCGATGAGTACTTTTCTAAAGAGTACTTTCTTGACGGTTGCGTCAAGAACAAGGTGGAAATGCCTTGTGTAAGGGATGTCTGCCCACTGGTTAGCCCTACTAAAGGTGATGGGGACCTTAGACCAGGGGCGATAGCTAGGGTTGGTGATGGCGTCTTCTGTGTTGACGACGAGCACCCGATGGGCGGTGAGCTTTCGGTCTCTTCTACTCTTGGTGGTGGCGAGGCCCCCAAAGATAGTGGCGACCACTTTGTCATGATCCTAGAAGGCATTGTTGTTGTCCCCAGGTGGTCGGCGACCTCTGGCTTCGTCGTCGTTGTCGTCATCCTTCTTTTTGGCCTGGAACTCCTTAGCCAAGCCAAGGCAATCCTTCATCTTGTGCTTGCTGTTCTTGTGGAGGGGGCACATGCCTTTGAGGATTTTCTTGTACTACTCATTGTTGTTACGCTTGGCGCGAGGTTTGTCAATGGCAGCAATGATGTTATCTAGTCGACGGTGGTGATATTGACTAGCTTTGGACCCTTTCGGCCAATCACAGCCACTGTCCTGATGGTGGCCGCGGTCGTCGTAGTGGCGATCACCATGGCGTCGTTTGTTGGGGCGCTTGTCACTGCGGTGAGTTGGGTGGTGATTGCCCGCATCCTCATTGAAGCGAACTTCGGCCTCTTCACCATCGGCGTACTGATCAACGATCATGATCATCTTGCCAATCCCCTTTGGTGGCTTACAATTGAATTTGGAGTGGAGGTCGTGGTGATGGAGTCCTCGGACGAAGGCGGTGATGACTTCTGCTTCTGTGATGTTAGGAATAGAATTCCTCATCTTGGAAAAATGTCTAGTGTAGCTATGGAGAAGCTCGGACAGTTTTTGATAGATGCAATTTAGATCATGCTTAGTGCCCGGCTGAGTACACATAGCCATGTAGTTGTTAGTGAAGACCTTCTTCAGTTGTTCCCAAGATCCGATGGAATCTGGGGTGAGGCTCATGAGCCAGTTCATTGCGATTGGCACGAGCATGATGGAAATATAGTTTGCCATGACACTGGTATCTCCCCCGACGATGCACACAGTGGTGGCATAAGCTTGTAGCCACTGTGTGGGGTTCATCCATCCCTCGTAGGGCTCGACCCCGGTGATTTTGAAACCATAGGGCCACTGGAGTGTTCATAGTGCTCTTGTGAATGCTCAGGGCCCTTCGGGATTGTCAACGTCGGGAGCGGCGGCATTACTGGTGTTATGTGGCTAGAGGGCTGCATCCAGATTGCCAAACTCTTACTCATATTCTTGACATCAACGTACTTCCTCTTCATGGCGAGAGAAACGGCGCTCGTTGATATGACGTCACGTGTCCCAGAGATTGTTTTTTGTGTGCTCGGACATCTTGGTCGACTTCTTGGTCATGTTGGCGAGGGTAGTCGATGCGGTTCCCCCTAGCTCCCCTCCTAGAGGGGATGTCCATCATCACGCTGTTGATCGGTGAAACGGCTTTTGCTGGGGCGACGATTGGATCTTGGCGCGGAGGATCGGTGAATCGAGCTTGTCGAGTAGGAAGGTCTCTGATCCTGGCGGATCTCGTTGACCTGGCAGTGTGTAGCTTTAAGCATTACGGTGACCTTGGCGACCTCTGGCGTTTGCTCAAGCTGAGCGAGCTCATTAGCGGTCATAGCCAAGTTGGCGCTTGGGGTCTTGTCGACATCATGGCCGTCGACACGGATGAATTCATCGTCAAGGTTGCGGTGGAGTGGGCGTGGCCTCCCTTGCGAGTTGAGCTGCTCTCCGTTGCGAGCAGCCTTGACTAGCATAATGGTGGCCCCATTTGCTCGGCGCTACGCATGGTTGGTGTAACACCCCTGGTGTTTTGCTTCCACATTTGCACTTGCATTTCATAAACATGAGCATCATTCATCCATTCATGAGCTTAGATTGTATGAAACATGGTTTTGAAACAGAAGTAACAAGTCACTTGTTTTTCCTTGTTTCAATACATGTGATGCTTGACTTTTGTGTGATAAATGTGTGGTGTGGCTCATTAGCCTCTCGAACAACTTAGCTACACTTAGAATGTCATTAGGAACAATGTTCATGTTGACCATATTGTCTAATTATGCTTTCAATTCATGGTTTGACTAGTGTGGACCCCTAGAGCTCTTTTGTTTGACTATTTAAAAAGTATAGCTTAGATTGTTTGCATGTCTAAGCAACCTAAAGCAAAGTTGTAGAAAATTTTATAAGGAACAAAAGTTATTTTATGACCATCTCATGAAAATGTGGAGAACATGCTCAAAAAGGGCCCACAAGTCAGTTTTGAGGTCTAAATGGAGACTCTGAAAATTTTCTAAGTCACAAAGCAAGTTTCAGTTTTAGGTGTTGATGTTTGGAGCCTTGTATCTCGCAAACCATGCCGAACCAGCTCGAGCTCCAATTGTAAAAGTTGTAGCCCGCATGTAGATCTCCAACTTTGTCAACTACGCCATGAGCTAGATCATCACGGTTTGGAAGATATGGATCAAGGAAATTGCACTGTCAGTCGGCACCATTGAACACTGAAACGAAAATTTCAGACAACTACAGTGCCGACCGGCAGCAGGCCTCTGCCGCCGTGTGGCCGCCACGCACCGTGGCCAGCCTGGCACCACTGCTTGCTGTCCACTGCATGAAGCCGCGTCCTTCTGCCCTCCCAGCTCCCTCTCATTCACTCTCCTTCTCTTCCCACAACGTCCACCGCGACAGCCACCGCCTCCGCCATTGCTGCCGAGCACCGCCGTCGCCTAGTGCCCTCACCACCATGAAATCGCTGCCTCCAGCTAACCCACAACTCCACCGTAGCCTCCTCTAGCTCGTCCACCTTGCCATTGAGCTAGAGAACCAAGGTAGTGGCCACATTTTCATTTCCGCCGCCATCCGGACCTCGCCGGAGTTGCGCTCTCCGTGACCAGCACAGCACCGCTTCTCTCCTCCTTCCCAAGCTCTCGTCTAGCCTTCTCCATCATGTACAGATGCTCAGGTGAAGATGCCACCATCAACGCCGGTCCAGCCAAGCCAAAACACGGCCGCGCGCCGCCGTGTGCCATGGCCGAGCCACCGAGCTCCATGGCCGAGGTACTTAGGGGCCGGTAGGGTTTAGGGTTAGGGTGTCAATCGGTGTGGGAGGTCATGGTGAACACGGAGGTACCCGCCTCGTCGCCGGTGACACCGCCGTCGGCGAGCTCCGCTGGTTCCACATCAAGCAAGCCGCCTCCCCTGCTTTCGTTTCACTGACGCACGGGCCCGGCTGACCGGTGGACCCCGCCTGCCAGTGACTGAGTGTTAAAAGGATAGTTCAGATAATTCAGATTTGAGTGCTATTTTGTAAAAATTGTATCTCTAGTTTTGTAGATCCAAACTGGGTGGTTCCAATTTTGTTAGGATCATGGTGAAGTGTAGTATTTAGGAAAAATATAACATGAACACTGGTCGTAGAATTTCTGGAAGATTTAAATTGAAACTAGAAATGTGTTTTTAAATGAATGCATTCTTGTTTAATCTATATCTTGAGTTCCTGTGCTCCAAAAATTATGAAATTTTGTTGGTGAGCTCTTCTTGATGAGTAGAAGCTCTCATAAAAATTTGAGAGACAGTACATGTATAGTTTTTGAGTTATAGATTTTCTTTTTATCATTGGATGATCCTTGTTTGAATTTTAGTAATTTATCTATGAATCCAATGACTATGAAATTTATTGGAGGATGTCCTAGAACCTTAAGGATGCTAGGAAAAAAATAAAATCTATTGCTTGACACTTTTCACTAGGGTTTCCTAATATGTCATTTTAAGCCTTTATGCCTTGTCATTTTTGTGTAGGATGTTATAATTGCTCAAATGATATGAAATTTTTACAGTAGCCTACTTGGAGCATGTAGTACCTACTGTAATTTTTGTAGATTAAATGGTGCAGTTTTCATATATGTTTATCATTCCTCTTAAATAATTAAATAAATTAAGAAAGGCATTAAAAGAAATGAATTGGTGGTGAACACTTTACTTTCTGGTGTTCTTGTGATATATGTGATAAGTGAGTAAAGTTGGTTTTGTCCAATTATATGTTTACAACATAAGTTAATAAATATTTCCTTGCATTATGTCTTTTTGGACAGTTCTGGGAACTTTGCAAAGTTCACCATGATAATTTGGTTTGCTGGGAAAGTGGTGAATAAAAAAGTTGTAGATAAATTATGTATCAAGCTCCTGTCAAAATTTGGTGGCATTTGGCCTAGGAGTTTAGGAGCTACAATCGTTCAAAGTTGGATCACAGTTTTGCTTGCTCTCTGTCTTGTTTGGACCTGATTATGTGGTTCTATAAATTCGACCTGGTAAAGGTTGGAATCATGCCTTGAGGCCTGAAAATGAATTGTAGGCAATTTTATAAGATTTCCAAATTGTCTTGTTACCTATCATTTCGGTTTGTAGATCTCTGGTTATGATCAGTTTATGGTACCACTGCATAGTTCTTATTTTGCCGAAATACAAATGTTTGTGTGTATGCTTTGTTGCTATGTTCTTGTGGATTGATTAGGTGCTAGCCTAACTTGAGAACATGCTTAGGTGCAGGTGCTAGGTCCTTAACTGAAGATGAGCAATTGTACATTAGGTTGTATAAACTTGGTAAGTTAAAGTGATTTGAATAGAGCTTAAGTCGAAAAATGCGGACTGCAGTAAGCATGTGCATTCCCCGAGCATTCTAACTTCGTTCATGTGCATCCATGATATTTATCTTGCGCATACATGCAATAGGTGTGCCAGAGGGAGTGACGCTTCTGGAGTTCGAGGGAGCGAGCCAGGAGGAGGAGCCCGAGGTTCAGGCAATCGATGAAGCAGCCACCGATGAGAAGTTGCCCGGGTGCCTTGACCACCGTCCATCCTCTTTCCTAAAAGGCAAGCCCCGGAGCATTCTAAGTCTCCTATGTTTTTACAAATATCTTGAGTATCTTTTATTGTTGATGATGCATTAAGTATAGGAATTTAGTTGGAACCAATTGTTGCATTATATGTCTGTCCTTGTCCAGATATCGCACTTGAATCCTATTTAAGTTCAGGAATGGGTTAAATGCTTAGCCATGCTTAGTGCAGTAGAAGTCAGGTGATTTCCTGTCACCTGCGAGCTTTAGGATGAGGTGGATCATGGTTGGCTATATGTGCTGTCGTGGAAAAGAACCATGTTAATAATGAATGAAGACCGGGCAGAGTCTTGTGTAGGGTTGGACATAGTGACTCCGTCTGTGTCGTTTAAGGACTGATACGTTGTATGTCCTCATGTCATGTTGAACGTAGCCTAACACTTAGCTGGCCGGATAACTCGTTCTGACCGTGAAGCCTAGTTGCTCGACTCAGGCCAGGAACATGAGCAGTGGTGCGCATTCTAGAGGTAGTAAGGATGTGCGGAGAGCCATTGGCATAAGCCCAAGGCGGGTTAGAGTCCCGATCAACCTTGGCAGAGTGGTTCTTTGAGAATGCTGATCTGTTTAGACTCGTGACTGCTGAATTGTGCCAAAGGTGACTTGATTGCGACCCTAACTAGGGAAGTAGAGTTTGTGCTTAGGAATACCCTCCAGCTGGATAGGAATCGATTCGAATCACCGTCTCTCCCGGATAGTGAGAACTTGACTAAGCAGCGGCAATGTAGATTCAATTAATTTAACGATATGGTTAAATGGATGATGATGATAATATTGCCATGATTTATACCTGCTATGGTTATTAATGTTTGCATCTTAATCAAATGATTGCTTAGTACAGGTGCTAATATAGATGACAGGTTAATGGCTAAAAGTCACTGCTAGCTCAGGTTAAGAGTTGATCATTGTTACTTATGCTCTTTTGCTAAAAGAAGGTGTCAGCCAGATCCACTAAATTAAGCTATGCATGGTCCTTGGTGTCATTTGTTTTGGTTTCCGACGGGTAAGTCTAGCTAAGTACATTCTCGTACTTAGGGTTTGTTCCTGTTGTTGCAGATGACCTTCTTTATTAGGGCTTCTGTAAGTGTTGTCTCCACCCGGCGAGTGACGAACACTAGATCACGGGCATGATCTCTGTTTATCTTATCCAAATGCTTTTGTGGGATGTGATCGGCAAGCTGGTACTTGTATTTGAACTCATGTGTGTGAGTTAAACTATTTGCTTCCGCTACTTTACAAGACTTGGTTTGTAATAACTATGACTCTGAGGTGTTGTAATCTATCTACAAACTGTTTGTAAAATGTTGTAACGTGTGATATGTTATGTTGAATTACTGTGATCTTGGTTGTATGCAAGTTGGTTTGAAATCCTTCGTGGTTTCAGTTGACAACCGGGTTTATATGGGCTCAAGTGCGAGAATTTGATCGTTTTGGAGATTGTTTTTGTACTTGTGCTCTTATAAATTTGTCGGTTCTGTGACAGCTGGCATCAGAGCTAGATTCAATACTAAACATGTCATACGGGTATTTAAAAACAAAAGCTTTTGTTGCGAAAATGGTTTTCCAACTTATTGTTATATATAAGTGTTTAAAAATCTGAAATTTTATAGTGTGCTGGTGATCACATCCTTTGTAGCCCACTTAAGGACTTTTAGGTGGCTTATATAAGTACTAATTGGGGGAAAGTGATTGTTTCTATTTCGTCGTCCATGCAGCGTGCTATTGCATGGGTGGCATTCGCTTGAATGGTAATGTATGGATCAATTACCTCTACGCCAAGGTAAGTGTGAGTTGTGAGAGCATGACCATCCAACCGTCGGTCTAGGGGAGAGTTAGTTGTGGTTACTGGAATATTTACATGTTGCATACATGTACATATGAAGGTACTTAATTGTGGGTATATCTGTCGGGTAGTGTTGGATACCAAAGTATATATATCTGAGGATGTATATACGGAGAGTATCTTAGTTAACTACTTTCATTGTTAGCATTATATCTTGTTGGGTTGGGCTGCAATGAATTTTTCTGCAGGTACGCTAACAATGCACCGTGCAGATCGACTAGTTATCGCTATTCCAGAGAACGTGTGTATGCCACCATATATTCCGCTAGAACTTAACTTTTCTTAGGTTTGTGAGGACGTACGGAACGAGCATGCATCATATTCACTCATGTCATTAATATTGCATTACTCCCTCCCTTATAATTGTTTATCCCAAGTATTAAGTTCCATCTCTCAACAAAATAATCCTCTCACGAGAGTTGCATCCCTTTTTGATACAGATGGCCGCGCCCATGTTTCCTCCTAGTTGCAGCACCTTTTTGGACCAGTTTGGTATGCCTACCTTGCTCTAGAGGGTGCTAAGCTCAGTTGGGTACCCGGAGGCACCCCGCTACATGTGGAGGCAGATGGTGCCATTGGGAGATGTGCCATGGTACAATGTGACCTTGGTGGTGCCGCAGAACCCCACGAGACCATTGTGGCATGGGTGGAGCACCGAGACTAATGGGCAAAGCCCATGGGAAGCCACACAAGTTGCTACCCTTGATGTGCTTATGGACATAACACAGAGTTTCAGAGATGAATTAGTGGGTGGACCAGCTTCATCCATTCCCTGAGTGGCTCCTACTGAGGCTGAATGGACTCAAGAAGTTGGCCAGGCCTTGGTTCGAGGCCGTGGTGAATGTGTTCAGAGAGACAATGTGGGAATGAGTGCTATGATGGCCATCTTGAAGCTTTATCGAGTTAGGCAGGACACCCTCTCTAGTGTGTTAGAAGAAGCTGGCAAGGCAATGGCGGCCCAGCACAAGTTCAGGTTGTGTGCCCGCAAGTATCGCCGTAGGGCGGAGGCATGTGGGCAAGCTCAGCTGGAGGTAGAGGAGATACGGGGCATTGTAAATTTTTGCCTGCAGCCGTGGGGGCAAGTAGCACGCGAGAGAGATGAGATTCATAACCAGCTTATGAACCTCACCATAGAGAGAGATGAGGCAGTATAGGAGTTGGATCGTGTGGCCCGTCATAGAGATGCAGCCTTAGAGTTGGCAGAAGAAAGGCGTCAGGGCTGGATCATGGCTAACCACAATACTTTTCAAAGGGAGCATGAGCTGCAAGAGCAGCTTGAAGAGCTTCAGGTTGAGTACCATCAACTGAACAACCGTCTGTTTCCTATTCCTCACCCCATTCCAAGGTATCCTAATGTGGGTGGACCTCAAGTGATTGAGGCCGATGAAGAAGAAGAGAACATGCAGATGGATGTTAATGCAGCTGAACCTGCAAATGAAGGGGAAGAGGAAGATCCTAAAGAAGTCCAGGGCATCTCCGATGTGGACAGTGACCACTTCGATGAGTAGTTAGATAGCAAGTCTCACTAGTTTAAGCTTTTGCAGCCATTTGTGTAATGGACTTGGTACTATGACAGATGTTGGATGTACTTTTAATTCGAAATTGACATGTAATGTACCTTAATCCGCTCCCTTCGAGATGCTTATCTTAGTTGGTGAATTTTAAAACTTGTCATATTGGAATGCACTACGAATGGCGCTAGTAATCAATTGATGATGTGGAGATTAGAGAATGAATTATTGCCTCTGTTTTATTGCATGAATTTTACATTCTCTCCAGTAAATTCAGTTTGGCGTAATTACATTGTTCCTCTCCAATGTGTTAACATCACTAATACTTGCTGGTTGCGCATTGTTGCAGATGCCTCGCACTCGTTCCACTGGTGCGGCTGGTGATGATGATGATCTCCCACCGCCACCACCGCCCACACCAGCGGAATTGATGGCAATTCTTGCTGAAGGACAGCGCACTATGGCTGAGGCTCTCCGCACGATTACAAATCATGATGGTCGTGGTGCACGCCAAGGACCGGAACCAAATCAGTATGGCGACTTCAAAGATTTCCTTGACACTAAACCACCGATCTTCAAGGAGGCTAATGAGCCCCTCTAGGCTGATGAGTGGCTGAACACTCTTGAGTAGAACTTCCATCTGCTTCGCTTGACAGAAGTGCTGAAGACTGAATATGCTTCTCACCAACTGCATGGGTGAGCTGGTATTTGGTGGAGTCATTATCGGTCCACTATGCCCGCTAATGCCCAAATCACTTGGTATCAGTTCAAGTCTGCTTTCAGGGGAAATTATGTTCCTCCTGGTCTCATGGCAATCAAGCATATGGAGTTCATGAAGCTAACATAGGGGAACAAGAGCTTGAATGAATACCTGCAGGCTTTCAATAACCTTGCAAGGTATGCTACTGAGTTTGTTGACACTGATGCCAAGAAGATCGCTAGTTTCAAGCGGGGACTTAGCCCCAAATTGATGAAGACTATGGGAAATTGTAAGTGTGCTCATTTTAATGAGTTTGTGAGTGATGCTTTATCTCAAGAGAACAACAATGCTGTATATGCTGCTTCAAAGAATAGCAAGAGAGCCTATGAGGCGGGTGCCTCACAATCCAAAGCTCTGGTCACACATAAGGCTCCATTCTATCCTCTGGCATCAGCTGCTAAGTTCTGCCCACCGCAGAAGAAGAATCCAGGCAGGACTGGATTTCGCAAGGCTTTTATAGTTGCTCTTCCAAAAGGGCACTACTAGTCAAGGCAGCTCCAAGGTTCCTCCAAGCAACATGTCATGCTGGAACTGCAACAAGACAGGTCACTGGGCAAGGGAGTGTCCTTACCCTAAGAAGAATAACTACCAAGGTGGCCATTAGGGGCAGGTGAACCACATTAATATTACTGATATTCCGTCAGGAGAGGTAGTAATGGCTGGTAAGTTTTTGGTTGATCCACACCCCGCAGTTGTACTATTTGATTCGAGTTCTTCGCATTCTTTTATTAGTCCTACATTTGCATCCAAGTTTATGCAGAAAACATACACTGTTGAGGGTGAGGGTTATTGTATTAGGGCTGTCAGTGGTACTATCCCAACCAAGCTCAGGTTGATCTGGTAGTTTTACTAGGGCTAGGTATCGACGTGATATTGGGAATGAACTAGATGAGCAGTCATGGGGTGCTTATTGATACATCGACTAGAGTAGTCATGCTCAGAGATCCTTGTAATCAGGAAGGTTTTCTAGTGCAAGGGACATCAATCTTTCTTGTGCGGTTAATGCGGTGCAAGCAAGGGTTATGACAGATATCCCTGTAGTGTGTGAATTTTTGGATGTTTTTCTTGATGATTTGCCAGGGTTGCCCCGGATCGGGATGTGGAGTTCAAGATAGAGTTGCTACCTGGTACAGCGCCCATCTCTAGAAGGCCTTATAGAATGCCTCCCAACGAACTAGCCAAACTTAAGACCCAGTTGAATGAACTTCTAAAGAAAGGCCTTATCCGTCCTAGTTCGTCTCCGTGGGGGTGTCTGGCTATCTTTGTGAAGAATAAGGATCAATCACTACGCATGTGTGTAGATTATAGGCCTTTAAATGCAGTCACAATCAAGAATAAGTATCCTCTGCCTCGTATAGATATCTTATTTGATCAGTTGTCTAAAGCAAAAGTCTTTTCCAAGATTGATTTGAGATCTAGTTATCATCAAATCAAAATTCGGCATGAGGATGTTCCAAAAACTGCATTCTCTACAAGATACGGTCTGTATGAGTATCTTGTTATGTCTTTTGGATTGACCAATGGCCCGCACACTTCATGTATTTGATGAATTCGGTGTTTATGCTCGAGTTGGACAAATTTGTGGTGGTATTTATAGATGATATCTTGGTCTATTCCGAGAATGAAGAAGATCATGTTGAACATTTGTGAGTGGTTCTCACTAGATTGCGGGAACACAAGCTTTATGCAAAGTTCAGCAAGTGTGAATTCTGGCTTCGTGAGGTACCTTTTCTCGGGCATGTGTTGTCCAATGGTGGAATTATGGTTGATCCCACCAAGGTGCAAGAAGTGTTGGACTGGAAGGCTCCAATCTCAGTGCATGAGGTTTGGAGTTTTCTGGGATTGGCTGGCTATTATCGTCGCTTCATCCCAGATTTCTCTAAAATAGCCAAGCCTATGACTCAGTTACTGCAAAAAGACATGAGGTTTGTCTGGACTTCCGAGTGTGATGTGGCTTTTCACACCCTGCGAACCCTTCTAACTTCGGCTCCGGTTTTGGCACAACCGGATATCGAGAAACCTTTTGATGTGTTTTGCGATGCATCAGGTACAGGTTTAGGAGGTGTTCTTATGCAAGAGGGTAGAGTCATTGCTTATACCTCTCGCCAATTTCGGAAACATGAGGTGAACTATCCTACGCATGACTTAGAACTCGCTGCAGTTGTTTATGCTTTGAAGGCCTAGAGATATTATTTGCCTGGCAATATGTGCAACATCTTTACTGATCATAAAAGTCTTAAGTACATCTTCACTCAACCTAAGTTGAATATGCGTCAGAGAAGATGGCTCGAGTTGATCAAGGATTATAACCTCCAAGTGCACTATCATCCTAGCAAGGCAAACGTCGTTGTGGATGCCTTAAGCAGTAAATCTCATTGCCACTCTTTGATTGAAAGTGACCTCCATTTGTCAAAACTCCTACATCCTACAGTCCTTCACAACATCACTGTTAGTTGTACTCTATAGAGTCGAATTATTGAGCTATAAAAGACAGATCTAGGTGTGTTCCACATCAAGCGCAAGATGAAAGAGCAAGAAACCAAGCATTTTCGGGTAGATGAGAATGACGTGTTATGGTTCAAGGATAGGTTAGTGGTTCCGAAGGATAGAGAGCTTAGAAATCAAATCATATCCGAAGCACATTCCTTGAAATTATCTATTCATCCTGGTAGTAGCAAAATGTATCATGATTTGAAGCCTCGCTTTTGGTGGACCAAGATGAAGATAGAGATAGCTGCTTATGTGGCTAGGTGTGACACGTGTTGTTGATTTAAAGCTGTACACATGAAGTCTAGATTGCTTCAGCCACTCTCTATTCTAGGTTGGAAATGGAAGGAGATAAGTATGGATTTTATTTTTGGACTCCCTACTACTCAGAGGAATTTTAACTCTATTTGGGTGATTGTAGACCGTCTGACCAAGTCTGCACACTTCATTCCTGTCCGCATAGATTTCCGTCCAACTGACTATGCGGAGTTGTACTTCAATCAGATAGTCCGACTTCATGGGATACCTCGCACTATTGTCTCTGATAGAGGACCGTAGTTCATTGGTCACTTTTGGGAGCACTTACACGGATTATTGGGAACTAAGTTAGTAAGAAGCTCTGCCTATCATCCGCAAACCAATGGGCAAACTGAGCGAGTGAATCAAATCTTAGAAGATATGTTGAGAGCGTGTGTCATCTCGTCTAATGGTTCATGGGAAAAGTGGTTGCCCCTAGCTAAATTCTCTTATAATAATAGTTATCAAGAGAGTATCAAGATGGCACCGTTTGAAGCTTTGTACGGCCGGAAGTGTAGAACCCCATTGAATTGGGTTGAAGCCGGTGAAAGGAGATATTATAGAATTGATTTTGTTCAAGAAGCTGAAGAACAAGTCTGTACTATCCAAACCCATATGGCCGCAGCTCAGGCTAGGCAGAAAAGTAATGCTGATCGCCGTAGAAAACCTATCGAGTTCGAAGTTGGAGACTTCATTTATCTGAAAGTCTCACCCATGAAGAGTGTCCAACGCTTTGGTGTAAAGCGAAAGCTTGTGCCGAAATATGTCGGTCTGTTTCAAATCATTGGACAAAGTGGTAAGGTAGCATACAAGATCCAATTACCTCCTGAGATGAGTGCTATCTTCAATGTCTTTCACGTATCTCAGTTGAAGAAATGCCTTCGCGTCCCTGAAGAGAGAGTTCCACTAGGGGATATCGAGTTAAAATCTGATTTGACTTTTGAAGAAAAACCGGTCCGAGTAATTGACACTCGTGAGCGAGTGACTCAGAGTCGGGTGGTCAAGTTTTCAAGGTCATGTGGAGTAATCAGGGTAGTGAACACGATGCAACTTGGGAAAGAGAAGATTATTTGAGAGATGGTTATAAGGAATTCTATCAACAATGGTACGCTTGTCAAATCTCGGGATGAGATTTTTATAAGGGGGGAGGGCTGTAACACCCCTAGTGTTTGGCTTCCACATTTGCACTTGCATTTCATAAACATGAGAATCATTCATCCATTCATGAGCTTAGATTGTATGAAACATGTTTTTGAAACAGAAGTAACAAGTCACTTGTTTTTCCTTGTTTCAATACATGTGATGCTTGAATTTTGTGTGATCAATGTGTGGTGTGGCTAATTAGCCTCTCAAACAACTTAGCTACACTTAGAATGTCATTAGGAACAATGTTCATGTTGACCATATTGTCTAATTATGCTTTCAAGTCATGGTTTGACTAGTGTTGACCCCTAGAGCTCTTTTGTTTGACTGTTTAAAAAGTATAGCTTAGAGTGTTTGCATGTCTAAGAAACCTAAAGCAAAGTTGTAGCAAATTTTATAAGGAACAAAAGTTATTTTATGACCATCTCATGAAAATGTGGAGAACATGCTCAAAAAGGGCCCACAAGTCAGTTTTGAGGTCTAAATGGAGACTCTGAAAATTTTCTAAGTCACAAAGCAAGTTTTAGTTTCAGGTGTTGATGTTTGGAGCCTTGTATCTCCCAAACCAGCTCGAGCTCCAATTGTAAAAGTTGTAGCCCGCATGTAGATCTCCAACTTTGTCAACTATGCCATGAGCTAGATCATCATGGTTTGGAAGATATGGATCGAGGAAATTGCATTGTCAGTTGGCACCATTGAACACTGAAACGAAAATTTCAGACAGCTACAGTGCCGACCGGCAGTAGGCCTCTGCCACCACGTGGCCGCCACATGCTGTGGCTAGCCTGGCGCCACTGCTCGCTATCCACCACATGAAGCTGCGTCCTTCTGTCCTCCCAGCTTGCTCTCATTCACTCTCCTTCTCTTCCCGCAGCGTCCGCCGCGACAGCCACCGCCTCCGCCATTGCTACCGAGCACCGCCGTCGCCTAGCGCCCTCACCACCATGAAATTGCTGCCTCCAGCTAACCCACAACTCCACCATAGCCTCCTCTAGCTTGTCCACCTTGCCATTGAGCCGGAGAACTAGGTAGTGGCCACATTTTCATTTCCGCCGCCGTCTGAACCTCGCCGGAGTTGCGCTCTCCGTGGCCAGCACAACACCGCTTCTCTCCTCCTTCCTAAGCTCTCATCTAGCCTTCTCCATCATGTACAGATGCTTGGGTGAAGATGCCACCATCAACGCCGGTCCAGCCGAGTCAAAACACGGCCACGCGCCGCCGTGCGCCATTGCCGAGCCACCGAGCTCCATGGCCGGGGTACTTAGGGGTCGGTAGGGTTTAGGGTTAGGGTGTCAATCAGTGCGGGAGGTCATGGTCAACATGGAGGTACCCTCCTCATCGCCGGTGACGCCACCGTCGGTGAGCTCCGCTGGTTCCGCGTCGAGCAAGCCGCCTCCTCTGCTTTCGTTTCACTGACGCGTGGGCCCGGCTGATCGGTGGACCCCGCCTGCCAGTGACTGAGTGTTAAAAGGATAGTTCAAATAATTCAGATTTGAGTGTTTTTTGTAAAAATTGTGTCTCCAGTTTTGTAGATCCAAATTGGGTGGTTCCAATTTTGTTAGGATCATGGTGAAGTGTAGTATTTAGGAAAAATATAACATGAACACTGGTAGTAGAATTTCTAGAAGAATTAAATTGAAACTTGAAATGTGTTTTTAAATGAATGCAAACTTGTTTAATCTATATCTTGAGTACCAGTGCTCCAAAAATTATGAAATTTTGTTGGTGAGCTCTTCTTGATGAGTAGAAGCTCTAGTAAAAATTTGAGAGACAGTGCATGTATAGTTTTTGAGTTATAGATTTTCCTTTTATCATTGGATGATCCTTGTGTGAATTTTAGTAATTTATCTATGAATCCAATGACCATGAAATTTATTGGAGGATATCCTAGTATCTTAAGGATGCTAGGAAAAAAATAAAATCTATTGCTTGACACTTTTCACTAGGGTTTCCTAATTATGTCATTTTAAGCCTTTATGCATTGTTATTTTTATGTAGGATGTTATACTTGCTCAAATGATGTGAAATTTTTACAGTAGCCTACTTGGAGCATGTAGTACCTACTGTAATTTTTGTAGATTAGATGGTGTAGTTTTCATATATGTTTATCATTCCTCTTAAATAATTAAATAAATTAAGAAAGCCATTAAAAGAATGAATTGGTGGTGAACACTTTACTTTTTGGTGTTCTTGTGATATATGTGATAAGTGTGTAAAGTTGGTTTTGTCCAATTATATGTTTACAACATAAGTTAATAAATATTTCCTTGCATTATGTCTTTTTGGATAGTTCTGGGAACTTTGCAAAGTTCACCATGATAATTTGGTTTGCTGGGAAAGTGGTGAATGCAAAAGTTGTAGATAAATTATGTATCAAGCTCCTGTCAAAATTTGGTGGCATTTGGCCTAGGAGTTTAGGAGCTACAGTCATTCAAAGTTGGATCACAATTTTGCTTGCTCTCTGTCTTGTTTGGACTTGATTATGTGGTTCTATAAATTCGACCTTGTAAAGGTTGGAATCATGCCTTGAGGTCTAAAAATGAATTGTAGGCAATTTCATAAGATTTCCAAATTGTCTTGTTGCCTATCATTTTGGTTTGTAGATCTCCGGTTATGATCAGTTTACGGTACCATTGCATAGTTCCTGTTTTGCCGAAATACCAATGTTTGTGTGTATGCTTTGTTGCTATGTTCTTGTGGATTGATTAGGTGCTAGCCTAACTTGAGAACATGCTTAGGTGCAGGTGCTAGGTCCTTAACTGAAGATGAGCAATTGTATGGTAGGTTATATAAACTTGGTAAGTTAAAGTGATTTGAATAGAGCTTAAGTCGGAAAATGCGAATTGCAGTAAGCATGTGCATTCCCCGAGCATTCCTAACTTCATTCATGTGCATCCATGATATTTATCTTGCGCATACATGCAATAGGCATGCCGGAGGGAGTGATGCTTCTGGAGTTTGAGGGAGCGAGCCAGGAGGAGGAGCCTGAGGTTCAGGCAATCGACGAATCAGCCGCCGAGGAGGAGTTGCCCGAGTGCCCTGACCACCATCCATCCTCTTTCCTGAAAGTCAAGCCCCGAAGCATTCTAAGTCTCCTATGTTTTTATAAATATCTTGAGTATCTTTTATTGTTGATGATGCATTAAGTATAGGAATTTGGTTGGAACCAATTGTTGCATTATATGTCTATCCTTGTCTAGATATCGCACTTGAATCCTATTTAAGTTCAGGAACGGGTTAAATGCTTAGCCATGCTTAGTGCGGTAGAAGTCAGGTGATTTTCCTGTCACCTGCGAGCTTTAGGATGAGGTGGATCACGGTTGGCTATATGTGCTATCGTGGAAAAGAACCATGTTAATAATGAATAAAGACCAGGCGGAGTCTTGTGTAGGGTTGGACATAGTGACTCCGTCTATGTCGTTTAAGGACCGATACGCTGTACGTCATCATGTCATGTTGAACGCAGCCTTACACTTAGCTGGTCGGATAACTCGTTTCGACCGTGAAGCCTAGTAGCTCGACTCATGCCGGGAACACGAGCAGTGGTGCACATTCTAGAGGTAGTAAGGATGTGCGGAGAGCCATTGGCATAAGCCCAAGGTGGGTTAGAGTCCCAATCAACCTTGGCAGAGTGGTTCTCTGAGAATGCCGATCTGTTCGGACTCGCGACTCCTGAATTATGCCAAAGGTGACTTGATTGCGACCCTGATGGGGGAAGGAGAGTTTGTGCTTAGGAATATCGTCCAGCTAGATAGGAATCGATTCGAATCGCTGTCTCTCCCGGATAGTGAGAACTTGACTGAGCAGCGGTAACGTAGATTCAATTAATTTAACGATATGGTTAAATGGATGATGATGATAATGTTGCCATGATTTATACCTGCTATGGTGATTAATGTTTGCATCTTAATCAAATGATTGCTTAGTACATGTGCTAATATAGATGACAAGTTAATGGCTAAAAGTCACTGCTAGCTCAGGTTAAGAGTTGACCATTATTACTTATGCTTTTCCGCTAAAAGAAGGTGTCAGCCAGATCCACTAAATTAAGCTATGCATGATCCTTGGTGTCATTGTTTTGGTTTCCGACGGGTAAGTCTAGCTAAGTACATTCTCGTACTCAGGGTTTATTCCCTCTTGTTGTAGATGTCCTTCTTTATTAGGGCTTCTGTAAGTATTATCTCCACCCGACAGGTGAAGAAGACTAGATCATGAGCATAATCTCTGTTTATCTTATCCAAATGCTTTTGTGGGATGTGATCGACAAGCTAGTACTTGTATTTGAACTCGTGTGTGTGAGTTAAACTATTTGCTTCCGCTACTTTACATGACTTGGTTTGTAATAACTATGACTCTGAGGTGTTGTAATCTATCTACAAACTATTTGTGAAATGTTGTAACGTGTGATATGTTATGTTGAATTACTGTGATCTTGGTTGTATGCAAGTTGGTTTGAAATCCTTCATGGTTTTAGTTGACTACCGGGTTTATATGGGCTCAAGTGTGAGAATTTGATCGTTTCGGCGATTATTTTTGTACTTGTGCTCTTATAAATTGGTCGGTTCTGTGATAACTGGAGTTTCTATTGACATGAGCCCCACGGTCCTCATCGGTTTCTCCATCCCGTGGAGGGCTGTCGACGCTAACATTAAAAATCCCGCGTCCTCGGAAGGGAGGGAAAGAAGGTTGGACGACGGTGGTTTCGGCGTCAGTCTCTGTAGAGCCCTAGGACTCGGAGTCTGGATTCTCCTCTAGGATGGTGTGGAGGGACGCTTCGGGACGTCGGCCGATCTGCAACATATTGGCAGTCGGCGAGAGCTGCTCGGTGATCGGATCGACGAGAGGGTAGATGTTTCCCATCTGGTTGGCGAATTTGCCCCTTAGGGCATCCTGATGGATGGCGGCCGTATCCCCTGGAGTTTCCTGATCAGCCTCCGATAGATCAAAATCGAAGGGTGGTCGGTGCTGAACCAGAGTGGTTAGAGCCGATTCCATGATGGAGAGGCAGTTGGCGAGTTTCTAGCAAACCTGATCGATGGATGCGATCAGATCGTCGTTGTTGATCTGCTTCCTTGGGTAGCAGGGGAGCAGGCGGCGAGTTGTTGGTGAAGACAACCTCGGAGGTGGTTTCGAGATTGGATCTACTATTGCAGGTGCTGGCATGGTCGGCGCAGAATTGATCTGCACCGGCTCGATGATCTCTCCGTCTCCGTCACCATTGATGACCCACGAGATCGATCCGAACGTAAAGATCTGGCCAGGCTATGGGAAGGACGAAGAGCCTACAAAATGTACCATCTTGTTCATCGTGGAAATAGCATGCACACCCCTACCTGATGTGCTAACTATCGACAGAATATCATCGATAGTCTCTGAGGGTTATCTCATGAAGATAGATTGATCGGTAGAGGTGTGCATAATCAAGAACAAGAAGGCAACAAAGACACAAGAGTTAGACAGGCTCGGGCCATCAGCGCAACGTAATACCCTACTCCTATGGTCTGTTGGTTTGTATTGCTATCATATGATATTGTGTGTGTTTTGAGGGGGTCCCCTACCCGCCTTATATAGCCAAGGGGTAGGGTTACAAGTCGGTTAGATCTAGGAGATAACCAGAAAGTAATAACATATTACAAGAATCATGAGATTGAACGTATCCTAACAGATCTTGTAGTATCTTTAGGATATCACCCTTGACGTCTTGCGGTACACGTTGAGCAGTACCGTGCACTGTAGGTCTTCGTCTTGTGGGCTAGACTGCCCTAGGGACAGCAACCCATGTAGTCTGCCATGGGTATCCGGGGTCGTACCCCCCACAGTTGCATTGTGGTACCTTGTAAAAGCTAACCCAAGCGTAATTTCACTACTACAAATATCTACTTCAATGACAAAAATCTTAATGACGAATCTGAAACCATCATAGAAGAGTGCTTTTTATGACGAATATTTCCATTTCATCATAGATCAGTGGTGATGACCCTCCAACCCTCCCTATCTATGACAAAATCAGGCATTGTCACAAAAAACATCATAGAAGAGCATAGGGTTTCGTCATAGATCACTCACATGGCTCATCTGTGATGACCTCCTTTAATACTGTGATGAATAGGGCTTTGTCATTGAACTAATTACACATCTGTGATGAACAATATTTGATCTATAACGAACATCGCTTCATCATAGATCTCCACATGGTACTTTCTCCATCTGACGTGTACCTCTGGGACCTACAGTTACTCATCTGTGATGTTTGCAATTCATCATAAAAGTCTCTGCTTGATCCTTTCTCCATGTGACGTGTACCTGTGGGACTCTTCTCCATCCGATGTGTACCTGTGGGACCTACAGTTACTCATCCGTGATGCTTGCAATTCATCATAAAAGTCTCCGCTCGGTCCTTTCTCCATCAGACTTGTACCTGTGGGACCCTTCAACATCCAACCTATGGGACCTAATGGCTTACGTGTCATGTGTACCTGTAGAACCGTTCACCTTCTCCATCTGACTTGTGGAACCCGACGGACCTATGGGACCCGACAGTTTGCATGTCACGTGTACCTTGGGGACCATCCGACCTTTGGGACCCGACGACTTACGTGTCATGAGTACCTGTGGGACCTTTCTCCATCTCTATCTGACCTATGGGACCCGACGGCTTGGGTGTCACTTGTTGATACTGGGGTTTAATAAATTCAAACTAAAAAAACCATGAGACCTCAGAGTCGAACCTAGGACCCAGATCAAGCAATAGACCATCTTCACCATTGCGCTAGACGCCTAGTTGTGTTGACATGTCTCTAGAGTCCTATTAGTAGTATATGTTCTCTGTGTGGATAGGTTGACTTATATATTGGATGTATCCCCTACAAGTGGAAATAAATCTATGCCCGTTGGATCCCTGGTGTGTTGTGGTGGCTCAGGCACCCTTTTGGAGGCTAGGCAACGGGTCTTCCCGGTGGAGCATGGTGGCATTAGCGTCCGTGTCCATCGTGTGCTGTGACAGAGGCGATAGATCCGATCCATAGGTCTCCTTTCTCGCCTTTTCCTGTTTGATTCACTGTTTTGGTCCTTGCTTGAACATGAGGTATACAGGAAACATTGTAGCATTATAGATCTGGTTAGGCCAATGCTGATGAAAGGAACTAGGAGGTGGCACTAGTTGGTTTTCTGCTGGTGTCTTGGTTTTCTTCATATGTTTAGTGTTCTTACTATAAATGCCTGGGTGCAACTAGGCCTGTTAATTGTCAAGTGCTTGCTTAATTATACTTATCTATCTAGGCAAACATACAAGCCCTTCGCTTCTGCCTTAAACTATTTTTTCTATCCAGTGCTTGCTTGATTCTACATTTCTGTTTTGTGTGCTCCAGTGCCACCAGTGAGTCCTTATGGTATTTTGAACTTGTAACATATCTGAGGCCACATTTCTATGCTAATGATGTATACATGGCTGTTGGATGTATTAGTATGCAGCTCATATGTTTACTTTCTATGTCTTCTCCTTGTTGAGAACCAAGTTATCCATTTGGTTCCAAACAAGAGGAAGGCATCAAAAGCAAATCAATGCTTTGTGTCCATCATTCACATCACTAAGGTCAATAATGTTTAAGCTGCACATGTTGCTACTGATGCCAATGATGATCACTACCACTTGTTCACTGATATTCTACTTGTGAAAACTGAGGAAGCTCAATTAATTGCTAAAATTGTAATGATTATAGTTCTATTAACTGCTACTCTAGTTTGAGTTATATATATCTACGCGGTGCTACTCTAAATTTACATGAGGTTGTACCATGAAAATTGTTAATGGTTGTTAAAGTTGCACTGTGGTATGAGTTGTGGACTTCACTAATGGATCTTTGTTGGATTATTTTCCTCTTCAGAGATCACTGAGGAAGCTATCATCGTACTGCACACTGATGAAATGAAGGAAGCCCCCAACAAGAGGAACGCACTGGCCAGCCTCACGAAGGATGTCATTTTTGAGATCCTATACCGCCTCCTCACCCACTCCTTGTTCTACTATAAATGTGTCTGTCGCTCCTAGAAAAACCTCATCTCGGACCCCAACAACCATAAGAAGCTGCCCCAGACTATGGCTGGATTCTTCTATGATAGTGAGGATAGCAATTGAAACTTCACCAGCGTCGTCCGTGGTGTACGCCCCCACTCCTTGGAATTCTTGCCCTACAACATTGAAAATATAGCTGTCTCAGATTGCTGCAACGGCCTCATCCTATGCTGGTGCCTTGGGGCTGATGGATAATGTTGATATTTCTTAGCATCACTCTTTACTAAATTATCATCCCTAGCATGATGCTAGAAATGCGTTGTTGGTAATTATTGAGAACACTTGTAAATTTATATATATATAAGTAATTCGCAAGCGCACAGATAATGTACCATTGTAGCATTTCACCCAAGAGTATACCGAGTATTGTTATTTATATTTTATCCACAGGGAGGAGCTATGGAATTGTGTTGGCATAGAGATATTGACAAATATATATACTTATGATAAAATCACTCTCATGCTATGGTAGGGGTAAGTCATGGGATAAATAAATGATAAGTGTAAGGTAATAATGGTATTTTAGAGATAGAAATTGAGACTCATAAAATATAGTACGGCTAAGAAGGAGATTCGTTAAGAGCAAAAGATTCCTAAGTCATTCCTTATTTACTAAGTCTTTTATACACCCAAGTATATACACTCCATCTATAGTATAACTAACTTTAGATCTATGCATAAGGAACATTACTAAGGAAGATCAAGCACAAAGCTTGTCTCCCTTAGCAACTGCGTTCTACTTGCTCTACAAATGGAAGTGGACTATAAAGGACTCAATGGGAGTGTCACATCTGCGATCTACCACATGATCCAGAGTGCAGAATGCATCTGCAGGCAAACAATATCTAAGCACCATGCTTATATAATGTCGACCACTTAACTCACTTGAGTACTAAGCAAAGAGCTTTTCGAACATATGCATAAATTCATCATCAATCATAACTATATCAAGCATATAACTAGAGCAAACTAGGAACATAATAAATAGCAACATAATATTGAAGTAGCACAAAGTCATAAATATAGAGATACAATGGCTATACCAATTTCCAGATGGCAGATCCGGAATCCTGAGCAATAGCCCACACTCTGCTTGAACCTTGCTAGCTAGCATATACTAGAAACTTGAAGAATTGGAGCTCTACTCTCTTCTCTCTGGAAACCCTAATTTTTTGTCTGATCTTGACTTATGGTAGCGTGCACCGGAGGGGGGCAGGGGCTGGTTATATGGACCGGAGCATCTAACGTGAGCCCTTGGATCAAACTGACTTGAATAGACAGCATAGATGCAATCCTTAAGGCGGTGGAGAACCGACGTAGCAATGGGGCTGATAGGTGGGACCCCCAGGGGCCCGGCGGCCCCACCTGTCACCCTCTCATCCTCTGCTTTGGTGACGTGGCTTCTAGAGTCCTCTAGAACCTTCTAGAGTTGGTTTCACCGCACATAAGCACGATTTTATTTGATGTTTTGATCCCCCTTGACGGTTTTATGAAATAACCCTGCTGAAAACACAGATTCACCAAAACTCATAGAAATTATCAGTTGAAACCCCCTAAGTCTATGTTGGTGATCATTTTTCATGCATTATTTCAAGTTATATTGAAGTTTATAATGTATGATAACTACCGTCAATAAACTCCCCCAAGCTTAACCTTTGCTAGTCCCTGAGCAAAGCCAAACTTATCAATGGATCAAGAGTTTAGGATCTTTGAGAACATTGTAGCAACTCCTCAAAAGTGCACATGCATTCAAACAAGAATTCTCTTTCGGATTAGAACAAACTGATCTGTCTTTCAAACTTACCCATATTACCTTCAACTATGGGGCTTGTAGCCTTCACTTGGGTCTTGAGTAATTGAAAGATAGAACGATTAAGTCAAGCACTATGTCTCAAGTTCTTTGTTCAACCAATATTCTGGAGTTTTTGCAAGTTCCTTCGTAGAAGACACCGTAGCCAACCAAGAAGAAGAACAGTTAACAAAGGACCTTACAGAAGAACTCAAGTGTGAAGTAGTGAACAACCTTCACATTTATCAGGCTGAGACCACCTAGTGGAGAAACAAGAAAGTCAACCCTCGGGAGATCAACTCAGGCGATCTAGTCCTCATCAGAAAACAAAACACAAAAATGGCTGGCAAGCTTCAACCAAAATTGCTAGGACCTTATGTGGCCACTCAATCAACTAGACCAGGAGCATATAGCCTACAAGACTACGAAGGCAACCAGCTACCTCACAAGGAATATTGACAACCTCCGCAAATTTTACCCATAGCGACACCATAGTGAGTGCTCGCGTCATGTAATTTTCCTTCTTTTTTGCCAAAAACTTGTAAGAACCTGGTACTGCACTCTTTTTCATTGTGAAGGGGCGCAAGTTTTTTTAACGAGGCAGTCACCTTCCCTTCTAATGTAATATATTTTACTCCCAAAAGTTGACCCTTCGACGAAATAGGTGGCCCAAGGCCGACCCAACCTCATCGCCGCCAAATTCCAAATAAAAAGATTTGCACCGAACAGGACTTATTTATTCAAACCCCTGCTTGGTACAAAATGTTCTTTAAACTACACAAAGCAAACTCCACCTCTCCTTAAGACAAGGGACATGCGTAGAGGTCAAAACATGCAAGCACCCTCGCAAAACACGCCAGGGGCTCGTAGAGCAAACTCCACCTCTCCTTAAGACAAAGGACAAGTGCGGAGGTCAAAACACGCGACCACCCTCGCAAAACATGCCAGGGGCTCGCAGAGCAAACTCCACCTTTCCTTAAAACAAAGGACAAGCGCGGAGGCCAAAATATGCGAACACCCTCGCAAATCATGCCAGGGTCTCGCATAGCATATCCCACCTATCCTTAAAACAAAGGACAACCACGGAAATCAATATACGCGAGCACCCTTGCAAAACACGTCAGGGCCTCAAAAAGCAAGGAATGGGATAGGCGTGAAGGTCTAGATATACAAATTCCCTTGCCAAAAATAATAAGAGCCCACAAAGCAAACCCACTGCCCAAACAGGGTGGCCCACCAACTGCATTAAAAACGCATTATTACGCATCAATGACCACCCAACCTTCCATTCAATGTAACCAATATCGGCTCACCCACCATCTTGGGAATCCCAATCGTTCAAATTCAATGCACCATCAAGCGCTCATCAAAGCACACACTCGTGCTCATCACCCCAGGCTTCCACCCTATAAATACAACCCCAAACCCCTCAAAACCTCAATCAGAAAACCCAAATCAAAACAACACAACCAACCCAACAGCCTAGGAAAATGCCGTGGAAACAACCAAACCCCCGCAAGAGCAAAGCCTTGATGGGAAAGCCGCCTGACCCAAGCCCCTCGCAAAAACCCGAGGGCACCACAAGAACATACGTAAAGCAAATGATAGCTAGAACAACCTCATTCGTGAACTCGCTCAAAATAGTCCCAAAACCAAAGGTACTCGGGGGATACCACAAGAAAAAATGTAATATCCCCCAAGTGCCCCCTTGCCGCTGCTCTCAAGCCACCACGTGAAGGGATCGACAACGGCTGCTACTGGAAGCTGGTCAGCGCCGAACGACACCCTCGCTCAACAACAAGAGCAGCGGAGCTCACATATGTCTAGCAACACTCGAGCAAGGGTCAGGAATAGGCAACGTCGATAAGAGCTTCAGTGCCAACCACGCACACCTCAAGGGGAGGGGTCTCAACCCCACTCTGCAAAAAGTTGGTAGCCAGCCGCACGCCAATGAAGCTTCGCTAGGAACTAGAACATGAAGGCGCTTGAGGAGAAACTCATGCTCTGAGCACCACGTAGCCTCGACAGTCCAAACTACATAAGAAGGAAACATGTGACCTCCGTGGCTACCCAAGCCAGCATCAACGGGGACCTCCTTCGCCAAGACAAAGCGAAGCTCCCCCCACATTGCCAAGGTTCATCATCAATCGGCCACAGACGAACCAAAGAAGACCCCAAGTCAAGTTTACCCAACGTTGTAACCTTTGATTAATATAATAAAATTACGCAATTCTTCCCGAGTTTACTAAATGTTGTAACCTTAGACAGAAGTAATAAAGTTATGTTGCATTCTCCATAATTCCATTCAATGAAGATCAGTGCTCGCAGCCAACAATAAATGACATAACCTTCGACAAACCAAATGAGCAAGCCTCACCCAAAGAGAAAGGGGGGCATCGCTGTGCGCCAAGTTTCTCGAAACCAAAACCGAGCTAGCCTCATCCAAAGAGAAAAGGGGTGTCGCTGCATGCCAAGTTTTCCAAAAACCCAAACAAGCGAGCCTCACCGAAAGAGAAAGGGGGGCGTTGCTACGCGCCAAGTTTCTCAAAACCAAAACCGAGCGAGCCTCGTCCAAAGAGAAAGGGGGGCGTCGCTGCATGCCAAGTTTTTCAATAAACTAAATGAGCCAGCCTCGTCCAAAGAGAAAGGGGGGCGTCGCTGCATGCCAAGTTTTTCAAAAACTAAAAACCAAGCGAGCCTCGCATAGAAGACAACGAGCGGATCCTCAAAGTTAATCTAGCAACCAAGTGAGCCTCGCACAGAAGACAACGAGTGGATCCTCGAAGTTAATCTGGCAATCATCACACCATTCAAGTCTGAAGATAGTGACTCGACACTGCGCGCCAAGCCCTATAAACATTCCAAGAACCACACACAAGCCTCATTGCCTCAAACTCAAATGCACCAACCTGTTACCACAGTGCAAACCCCGAAAGGGGGCCCTAACAACATCCCAGTCCCACAAATTACAGCCTCACATCACACGTTACCTCGACGATGGTACTCCCAGACATCGGGGGAGTCTTCTTCGAAACAAACATCACACGCAATCTCCCCATCCATCTCAACAACAATATCCTCTAGAATGCTATTGACAAGCTCGCCCGCCACGCCTTCCACAAACTCATCCACATTGTTCACTACAACCTCCAAACCTCCGTGAACATCGACCACTCCACTTTCAACAACCAGGCCCCAAAAAACAGCAGCCGCTGGAACCGAAGGTAGATCTCCTCCCAAAACCCTCGCCCAATACATACGCCGATGATCGCGTTCATCAAGCTCTAAGGGCTCCGGCTTCGGTACCTTCAAATTACCTTCGCCATTCAGACTCAAGCGCCCTCTCCCAAAAAGATAATAGATCGCATCAACGTCATCAACAACCCCCAAAGAAGCCCCCGGAGCAAAAATCAACCGCTCAAACTAATGATCAGTAAGATTGGCATTCCGCCAAAACCTACGTTCCTCCTAATCCTTCCTATCATAGGCCCCTACCTTCGCCCTCCAAAAGCGCTCGAACGTCAAAGATGGAAACCTAAATTTAGCGTGCGCCCAAGATGCACCAGAGATAAAAATGTCCTACCAATTCATTGTTAGAGGCATCACGTCCAATACCTCATGCGCAGGCCCCGTAGGAACCTGTGCGATGAAGGCAACAGTTAAATATCCATCCTACAATGCACCCCCACAAGAGCGCACAACAATATGTATCTCCAATGTTTTCCCAACCACTACGACACACCCACGCGTCAAACCTGCTCCGGAGGGTCGACGTCCATATCCGTCGCAACTTGCGAGCCACACCGACGCCCTTCGTCAGCCCCAAGACCTGAACCACCATCGTCACGAGGCACCTCAACATCAGCAACGCTTGTCGCAGCCTCGCCCGCAGACAACAATGCATGCCTCATGCTTGTGGATGAAGTGCCCCCCTCGCTAGTGCTAGTCGCTATGGGCGAAGGATCCCAGGGGTGGTTTAGCTGACAAAAACCAAACAAGTCAGACAAAGCTCTGCCAAATTACAATAAAAGCATCAACAGCACCAAATCATTTCTTCTCACCTCCTGAGTACCTGTCGCAGCCTCACCAAAGGCAAGAGCTCGACCATCGCCCTCCATCCAAAACTTCTTCAAAAAGAGTGCATAGATGCTCTTTCAAGCTCGGTCTTCAGCAGCCCTCGCACGCCTTCAACACTCGGGAAGTTGTGATTGACACGTCCTAGCTTTCTAAGATGATCACAACCAGCAGCTTGAAACGAGCATGCAACACCAAGGGTGGCGCCGTATGCGCCAAAATCTAACACACTATTCAATAAGGGGACTAGCTGACCAATCTCCGTAGACAGCCACGCCTTAAATGCCTCGGCATTAGCTTCAGGCAACTCATCACTAGGAGCCAACCCAACCTTCGCAAACACAGAATCCAAGGCGACCTTTGCATCTCACATACAAGCAAGAAATGTTGTGCGAGAGTCTTCTAGCTTCTAGGCATTCGATTCGCCGACTCCTCAGCCTTCTTGTGAGACTCCTCTGCCCCCACCAACTTCTCACCTTTGTCCCTCAGCTCCGCACGAAGGTCAATGTTGCGGTTTAACAATCCATCCGCCTGCTCCACCATGTTCTTATTCTTCATGATCGTAACCTCCAGTGACTCAATCTGCGCCTTCAACTCCTTATTAGCAGTAACCAACCCTTCCTTCTACTTCTAAAGTTTCTCAACTCCCTCAAGCAAGTTTCAACAGGACCATGACACCCATGAGTGGCTCGTGTGAGCATAATCACCCTCACACTGGTCACCTCCAAGTCCTCGGTCAAGTGATCAACCGACTCATTGCTCAATAGAAGCTCTACCTCGGGCATGCAAATCTGATGGTACACGCCAGCCATAAACTGGCACTCCTCATCGGTCCCGACCAAACAGCAACTGTGAAGGTCCGGGATGGTAACTAGCTCAATGTCAGGTTCGTTGGCGCCACAGGCAATAGCAAAATGCCTCAGACTACCGTGACCAGCACCGCCTAATGCCCGCTTCCCAACAAAACCCTCGTCCTCATCTTCATTACTGGGGACATTGCGACCCTCGCGCATTATATGAACACGGCGGCGGCGAGGTATCTCACCAACATCCTCAGCACGAGAGTCAACTCCTCGGTCCTCACCTGCCCCCTCAAAGGTAGTCCAAGCTCCGCAGAATCCGCATCACAACGAATCACGGTGTCTTCATCCCCCGCATTGTCGTCCTCATCTCCATCATCACCAGTCCACTCAAAACTGCTACTCACACTGGAGGAGCTCGACCCATCGCCCTTCACCTCACGCGAACCCTTGCTTGCCTCCTTCTCCTCATCCTCCTCATCATCTTCATCATCAGAAATGACTTGCAAAAGTGGCATACTAGTAAGGGTCAGCATCCTCCAAGTTGGTCGAACCTCACAACCGCATCTGATCAAGGTGCCGCCGCAACAACTAAAACAGGCCTCGTGGCCGAGGCAGGAGACTCAACCTTCGAAGCGGGCACCTTCACCGCCGCAATTCTCGCAGCCTTCAACGTGCTGGTGCGCCCACGACCGCGCCTGTCATGCTTGGACATGCCAGCAGGCTTGCCATCCACCTCCAACCTCTTCCTCTTGCGGGCAGACCCTTCCCTTCTACCCTCGGCCTCAGTCAGCTCGACCTGCGGCCAATCTGGATATGTCAACCCAAGCAGATCGAAAGCCTAGTTGACACGATGGCGATCAGCCAATGCAACTCTTATTGCCTTGGTTTCAGCACTACCAAGGGCACCAACAATCTCCTCAGTGGCCTCCGCAACCTCCCTATAAACAGCTTTAACACGCGCCATGGGGTAACTGCTCTTCTAGAGCACCCTCGACCAAGCCTGTTTAACGTTGATGCGAAGCCCCTTCAACCCGTGACCACGATACATTGCGTCATCTTTCAAATCAAACCATGACTGATCAGCCTTCAAAGGCATGACCTTCGCACAAACAAACTCTTCAACCAAATCACGCGCGCACTGGTGGCGCGACAAAGCCCTCAACGCGTCAACCGCAGCAAGACAACCATCGGTGATGACAGCGTCCGAGGTCACACTATCAAGCCTCGCCAACTTCCCACACAGGCCTAGCTTGCCCTCCAGCTTCAGATAATACCAGTGCTCCATCCAGGGCAAGGATCACTTATTCTTCTATGCCTGAATAGGAACGTCCGTGCCTTGTCGATAGCAAAAGGTATAAACTCCAAACTAACCCAAAGCAGTCTTCCCAGCAACCTTCACCTTACGAGGCTACAGATGAACCCTGTGGAGACGTATGAACCCTTGAAGATCTGGGTCCACCCCTTGCGATTTACAAGCCCAAACGTAAATACCAAGCTTCATGAAAGCTCGAGGGGTTCAACTCATGAAACTTGAAATTGAACCTCCTCAAAACCCAATCACAAGAGGATGTGGAGGAAACCTCAACCCAGCAACAAAGAACTCCCGGAACAAAACAACCTCGTCATCCTATGGGTCCGGAACAGTCTCCCCCTCCGCCAGCCTAGCGAGATTACAGGGGAACCAACCCATCTTCGCAAACTCATCCAACTCCTCCATGGTGACCCGAAAGGAAACTGTGCACCCCAAATCCCAAAAAAATAGGACACAAATGACCATCGCAAATCCTAAGAAAAACAGGGAACAACCTCCGACAATCGCGCGTCACATCAAACCACATAACAACACCATCTGAAAATAAGGAAACACTATCCCTAAACAGTGGGCCTGAAAGGTCCTAATGGCTAGAGGGGGGTGAATAGCCTATAAAAATTTCTACAACAACACTTTGCAAACCGGTTAAACAAATATGAGGCGAAGCAAGTGTTGCGCTAGCCTACTAAAAATGCAAGTCACCTACCACAATTCTAGTTTATATAGTCTCTATCCACACAATGGCTATGTCACTACACTAAGTTAGTGTGCTCTCAAAGGTTAATCTAAATAGCCACACTAACTAAACTAACAAGCTCTCACGACTAGCTACACTAAAGAGCTTGACAACTAGTTTGCGGTAATATAAAGAGAGAGAGAGAGAGCAAGATGGTTATACCGTCGAGTCGAGGAATGAACTAATCAATCACAAGAGTGAATACCAATGAATACCAATCACCTCAGAATCAAATGTTGACACAATGATTTTTTACCAAGGTTCACTTGCTTGTCGGCAAGCTAGTCCTCGTTGTGGTGATTCACTCACTTAGAGGTTCACGCGCTAATTGACATCACATGCCAAACCCTCAATAGGGTGCTACACAGCCAACACAAGATGAGGATCACACAAGCCACGAGCAATTTACTAGAGTACCTTTTGGCTCTCCGCCGGAGAAAGGTCAAGAACCCCTCATAATCACAATGATCGGAGCTAGAGACAATCACCAACCTCTGCTCAACGATCCTCGCTGCTCCAAGCCGTCTAGGTGGCGGCAACCACCAAGAGTAACAAGAGAATCCCGCAGTGAAACACGAACACCAAGTGCCTCTAGGTGCAAACACTCAAGCAATGCACTTGGATTCACTCTCAATCTCACAAAGATGATGAATCAATGATGGAGATGAGTGGGAGGGCTTTGGCTAAGCTTACAAGGTTGCTATATCAATGCAAATGGCCAAGAGGGTGAGCTTGAGCCGGCCATGGGGCTTAAATAGAGAGCCCCCATGAATAGAGCCGTTGGCTCCTCTGTTCATTGAGAAATCAGGGCGACCGGACGCATCGGTCAGAACAACCGGACGCACCCTGCCAACGTCTAGTCAACGGATGGCCACCATGTCATCCCACGCATCAAATGCTTAGCGCCCGATCTCAATGGTTAAGTCACGACCGGACGCAGCACAGTGTTCAGACCGGACGCACCTCTGCCGAGTCCGGTCATTTCCATAGAGCTTCCAGAGTTGCTCAACTGCGACCGGACGTGTCCAGTCGATCACGATCAGATGTAGCATCAGTGTCCGGTCACTTCCAGTAAGGTTCCAGTCATGACTGGATGTGTCCGGTCACCCCTAACTGGACTCACCCAGCGTCCGGTCAACACATAGACCAAACTCCTGAGCGCCACATCAGCAAGACCGGACGCTGAGTAGTGTTTAGCCAGAGTCTGGTTGCCTATGTCTGGTCTCAGTTCGAGAGTACCACCTTCTTTTATAAATGACCGGACGCTGCTCCCTAGAGTCCGGTCACTACATGACCAGCATCCGGTGCACTCTGTGAAACCCTATCTTTTCTGTACAGGGCGTTGGTGGCACCGTCGGACACTCCGCCGGTGAAGTTTTGAACCCTTGCTCCCAAGTGCTAAACACAATGTGTATCACCTTTGCGCATGTGTGTTAGCATATTTTCACAAACATTTTCGAGGGTGTTAGCACTCCACTAGATCCTAAATGCATATGCAATGAGTTAGAGCATCTAGTGGCACTTTGATAACCGTATTTCGATACGGGTTTTACCCCTCTTAATAGTACGGCTATCGAATCTAAATGTGATCACACTCGCTAAGTGTCTTGATCACCGAAACAAAATGGCTCCTACCACTTATACCTTTGCCTTGAGCCTTTTGTTTTTCTCTTTCTTCTTTTCAAGTCCAAGCACTTGATCATCACCATGGCATCACCCTCATCATGTCATGATCTTCATTTGCTTCACCACTTGGAATGTGCTACCTATCTCATGATCACTTTGATAAAGGTTATCACTTAGGGTTTCATCAATTCATCAAAACTAAACTAGAGCTTTCAGGGCCCAATACCGCTATAGCCCAGCATTGGTCGAGCGCAATGGGGGCGTCGTTGGGCCAGGCCGTAGGCTAGGTACCCTCGCCTACCCCCTTCCACGAGTTTCTAAGTTGCTCCGACCCATCACGCTGGGCCCAACCCTCGAGGGGCTACTGTTGGGGGAAGCTATCATGGCACAGCTCCTACCCTAGCGCTTGACCTTTCGCTGGCCCGGTTAACAACCCTCGTGGCAGACGGCAGACGGTTTCGCTGCGAGGGTTTCAATTCATCATGTGTTCTTTGTTTTCAGGTATCGTATGTGAAGTTTCATCATTTCCAACTGAGGGACAGCCGCAAGCGGAGCACTAGCCGACGGTAGACGGCGGACCCTCGTTCGGGGCGTGTGGTGGCTCTACACAAGCCACAGCAAGGAGCCAGCCTGGAGACGACGGCAGGTCCTCTTGGTCCATTAGGGTTTTGGAGTAGTTGGCCAAGGGAGGAAGATTATTGCCGTACCCTTGGCCGTTGCGTCGTGGCCACCTTGTAAAAGCTAACCCAAGCGTAATTTCATCGCGACCCCGGGTGTGGCCTATAAATACCTAGGGCGCTTGTGTATGAAAAGGCCCTCTTTACCTGGACAATTTAATGGGTATTTAATCCGCATTTATACCTTGTCCCAAGCTCGGTGACCTTTGTTCCCCCACTTACACTCACTCGATCGATTTCTTCCCTGTGGGAAACCCTTGGTCTCTCCTCGTGTGTTCCTCAGTGAGGGTGAGATGTCAGGAGTGACCCCACAAGGGCGCGGGGAAACCTTGGCTGAAAGGGGGTCATTGTAGCGGCGAAGCGGCTGCGAGGGTCCAGAAAAGGCCAAGCGCCAGGCAGGGTGGCCTGCTAGGGGCGCTTCCCCCCAACACCTCATATAAATAAAGATTCCTTTGTGAATCGGATTGCAATTGATTCATGGAATCACCTTTTTTTAATTTATGCCAGCCACATATGATGCAACAATTATAAACATGAGAGGCAGCAAGTTGCAGCGATTACCTGTGGAAGATTAATTTAACACAACCATGCATTATTGAAGAGTTGCCATGAGAACCTTGTGGACATCGGCATTCGTATGTTCCAAACAAGTTGGTGCATTCAGCGAAGCATGGGTAGCGTTCTGGATCCTCACACTCGTTGATATCTGAGTCCGAAAGATCATGAAAAAGCACAAAATTCAACACAGTATATTTTTGGGCTTTGCCTATTACATACATAGACCAGTAGTAATAATAAAGCCAAATAAATCATCATCAAAAGTATTCAATACTAGGTGGAGCAAATGAGTGGTAATAAGGTGGTAAGGGTTGCCTTGGTAGCCCTGTAGGCACTGGCACACATAGTCACTCCGGAAAAGGGGTGTTCTTGTCAATGCATTTTCTGTTACTACTCTCGCAGACAGTTTCGGTTTCGACTTTCGAGGGACATCTTGTGGCCTTATCCGCAGCCTTCCCCGGATGGAGTGGCTGGGTTGAATCATGGATAGATCCGGCGGTGCCCGGCATTTGCTCCTTCAACCATCTGGCACCAAACCTTTTCGATCCAGCCCTCCTCCGATCCCCGATGAGCACGAGATTCTGCATCACTTGGTCGATGTCGTCGTCGTGCCAGTCTAACCTCTTGAGCTCGACATCGTACAACGGGTAGTAGAGAGGGATCTTGGCCTGGTAGCAGCCATTGCCGGAGCACCTGCTGCACTTGTCACCCTCGACGGGCTCCCAGACGACCTCCTTGTGCCAGCGCATCTCCAACGTGCAGAAGGACGAGCAGCCGGTGATGAGGCGGCCGGTGTTCCCGAACAGCTTGGCCGCCTGGATGTTGCATCCCAGAACGATGAACTTGTTGTGGTGGTATCAGAGGACGAACAGCCAAGGGCTTGCACCCGTCGTGTTTGCCAAGGGCGAAGTCCCACGTGGTGTTTGCCCTTTGCTCTGGGTTGGAGGTATGGTTTAGTATGGCGCCGCTGGCAACATATATGGGTCGTTGTAAAAATGTATGTTGGTGACCTGGAGGTCGGCAGAGCCTTCGCCGAGCAGCAGCGTCTGCGGGCTGTGCTTGCTGTCGTCGCAGGTGAGGTTGAAGCCCGGGAGGGAGTAGTTGGCGCCAATGCCGAACGGGTACGGCACGCTCACGTTGCCGCATGAGGTCGGGCAGCCAGGTAGCCCGGTGACGGGAGACGGCGGCGCCGCCATTGCCACGAGGAGCTGCAGCACCCGCACGGGCGCTAGCGTCCCTACAAGCAGCACCACTACTGAGGACTGATGAGACCACGGCATAGATGGCCGCTAGCTTTGACAGACAGATCTACCGCCGGTTAGCCTGCCTTTGCAACGGTTTTAATTTGGCCGGCACAGATGCTTATTTCTCTGGTAAAGTAGTGAAAGTCTAGAACCTTGACGACGACCATGCCTAAATGCCTGGCCTTATTATTAGATCCCTGTCAGCTCAGGCTCAGTTACTTCGATCGGTAACAGAAATGCTGTAAACCAAAGCTAGGTAGCCTGGTGACCAATGCAAGCATGCAGACAAACAAAATTCATCGAATCTTTCGTAGATCTTGGATATATATAGCTGTTGGTAGTTGAAGCAGGATAGGATCAAGCAACGACGTGTATTGATCATGTGTATGAATACTTATACATGTGTTACAAGCTGTCTCTAGTCTCTCTGAAAACTGACAGCAGGAAGACTAGGCCGGTCTTGCCGGCGTGCACGAGTGCGCGTGCGCGAGGACCGCGGAGCGGGCGTGCGCGATCACCGCAAGGCTGCGGTTGTGTTGACCAGGCGAGGCTGATGACCCGATTCCATTAACAGTAGTACTTGGTAGGTGTTGTAGTGTGGTTTGTGTCTGTCCAATTTACCGGCGAAACGAACGTTAGGATTCCCGACAAATCAACAAGAGGCAAGGTAAAAAAAAGTTTGAGTGTGGGCTATGCATGACATGAAGCAGCATCTGCACATTCTTTGAAATGTTTTCCTCATTGGAGCATCTGCCATCCATTACAAACAACCACCTCTCTATCTGATTTCGTCAGCTTTGATCAATCACTGTGGTGTTACAGGTAATCAGGCACTCATGGTGAGTCTGGCAGATTTTCCTGTATGACATGAACAACACCTCAGCAGACCACCAAAAGTAAATGGAAAATAAACTAAGAAGAAACAAGTAGGCAACTGCACTAATAATTCCACAAGAAGCTTACCACATATTCAATACTTTGGATTTCACACCACTTCTTCAATTTGGGACACCGGAAAATAGTAACGAATTCAGGAATGACTGGCAACAATTCCTCAATCTCAAGTGCACGGCAATGAAGCAGTACCAAGCTTTCCAGATTTCTCAGATACCCCAGACCTCCAATGCGCATCAATCCTTGACAATCTGATACCTCAAGTTCAATAAAAGTTGAATGGAAATCTAAGTGGAGAGATATAAGCTTATGACACCCGTGAACTACTAAAGATCTCAACCTTGGTGGTAACTTCATTTCAGGCAATATATAAAGTAATAAAGGGCAATCTGCTATAACGAAGCTTTGGAGGAGGTCCAATTTCTCCAAACCCACCAGTGTTTCAAGCTTTGGGCATCCCCTGATCTCTAGCCTGTGAAGCGTAGAAGGACCCCAATGGAAGGATGGAATACCAAAATCAAATTCCGTCCTTTCCAAACCAAACTGTACGAGACACACTTCAACTGGCAACCTATTATCCAGTGACAAAACGAGTTCTTGCCCCACCTCAGGGCAAATATCTAGAGAGAGGTGTTCACATGATCTGAAATGAGCAATGTCACACCCATGCTCCTTCGCCCTTTTTATATTGGAAACCTTCACCGTTTTATGAGGGTCCAGTGTTGAATAACAAAAGAACAATTAAGTGCTTCATCATCACTATTTCAACGCGGTAGTGATATTCTATGGGTAGAAATAATATTAAAACCAGTATGCAATACTCAACTGAATACTTCTGAACTAATGAACCCAATGCTCTGTATTTGTTCAGTAGTAGTGCGTCAGTAGTCAAATAGTAGCTATTGCTGAAACTTTTGTTCAGTAACACATGCTAGTCATAGGATAATATTATATCCACTTGTTTAGATTAGCACTTGTATATTTTATTGTTCATTATCTTATGAACTATTGTTGCGAAATGGGAACTATCATGTAGATATTGGACAGAGGTAACTTCACCACTTCGCTGGAAGGCCATTAGCCCAATACCAACATGTGCATAGTTGGGTAATTATTGTTAGGAGCGCAGTAGATTATAGAATTGCCAATTGCTCGTTGCACAACCTGTATTTATTTATGATATGGAACCTGTATTCTGGCATAAAACCATATTTTACATTTTACATAAAGGGAAGTTTATTAACTAAAACCAAGTTTTCTAAAGTAACACCCTAAATTTGCATCCAAATTAAGTCTTATAAAAACCTAAAGTAGCCCTTTTCATGCATATCTGAACATTTATGTGATACAGAAATTTGAACCTTGGCTGTCACGCTTAGTAAGTTTAGAGACCCAAACTTGCAGTAATAATATCGTGGAACAGTTTAGGGTCTACCTGTGTATACAACATAAAAGAGGAGTACTGGCATTTCCCTAAGACAAATACCTAAAGTGGTAGGTTATAATCCTAGTCGCATCAATTAGATCTAGAACCCATCAAACAACTTGCTAATCTTAACATAAATCCAACGGTCGCAAAAAAATTGATTCAATGTTGCGAAAAAATTAGATAGTTTATGAATAACAAATCAGTTAAAAATAACAGACCTGATAGTGAAAGCCTTGTTCACCACACCACTCTATCAGTCCAGGGCACTCATCAATGAATACAAGATGCGGCTTGTATGGCAGGTTCACTTTAGGAGACACAATGAGGTCAGGACAATGGGCAATATATAAACTCCCAAGAGAACAAAGAGCTTTCAGCCCCATCAAGGAAGTCATGTTCTCACAATATCTGATACCAAGAATCTGTAGTTGAGACTGTGCGTTATTATGGACTGAAAGCTGGAGTTCTGTGAGCGCTAAATTGCTTAATATTAGCTTTTTGACAGAACCAAAATAAGGAATTCTTCTTAGTTTGCAGCAGTTTCTTATAGTGATGTTCAGCAACTTTGGATAATCTGAGTCCTGCACTCCACACCAGCTTTCTAGATCATGCAAACCATCAAATTCTAACTTCTCCAAGGCAGGAAATATAACCTTCGTTGACCGGCATTTATTATTCTGACACCAGCTTTCTAGATCATACAAACCATCAAATTCTAACTCCTCCAAGGCAGGAAATGTAACCTTCGTTGACCGGCGGTTATTATTCTGATATCGGAAAGCATCATGACTCAGCTTCTTAATATTTGGAATTTGAGAAAGCTGAAGACGTCGCAAGTTTGTGAGGCTTCCTATGCATATAGGAAGCTCCGTAATACCAGAGCAAAAATGCAAGCACAATGTATCCAAGTTGATCTTAGACTGATAAGATTGCAATGTTTAATCGAGAATTTATGCCAAGGAGCGAATATAATCAATTTCTCCAGGCTGTAAAGATGACATGTCATTTCTTGACACAGTTCCAGGTTGTCATCAGTCCCTAGGCTCTCTAGCATCTTTCTGATACCTAAAAAATGTTCATTTTGAAAAATCTTGCGCCTGTCTATTACACGGAGATAGCGTAAGTGCTTAAGATTCATGAAAGGTAGTATGCACACAGAAAAAACAAGAACATCTACTACAACAGAGTTCAGGGCCGATTGTAACATACCTTGGAATATGTATAGCACCGATTTTATGAACAAAACCAGATACACACCGTATGTGAGCCCAGAAAATCAAATCTCACATATAGCTACAAATAAGGGTAATATCAATAGACAATGCTCAATATATAACGTACTTAATATAAAGAATATAACCTTAGATAGCAAATAGCGTAAAGACAACTCCGATCTTCGGATGAAGACTCTAATTCCATAGGGACAACTGACTGGTTGATCACAAGCCCAACTTCTTCAAACTCTAGCAATCTGGTACCCATCGGGATTTTTTCAAAAATTTAAAAAGTAAAGCAAGCGTAAGTACATGTCGTACTCAATAAATATATCATGGGGTTTATGACGCTCAAAAGGCTGACACTGGTTTAACTGCGATTAACTTTTAATGAGTTATCTTTTAGCAATTGGGTGGCAACAAGTTTATTCACAAGCCCATATAAACACATGATCACGTAAACATAAATAATGAATAGCATAAACAACAATCATTAGTGAGCATCTTTATCATCAGTATCATTAGTGTTCATCATCTATTTCGTAAGGGTCCAAGGCCGCTCGTGACCGAGAGCACGGCTGATATACCGGTTATACACTCTACAGAGGTTGTACACTTTCACTGTGAGTCGTGATTTACCCTTTCGTCCGAGGTGATCAGCCTCTTGACCCACTACCAAGGAAGGTCGGCAGGGTTCACTATGAAGCCTTTCCAATGTTCGTCTAACTAGTTAGGGCCGCTAGGTTTCTGTGCCCTGCAAATGTAGGGTTCCCCTTTCGACAGGCACAATGACACGCAACCTATACACTAATGGACAGAGGCCGCACTATATCCAACCCGAAACACACCCCTCTTGCACCATAAAGGTAACCTCTAACAACCTAGAAAAGGTCATTGTACTGAGCTAAAGCCAAAGTCATATAGTCCTCATAGTTGTACTGTAAGTCCCGGATGTTCGCTTACAGATAAGTCCTTAGGGAGAGAAATCTGAAGCATTTAGAAAGTAGCTAAATACTCTAGCCCCCTGTTTCCAAGTTGCTAAAAAGTCATATTTTAATGTTTATTGCATATACCATTAGTCACGTTACAAGATCATGGTTTAATTGAGCACAAGCAAAACTACCCAATGCATATCCCATAGGAGACAAGGTATAAGTTCAATTCTAGGGAATCCCTATCAAGGTGACACATGCAAACATGAATTAAATGTATGAAAGTTGATAGGAAACAAGGATGATCCCATGCTATACTTGCCTTACAACTCTGATATTCTTCTAGTCCAAATCTTCAAAGATCTGCTTCTTGATTCACCACGTATAGCTTACCGACTAGACATGATCATAAAGCACCACACAAGCATCCACGCAATCATACACGAAGCAAATAATAGATCTAAATTAGAGCAGTACACCAAACATAAAATCAAGATGAAAAGTTTGCAAAACAAATCTATGTTTCGCTATGAACACACAGACGCGAAAAGCACTCTAATCGGAGCTATAACGAAGAAGTTATAAATTAAACAAGATTTTCTTTAATAAAATAATAGATTAAATCAAACCTCGAATTTTTAAAAGTTGAAAATATATTTAATAGTAGTATAAACATGTAGATTATGCAATTACGAATCTAACGCAACTTGTACGGGTCAAATCGGAGTTAAAACGGAGAAGATATGACCTATTGAAGATAGTGGCAATTTTGTAAATAGATGAAACTTGATTTTCGACTTTAAAAATAAATAAAATATGATTTTGTAATCTGGTCGAGGACTACGGGCACTATTTAAAGAAAAGGCAGGGGTCCTTTTAAAAGAAACCAGGGACGACGAGTTCAAATCTTAAAAAGTTCAGGGTCTCTTTTGTAAGGGGTATCGGGCTCTGTCGGCCGTTGGATCTGACTTGGACAGCTGAGATAGAAGAGAGGGAGATGGGGTCGCTGGAGCGGCGCCATTGACGGCAGCGGCTTGACCTCGCCGGAGTTTGGCATTTGACCGATTCTGAGCATCATCGGCCGAAGCAAGGATACGGGAAGATAGCGGAGGTGATGGTGAACTTGATTTGGGGCTTGAGGATGCCTAAGACGGCTCAAAGGTGGCAAGGGGCTAGATTGGTGGCTTGAGGTCAATGGCAATGCTATGACGAGCTTGTGCAGGCGCAAAGGAGTGAGAGGGGAAGCATACAAGATACCGGCGGCTTTCTTACCTTCACGCATAGCTTGGGAACACGGTCGCGACGACAAAAGAGCAGCGGCGATGGAGATCAATGCGGCGGCGGCGCTTCTAGGGTTTCAGTAGTGCGGTGAACTCAAGCGAGGGCAGCGACTTGCGACGCTAGGGTTGAGGGAGGACGGCGTGTGCTCAGGCTACTATTTAAGAGAGCAGGTGGCTTGGGAGGCACGGCAAGGCGGCGAGGCGTGGGTGGAGCGGACTCTGACGGCGGCGGTCATGAATGATGCGGACTCGAGCGGGGAAGAAGGAGAGGATGCGACTAACACACGGGCCCCACTTTTCTGTGACTGTGTGGGAGGGGAGGCGGGGACACAGCCTATGCGGCGTGGCTGAAAGCTCTAGTTTGGTTTTGGTGAATTGATAAAACCCTAAGTGCTAACCTAGTTTATCAAAGTGATTATGAGATAGGTAGCACTACTCCAAGTGATTAAGCAAATGAAGATCATGACATGATGATGGTGATGGCATGGTGATGAACAAATGCTTGGAGTTGGAAAAGAAGAAAGAAAAACAAAAACAAAGCTCAAGGCAAAGGTGAAACTTGATAGGAGCTTTTTTGTTTTGGTGATCGAGACACTTAGTAAGTGTGATCACATTTAGGATCGATAGCCTTACTATTAAGAGGGGTGAAACTCGTATCGAAATACGGTTATCAAAGTGCCTCTAGATGCTCTAACTCATTGAATATATATTTAGGATCTAGTTGAGTGCTAACACCCTTGAAAACATTTGTGAAACTATGCTAACACATATGCATAAGGTGTACACTTGGTGGTGTTGGCACATTTGCAAAGGAAAAGAAGTTGGTGAAGAAATAGAGGCGAAAAGGTGTCACTGTGTGTGACCAGATGCTAGGCTCGGCAGGACCAGCGCGTCCAGTCAGTGGCAGCAGATAGCGCATGGTCTCGGTCAAGTGACTGGACGCTGGACGAAGAAATAACCGGATGCACAGTGCCACGTCCGGTCAGGGTGACATACGGTGACATAGGCGGTGCTGAAGTTGGCGCGTGGGCGTAGAGCTGATCGGACGCTGGTCTGCATCCGGTCATGCAGGAGCGGACATGTCCGGTCGCAAAATAGAGGCTTGGGGAGCTCTCTGAAAATGACCGGACTCAGCGTTGCTGCGTCCGGTCATCCTCACTATGCTATGTCCAGTCGTCGTGTGACTGTTGGCGCACGAAGTTACTGGTGAGATCAGGCGGCTACGGTTGAACGTAGAGTGACACATAGACGGCGTAGCATGACCGAGCGCTGGCAGGGTGCGTCTGGGCGATCTGACCAGCGCGTACGGTCGTCCCACAATCAACCCAATAATTGAGCGAACGACTCTATTGTATGGGGGTGTTTATAAATATCATTTAGCTGGCTCTAGCTCACTCTCTTGGCCATTTACATTGACATAGCAACCTTGTGAGCTTAGCCAAAGTCCTCCTACTCTTCTCCATCATTGATTCATCATCTTTGTGAGATTGGGAGAGAATCCAAGTGCATTACTTGAGTGTTTGCATCTAGAGGCACTTGGTGTTCATGTTTCGCTGCGGGATTCTCTTGTTACTCTTGGTGGTTGCCACCACCTAGATGGCTTGGAGCAGCGAGGATCGTCGAGCTAAGGTTGGTGATTGTCTCCAGCTCCTATCGTGGTGATTGTGAGGGCTTCTTGACCTTTCCCCGGTGGAGAGCCAAAAGGTACTCTCGTAAATTGCTCGTGGCTTGTGTGATCCTCATCTTGTGTTGGTTGTGTGGCACCCTATTGAGGGTTTGGCATGTGATACCAATTAGCGCATGAACCTCCAAGTGAGTGAATCGCTACAACAGGGACTAGCTTATCGACAAGCAAGTGAACCTCGGAAGAAAAATCATTGTGTCTTGATTGTCTCCTTGGTATTCACTCAGTGGTCACTTGACATGGCGGTATACCTCTCTACCACTCTCTTGTATTTCATTATACATTCACTTGAATAGAGCTAGTGGTAGTTAAGACTAGATAGTGTATCATTTAATTGTATTACTCTCACTAGGTTGATCACCTAGGTGTATATTAGTGACATAGCTTTGTTGTGATATACTAGAGATCATAGAAAATCGAATTGGTAGGTGGCTTGCAACCCCAAGTATAGTGCTAGCGCAAAATTCCCTTCGCCATCTTATTGATTAATCATTTGTCTTAGTGTTGTTGTAGAATTTTTTTAATAGGCTATTCACCCCCCTCTAGCCATTAGGACCTATCAAGTGGTATCAGAGCCGTGGTCACCGTAATTTGAGGCTTAACAACCTTCGGTGTCAAAATGGTTCAAATCAACAACACCAAGAAGCCACCCCAATGTGATGGCACAAATTATCCATATTGGAAGTCAAAGATGACCACACATATCAAATCAATCAATAGAAGGTTGTGGAAAGTGGTAGAAACCAAAATTGAGATTGCCGATCTGGAGAATCCCACCATGGCTGAAGAAGTGCTTCTCCAAACCCATAACATTGCTCTAAGTGTCATTCATGATGCAATTAATGAGAGAATATTTGAGCAAATCAAGAACATTGAGATGGCTCATGACGCTTGGCACCAAGGCAATGAAGGGTGCAAAGGCATACATTCTTAAGGAGAAATTTGCTAGCTTCAAGATGAAGGAAGATGAGAGTGTGCCGGACATGTTCCATCAGATGGAAGTGCTTGTCAATGATCTCAAAGCACTTGGTGAGAAGGTGGAGGACAAGGACTTCTCTCATAAATTCTTGAAATGCTTACCCGCAAGATTTGGCATGTTGGTCACCTTGCTAGTGAGGACCGGTTTGGACACAATGACACCAAACCAAATCTTGGGAGATATCATGACCGATGATGCTTATAGAGATGATGATGAGAAGGAAGAAAAAAGGGAGAAGAAGAATGACAAGAAGAAGAGTGTGGCATTCAAGGCCACATCATCCAAGGGCAAAGCAAAACAAGAATCATCAAGTGAAGATGAAGACTTGAGCTTTGATGAGATGGATGATGAGAAGATGGCTCTCTTTGTCAAGAGATTTGGCAAGTTCATGACGAAGAAGGGCTACCATGCTAGAAGAAAGAAGTCTTCATCCAAGAACAAGGAAGAGTCAAGAAGGTGCTTCAATTACGGAAGCAAAGATCATCTTATTGCTCAATGCCCATACAATAGTGACAATGATGATGACAAGAAGAACAAGAAGAAGGACAAGAAGGAAAAGAAAGAAAAGAAGGACAAGATGACCTTCAAGAAGAAGAAGAAGGGTGGTTCATATGTGATCACTTGGGATAGTGAAGCTTCCTCAAGTGATGATGACAAGACCACCAAGAAGAAGACACTTGCAAGCATTGCTATCAATGAGAAGCCTTCTCTCTTCGACACTCCATCATGCTTCATGGTTAAGGCCACTAAGGTACAAACTTGTGATGATGGAAGTGATGAGGAACATGATAATGAAAATGAAAATAAAAATGAAAGTGATAGTGATGATGATGAACCAACTAAGGATGAACTACTTGACATGCTAGATGATGCTAAAGAACACTTCAACATTAAGAGAAGGGAATGCAAAAGCTTGTGTAAGGAAATAAAAGCCATTAAACAAGCCTTTGATGAGCTCAAAGCATCTCATGAGAAGCAAGAGGAAGCCCATGAGAAGCTTGGCAAAGCTCACAAGAAGCTTGAAAAAGCTCATTCCTCTTTGCTTGATGAGAAAAATAAGAAGAAGCATGTTGAGACATGTAATGTAGGCTTAACTTGTGATATAATTGATGAATCATTATTTAGCCTATCATTGTTGCTCCCACTAACCCTTCTTATAGCACTTCTACTTCCACCTCATCTAGTAGTGATGGTTTCACTTGTGATGCCTTACTAATGGTTGAGAATGAGACCCTCAAGAAGGAGGTCAATAAGCTTACTCACACCTTGGCTAAGGCCTATGGTGGTGAAGACCGCTTGCTTATGTGCTTGGATAGCCAAAGAGCTTCTCTCTACAAAGAGGGATTGGGCTATACCCCCAAGAAAGACAAGGTGGCTTTTACTCCTCACAAGACTAGTTTTGTGAAGAACAATGGTAGGTTTTGCACTAGTTGCAAGCAAATTGGTCATAAAGAGCATGAATGCAAGAACAGAGTAAAAATGCTAATGTATCCTCAATTATGATTAATTCTTTCTATGTGCTTACCAATGGTGCAAATGGTGTAAAGGCCAAGTTTATTGGTACACCATGGATGGGCTCAAAGAAGAAAGCCATTTGGGTGTCAAAGAGCTTGGTCACTAATCTTCAAGGACCTAAGCAAGTTTGGGTACCTAAAAAGAATTGATCCTCTTTTGTAGGTCAATTACAAAGTTGGAGGAAGGTATTGGGTTCTTGATAGTGGGTGCACTCAACACATGACTAGTGATGCAAGAATGTTCAACTCAATCAATACCAATGGCAATGATGGTTATGATAGTATCACATTTGGTGACAATGGCAAAGGCATGGTCAAAGGGCTTGGTAAGATTGCAATATCAAATGACATGAGCATATCCAATGTGTTGCTAGTGGAGAGCTTGAACTTCAATTTGCTATCCGTGGCTCAATTGTGTGATCTTGGATTCAAATGCATATTTGGGGTAGATGATGTAGAGATCATAAGTGTAGATGGCTCTAACTTGATCTTCAAAGGGTTTAGATTTGAGAATCTATACTTGGTTGATTTCAATGCTAGTGAAGCTCAACTATCTACATGTTTGTTCACTAAGTCTAGCATGGGTTGGTTATGGCATAGAAGGCTTGGTCATGTTGGAATGAAACAATTGAATAGATTGGTTAAGCATTACTTGGTTAGAGGCTTGAAAGATATTGTGTTTGATAAGGATAAGCTTTGTAGCTCTTGTCAAGCCGGCAAACAAATTGGAAACACCCATCCTATGAAAAGCATGATGAGCACTAGTAAAGCATTTTAGTTATTGCACATGGATTTGTTTTGGCCAACACAATACACTAGCATCGGTGGAAACAAATATGGCTTTATGATAGTGGATGAATATACTAGATACACTTGGGTATTCTTTCTAGTGGACAAAAGTGATGTGTTTGCAACATTCAAATCATTTGTCAAGGGCATTCACAATGAGTTTGAAACAACCATCAAGAGAGTTAGAAGTGACAATGGTAGTGAGTTTAAGAACACTAGAATTGATGAGTTGTGTGATGAATCTGGAATTAGACATCAATTCTCGGCCAAGTACAATCCACAATCAAATGGCCTTGTAGAGAGGAAGAATAGAACACTCATTGATATGGCAAGGTCTATGCTTAGTGAGTACAATGTGAGTCAATCTTTTTGGGCCGAAGCTATCAACACGGCTTGCTATTGTAGCAGCCGCCTCTATTGTCACCCATTGAAACAGAAAACACCATATGAGCTCTTGAATGGTAAAAAGCCTAACATTGCATATTTTCAGGTCTTTGGTTGCAAATGCTATATCTTGAAAAAAAGGCACTAGATTGGGCAAGTTTCACAAGAAATGTGATGAATGATTCCTACTTGGTTATTCCACTACAAGCAAAGCATATAGAGTTTGGAATTTGGATATTGGTACTCTTGAGAAAGTTCATGATGTTGAATTTGATGAAACCAAGGGTTCCCAAGATGAGAGTGAGAACTTGAAAAATGTTAGAGGCATTCAACTTTCAAATGCCATGAAGAACATGGATGTTGGTGAATTAATGCCTAGGCAAGTGAATGATGATGAAAATGATCAAGTGCAAGTGCTCTCTAACTCAAATGTGCAAGATGATAAAAATTAGGCTAGTACAAATGGCTCTTGTGATAATGAACAAAATCAAGTGGCTAGTACATCATCTCAATCCAATGATGAAGCAAGTGCAAGGAATCAAGTTTCAATACTCCAACCAACCAATATTGCAAGGGATCATCCATTAGACACTATAATTGGACATATTTCTAGAGGTGTACAAACAAGATCAAGATTGGGTTCATTTTCTGAGCATTTCTCATTTGTGTCATCTATTAAACCAAAGAAGATAGATGAAGCATTAAAGGATGTTGATTGGGTGAATGCTATGCATGAAGAATTGAATAATTTCACAAGAAATCAAGTATGAGAATTGGTAGAGAGACCAAAGGGACACAATGTGATTGGAACCAAATGGGTCTTTAGAAACAAGCAAGATCAAGATGGGATAGTAGTAAGGAACAAAGCAATATTGGTAGCACAAGGATATACACAAGTTGAAGGTCTTGACTTTGGAGAAACATATGCCCCGGTTGCTAGATTGGAAGCAATTAGAATCTTATTAGCCTATGCTTGTGCCCACAACATCAAGCTCTATCAAATGGATGTTAGGAGTGCATTTCTCAATGCTTACATCAATGAAGAAGTATATGCTAAGCAACCTCTCGGTTTTGAAGATGACAAGAAGCCCGACCTTGTGTACAAGTTGAAGAAGGCATTGTATGGACTGAAGCAAGCACCTAGAGCATGGTATGAGAGATTGAGGGACTTCCTACTCTCTAAAGGGTTTATGGTGGGAAAGGTTGACACCACTCTTTTCATAAAAAATATTGGCAAAGATTTATTTGTGTTGCAAATCTATGTTGATGACATCATATTTGGATCAAAGAATCAAGATTTTGTGAAGAATTTGGAAAGATGATGGCTAATGAGTTTGAAATATCCATGATTGGAGAGTTAAGTTACTTCCTTGGTCTTCCAATCAAGCAATTGAAGAATGATACATTTGTCAGTCCATGCAAGTACATCAAAGACATGCTCAAGAAGTTTGGTATGAGTGATAGCAAAGCCATTAGTACACCAATGGCAAACAAATGGCAACTTAGATAGTGATGCAAGTGGCAATATGGTGGATCAAAAATTGTATCGGTCTATGATTGGAAGCCTACTCTATGTGACTGCATCAAGGCCAGATGTCATGTTTAATGTGTGCATGTGTGCAAGATTTCAAGCCTCACCAAGAGAAAGTCATTTGAAGGCTACAAAGAGAATATTGAGGTACTTGAAGCATACACAAAATGTTGGTTTGTGGTATCCCAAAGGAGCAAAGTTTGAGCTAATTGGTTACTCCGACTCGGATTATGCGGGATGCAAGGTTGAAAGGAGGAGCACCTCAGGCACATGTTAATTGTTGGGAAGATCACTTGTTTCATGGTCATCAAAGAAGCAAAATAGTGTTGTGTTACCAATCGCCGAAGCCGAATACATATTCGCCGGTAGTTATTGTGCACAAATACTTTGGATGAAGGCCACCTTGAATGACTTTGGAATCAAGTTAAAAAAAGTGCCATTGCTATGTGACAATGAGAGTGCAATCAAGTTAACAAACAATACAGTTCAACATGCAAGAACAAAGCACATTGATGTCCGCCACCATTTCATAAGAGATCACCAACAAAAGGGGGACATTTGCATTGAGAGTGTAGGCACCGAAGATCAACTTGCCGATATATTCACCAAGCCATTAGATGAGAAAAGGTTTTGCAAGCTAAGGAATGAGTTGAACATATTATATTTCTCAAATATGTGTTGATGCACCTCCACTTATATGACATGCCTCTCCTTCGAGCAATCCAAGGTAAAAGTTGATTGTCATGGCATGCAACTTTGCTAAGGACATGTTTAGTGCATGTAGTCATTTTTCACATCTAATAGGCTCATTCATGAAAATCAAATGATTTTGATGTTTGTATGGTACCACTATTGCTTCTACGCCTAATTTAGTCTAGTGGTGGCGTATGACATGTTTGTGGGCTTGTAAACCTAGTGTTTGATCTAGAAAATGAGCTCTAAGTGTTTAACTCAACATGATACAAGATAACCCTTATTTTGAGGTGTGAAGAAGCTTGTCCTTGGATCAAACCAAGTTAAATATCTTTGGCAAATGATCTAGATTGGACCATATTTAGGAAAATGATCCTCACCTCATTGATTGACATTGATAATCTAAACCTATCTACATTTTGAACCTTTGTGGTCATTGATGACAAAGGGGGAGAAATAGTGATATAAGTGATAGGGGGAGAAATAGTGAAAAATTGGGAGAGATATGACAAAGGAAGGGGATCAATTAAAATTTTAAGCACACAAGTAGGGGGAGCAAGCTCATAAACTTGATTGATGCATTTGAATGTGCATTTCATATGTTTGCTTGCATGGCACAAGTTTGAAATTTCAACATCCATGCTTGTGTGGTGTATGCTAGTTGTAGGTTTGAATGATAAAATGAAAAACTAGCATATATAGGTTAAGTAACTAGACTCATGCTCATATTATGAAAACTAGACCCTTGCTTCTAATGTTGATCTCATGGGGTATTCTAGTTTTTTTTGTGCATGTCTAGTTACTCATGGTGCTAAGGATGGTATATTGGTGCACTCCGATTGGTATCACGCTTTAAAGGTCCATCTTTTATACCTTAGCATCATTTGGTAGACATTGTCTCCTATTTTACCTATCTAAGCATATGTGCAAGCTACAATCCAAACTCTCAGCACATATGTAGGGGGGACCAATTGCTACCATTTGGGATTCATGAAACTTGTCCATATCCTTTTACACATGGTAAATATGCTTGGGCAAGCAACATGGATTCAAATAAAATTCAATTCATATCTTTGTGAAAGGGTTGTCATCAATTATGAAAAATGGGGAGATTGAAAGCTCTAGTTTGGTTTTGGTCAATTGATGAAACCCTAAGTGCTAACCTAGTTTATCAAAGTGATTATGAGATAGGTAGCACTACTCCAAGTGACAAAGCAAATGAAGATCATGACATGAAGATGGTGATGGCATGGTGATGATCAAATGCTTGGACTTAGAAAAGAAGAAAGAAAAACAAAAAAAAGCTCAAGGCAAAGGTGAAACTTGATAGGAGCTTTTTCGTTTTGGTGATCGAGACACTTAGTGAGTGTGATCACATTTAGGATCCATAGACGTACTATTAAGAGGGCTGAAACTTGAATCGAACTGCGGTTATCAAAGTGCCACTAGATGCTCTAACTCATTGCATATGCATTTAGGATCTAGTGGAGTGCTAACACCCTTGAAAACATTTGTGAAAATATGCTAACACATATGCACAAGGTGTACACTTGGTGGAGTTGGCACATTTGCAAAGGAGAAGAAGTTGGTGAAGAAATGGTGGTGAAAAGGTGTCACTGTGTGTGACCGGACGCTAGGCCCGGCAGGACCGATGCATTCGTTCAGTGGCAGCAGGTAGCGTGCGGTCTCGGTCAAGTGACCGGATGCTGGGCGTAGAAATAACCAGACGCACAGTGCCACGTCCGGTCAGGGTGACGTACAGTGACGTAGGTGACGCTGAAGTTGGCGCGTGGGCGTAGAGCTGATAGGACGCTGGTTTGCATCCGGTCGTGCAGGAGCAGACGTGTCTAGTCGCAAAACAGAGGCTCGGGGAGCTCTCTGGAAACGACCAGACTCAGCGTTGCTGCGTCCGGTCATCCTCACTGTGCTACGTCCGGTCGTCATGTGACCATTGGCGCGCGAAGTTCTCGGTGAGATCGGGCGGCTATGGTTGAATGTAGAGCGACACATGGATGGTGTAGCGCGATCGGATGCTAGCAGGGTGTGTCCGGTCGATCTGACCAGCGCGTCCGGTCATCCCGCAGTCAGCCCAATAATTGAGCCAATAGCTCTATTGTTTGGGGTGTCTATAAATATCATTTGGCCGCCTCTAGCTCACTCTCTTGGCCATTTGCATTGACATAGCAAACTTGTGAGCTTAGCCAAAGTCCTCCCACTCATCTTCAGCATTGATTCATCGTCTTTGTGAGATTGGGAGAGAATCCAAGTACATTGCTTGAGTGTTTGCATCTAGAGGCAGTTAGTGTTCGTATTTCGCTGTGGGATTCTCTTGTTACTCTTGGTGGTTGCCGTCACCTAGATGGCTTAGAGTAGCGAGGATCATCGAGCTGAGGTTGGTGATTGTCTCTAGCTCCAATCGTGGTGATTGTGAGGGGTTCTTGACCTTTCCCCGGTGGAGAGCCAAATGGTACTCTAGTAAATTGCTCGTGGCTTATGTGATCCTCATCTTGTGTTAGTTGTGCGGCACCCTATTGAGGGTTTAGCGTGTGATGCCAATTAGCGCGTGAACCTCCAATTGAGTAATCGCCACAACGGGGACTAGCTTGTCGGCAAGCAAGTGAACCTTGGAAGAAAAATCATTGTGTCTTGATTGTCTCCTTGGTATTCATTGATATTCACTCATTGGTCACTTGCCACGGTGGTATACCTCTCTACCACTCTCTTGTATTTCATTATACATTCACTTGAATAGAGCTAGTGGTAGTTAAGACTAGATAGTGTATCATTTAATTGTATTACTCTCACTAGGTTGATCACCTAGGTGTATATTAGTGACATAGCTTTGTTGTAATATACTAGAGAGCATAGAAAATCGAATTGGGTAGGTGGCTTGCAACCCCAAGTATAGTGCTAGTGCAAAATTCGCTTCGCCATCTTATTGACTAATTATTTGTCTTAGTGTTGTTATAGAAATTTTTTAATAGGCTATTCACCCCCTCTAGCCATTAGGACCTTTCAGCAGCTCAACTGGGCCGAGAGGGAGCTGGGCCTACGGGAAGCGGGGAACGACGCGGAAGGGAATGGCCACCTGCTGCGGAGAAAGACTAGGCCGTTGGCCAAAAACCGCGGAAGGAGAGGAAAAATAAAGGATTCATTTTCTATTTTTTGAAACACAATTTCAAATCGAATTTAAATTCAAATTTAAATCCATTTGCAAATTTTGATCAAACCCAAGCATCACAAAAATAAGTATGTATCAGCATGAATGCACAAACATGTATGTAGACCTTATGTTAGATTTTAACTTTAACAAGGTTATTATTTTTCTAAATTTAAATACTCACAAAAATGCATAATAAATCAAATTCTCCTATTTTAAAATCATGCAAATTTTAGGGTGTTACAATTCTACCCCCCTTAAGATGAATCTCATCGTTGAAATTCGAAAGACGTCGACTAGGAGATAGGAATACTCCGTCTTTGGATTCTTCTTTACTTCCTTGTGTAGTTCTATCATATAGTTACATCTTCTTGATAAGGATCCTACTTTACTTTGCATACCTGTTAATCTTACTCCAAGTAACTTGCTAAACTAATTCCATGATTCTAACAAATACTCCAGAACATGCCTAGGTAACTTCAATCACTAGGCCATTTTCTTCCTTTTAGTGCATACTTATTAGACCTCTTTCTTCAGATGTTCACCTTCTAACGGAGCCTGACGAATCTCTTGGTCAGAAGGAGATTCTACTACCAATCTTTAAAACATTAATGATTCCGGTTAAGTTGCTCGAACCTTGAATACAATTCATAATCCTCGGTGTCACCTGAACCTTCTTAGCACAATTCTCCATTGCTAAGGGCATCGGCCATGACTCTGCTTCTCAAAGTGATAGCACTTTTTCAAGTCGTAAAACCTGGATTGCTTCAATCCAACAATGATGTCACAAGCTCACAACCATCTTAGTGAAGATGTCCATTAGATTCTTGTGATCCACCTAAATGTCACTTGTTAGGCCCAAGTAGATAGTACCTCATGCTCCACAATAGATAACTCCAGACCATACGTCAGATGTTCCATCTCATGTTTTCTTGCTTAAACCTCTAAACAAATCTGATCATTGAAAACTCTGAGTTTGTCTCTCACATCCTTGAGTACCACCTCTCTCATCAGATTACCGATTCTTCCAAGTGAGAGCTAGAGAGCATGACTGAACTTCATATGGCACCTTGAGCATTCAGACCCATCTTAGTTGGATAGCTTGCATAGGCGTGCTCATCTATCTTATTGATCTCCTCCAAAGGTTTCGATCCTAAAACCCGTGGGTTATGGGCCCACCACGCTTCCGCTGCGCAAACTAGAACGTATGATACTTCATCTTACAAATTCTTCAACTTGGCTACCCCCTTAAGAAAAATTAAACTAGGGAACACCAAAGTATAGCTTGCATCTCCTTCTAGATGATCTAATTAGTATCAAGACATTCAGTCATCCCAATGATACTCTTGTATATGGGCAAGAACAAGAAATCTAAAATTCCTCGCGAGCAAAAAAACAACAGCATAGAAAAACAGTTGTAACTCTCATTTTGTTAATCCAATAGAGCTACAGTTTATATTGTTGGAAATCTTATCAAATTCTCCACAACTTCCTTATAGAACACTTTTCCAAATTTTGTAGTTCAGGTAGTTGAAAGCAGTGCACAATAGAAACTATTCTAGGCTTCAGACAACATCGATGTATCATCTTATGATTATCATAACTCCATAACCAACATAGCTATGAAGGTGATTCTTATGGTCAGAGAAAGATATTGAAGTCTAATATCGTCCAGAATTTTGTCATGATTTTTGGTAGTCCAAAGATAGAGATATAAACTGATAAAGATAGGTTGCTCCGAAGGCACGATAGAGAAAACAGGAGAGAACTAAAACCTGACTATTTATTTCATTAATCCTTATACCTTAGGCCTATAAACTAAATAAAATTGTGGGAACACCCAACAAGGTTATTGCAATCATTACAAAGATTCAAAATAAGCAGAAGCATAATGACAATTCAACAAAGCACTAAAGGTGCACAATTCCATCATTGACTCAACTTGCGATACTATCGTCCTCATTGTACTAGGGGTAACAATCCTAAGACTCATCTTCAGATTATGCAAGAAGGTGATGAGAGATAGTTCTAAAAGCATATCAAATTAAGGAGTGAAGATGAGAACAAAGACTTCAAAATAAGTACCAAGGTAGAGATGAATAATAAGGGTAGAGATATAGTAGAGAAGAAAATATCAAGGTTCATAGAGCAAGGGTTTTTGTAGCAACTTCTAAACCTTAAAATAATCAGTTTCTACTAGGCTTGGATCCTACAGTCAGCATTGCTCTGATAGCACTTTGTAGCACCCAGTTTTAAAAACAAAACCAGATACACACCATATGTGAGCCTAGGAAGTTAAATCTCACATATAGCTACAAATAAGGGTAATATATAACGTACTTAATATAAAGAATATAACCTTAGATAGCAAACAGTGGAAAGACAACTCCGATCTTCGGATGAAGACTCCAATTCCATAGGGACAATTTACTGGTTGATCATAAGCCCAACTTCTTCAAACTCTAATAATCTGGTACCCATCCGGGATTTTCCAAAGATTTAAAAAGTAAAGCAAGCGTAAGTACATGTCGTACTCAACAAATATATCATGGGGTTCATGAGGCTCGAAAAGCTGACACTGGTTTAAGTGCGATTAACTTTTAATAAGTCATCTTTTAGCAATTGCGTGGCAACAAGTTTATTCACAAGCCCATATAAACACATGATCAGGTAAACATGAATAATGAATTGCATAAATAGTAATAATTAGTGAGCATCTTTATCATCAGTATCATTAGTGTTCATCATCTATTCCATAAGGGTCCAAGGCCGCTCGTGATCGTGAGCACGACTGATATACCAGTTTTACACTCTGTAGAGGTTGTACACTTTCACTATGAGTCGTGATTTACCCTTTTGCCCGAGATGATCAGCCTCTTGACCCACTACCAAGGAAGGTCGGCAGGGTTCACTATGAAGCCTTTCAAAGGTTCATCTAACAAGTTAGGGCCGCTAGGTTTCTGTGCCCTGCAAATGTAGGGCTCCCCTTTCGACAGGCACAATGACACGTAGCCTATACACTGACGGACAGAGGCCGCACTATATCCAACCAAAAACACACCCCTCTTGCGCCATAAAGGTAACCTCTAACAACCTAGAAAAGGTCCTTATACTGAGCTAAATCCAGAGCCATGTAGCCCTCACAGCTGTACTATAAGTTCCGGATATTCGCTTACAGATAAGTCCTTAGGGAGAGGAATCTGAAGCATTTAGAAAGTAGCTAAATACTCTAGCCCCCTATTTCCAAGTTGCTAAAAAGTCATATTTTAATGTTTATTTCATATACCATTAGTCACGTTACAAGATCATGGTTTAATTGACCATAAGGAAAACTACCCAATGCATATCCCATAGGAGACATGGTATAAGTTCAATTATACAGAATCCCTATCAAGGTGACACATAGAAACATGAATTAAATATATGAAAGTTGATAGGAAACAAGGATGATCCCATGCTATACTTGCCTTACAACTCTACTCTTCTTCTAGTCCAAATCTTCAAAGATCTGCTTCTTGATCCACCACGTATAGCTCACTGACTGGACATGATCATAAAGCACCACACAAGCATCTATGCAATCATACACGAAGCAAACAATAGATGTTCGCTTACAGATAAGTCCTTAGGGAGAGGAATATGAAGCATTTAGAAAGTAGCTAAATACTCTAGCCCCCTATTTCCAAGTTGCTAAAAAGTCATATTTTAATGTTTATTTCATATACCATTAGTCACGTTACAAGATCATGGTTTAATTGAGCACAAGGAAAACTACCCAATGCATATCCCATAGGAGACATGGTATAAGTTCAATTATACGGAATCCCTATCAAGGTGACACATGCAAACATGAATTAAATATACGAAAGTTGATAGGAAACAAGGATGATCCCATGCTATACTTGCCTTACAACTCTGCTCTTCTTCTAGTCCAAATCTTCAAAGATCTGCTTCTTGATTCACCATGTATAGCTCACTGACTGGACATGATCATAAAGCACCACACAAGCATCTATGCAATCATACACGAAGCAAACAATAGATCTAAATTAGAGCAGTACACCAAATATAAAATCAAGATAAAAAGTTTGTAAAACGAATCTACGTCTCGCTACGAACACACAGACGCGAAAAAGTACTCTAATCGGAGCTATAACGAAGAAGTTAAGAATTAAACAAGATCTCCTTTAATAAAATAATAGATAAATCTAACCTTGAATTTTTAAAAGTTGACAATATATTTAACAGTAGTATAAACATGTAGATTATGCAATTACGAATCTAATGCAACTTGAACGGGTCAAATTGGAGTTAAAACGGAGAAGATATGGCCTAATGAAGATAGTGGCAATTTTATAAATAGATGGAACTTGATTTTCGAATTTAAAAATAAATAAAATCTGATTTTTAAATCTGGCCGAGGACTGCGGGCACTATTTAAAGAAAAGGTAGGGGTCCTTTTGAAAGAAACCAGGGACGGCGGGTTCAAATCTTAAAAAGTTTAGGGTCTCTTTTGTAAAAGAAGCTGGCGAAGGCGTATCGGGCTCTGTCGGCCATTGGATATAACTTGGACAGCTGAGATAGAAGAGAGGGAGATGGGGTCGCCGGAGCAGTGCTGTCGCGGCGGCGCCACTGACAGCAGTGGCTTGACCTCACCGGAGTTTGGCATTTGACCGATTCTGAGCATCATCGGCTGAAGCAAGGATACCGGAAGATAGCGGAGGTGATGGTGAACTCGATCTGGGGCTTGAGGATGCCCGAGATCGCTCAGAAGCGGCAAGGGGTTAGATTGGCGGCTCGAGGTCAACGGCGATGCTACGGCGAGCTCGTGCAGGCGCAAAGGAGTGAGTGGGGGAAGCATACAAGATACCGATGGCTTTCTTACCTTCACGCGTAGCTCGGGAACATGGTCGCGGCGGCAGAAGAGCAGCGGCGATGGAGATCAATGCGGCGGCGACGCTTCTAGGGTTTCGGGCGGTGGCTTGTGACGCTAGGGTTGAGGGAGGGCGGCGCGAGCTTGGGCTACTATTTAAGAGAGCAAGTGGCTTGGGAGGCACAGCAAGGCGGCGAGGCGTGGATGGAGCGGACTCTGATGGCGGCGGTCGTGATCGACATGGACTCGAGCGGGGAAGAAGGAGAGGATGCGGCTGACACGCGGGCCCCACTTGTCGGTGACTACACGGGAGGGGAGGCGGGGACACGGCCTGCGCGGCGCGGCTCAACTGGGCCGAGAGGGAGCTGGGCCTGCGGGAAGCGGGGAACGGCGCAGAAGGGAATGGGCCGCCCGTTGCAGAGAAAGACTGGGCCGCGGGCCAAAAACCGCAGAAGGAGAGGAAAAATAAAGAATTCATTTTCTATTTTCTCAAACACAATTTTAAATCCAATTTAAATTGAAATTTAAATTATTTTGCAAATTTTGATCGAACCCAAGCATCACAAAAATAAGTATGCATCAGCATGACTGCACAAACATGTATGTAGACCTTATATTTGATTTTAACTTTAACAAGGTTATTATTTTTCTAAATTTAAATACTCATAAAAATGTATAATAAATCAAATTCTCCTATTTTAAAATCATGCAAATTTTAGGGTGTTACAGTATCCTAATAATACCTGCCAAATATACAAGTGCCGAACCTTATTTGCCATGTTCAAATAACCTTTATCATACCCTCTTAGAGAAAGCACATGGCTGGACAGAGATTTTGCAAGATCCCAAGTCACATCATGCAACCTAAACCGTTGATGCGACAAAAGCAAATGATCAGAAGAAGCCATGCTCATCTTTTTATGAAAAGACGATGGTCTTACATGAGAATCAACAAAGTCTTCGCATGTGCTGAGAAGCTGATCAAAAGATATTTTAACTGATGATCTTGTGAGTGGATTTTTCAAATACCGGTGACCATTACTGTGGTACAAATCTGTTTCAATCAGTGATCTATTATTCAACTCATCAAAGTATTCACCAGCAACTTTCTCTGGTATTTCGAATCTTTTCAGGTGAATGCAACCATGAGCAACCCACAAGTGAATCATGTCATCCTTGGTAAACGAATGGCCTTTGGGATACAAACTGCACAGTAAAAAACAAGGTTTAAGTTCTGCTGGCAATCTATAAAAGCTCAATCTTAGAGCAGAGAAGATCTCTTCATGATCATCTAAACTTTCCCAAAACTCACTTTCCAATTTTCCATCCAAGTCTGCACATCCATCTTGAGCCGTAGCAGGCAACCTATCGACTTAACTGCCAATGGTAAGCCACCACACTTTTGCATAATTTTCCTTCCAACCTGAACCAAAGTGGATCCTTCATCAAAGATTTTGTTGCCAAAAGCATAATGTTGGAACAACAACCAGCAATGATCTTCAGGCAGTATGCCAAGAACAAGGTGTTCGACTGATTGAACAAGGCATGCTACAACTTTGCTCCTAGTAGTCACCAGGATTGTAACACTTTGAGCATCCTTGAGTGGATGCAGCAATTCGAACCAGAGATTTTTCTGTTCATTCCATAGATCATCTAGCACCAGGAACACATCCTTTGCATTTATCTCTTCCTTCAGAACATCGTGAACACAGCTTAATTCACTGAATTCACATTGTTTCCTGGTCAAGGACTCAGTGACCGCATTCGTTAGCTTGAGCAAATCAAATGTTTGGGATACATGAACCCAACCATGAAGATCAAATCGATCTTGGACTCGGTCATCGTTATAGACCATCTGTGCCACCGTACTCTTTCCAATGCCGCCCATACCAACAATTGGTAGAACTTGAGTTCCGCTGCCCTGACTGAAAGATAACACTGACTCTATGGTGCGCTCTTTCTCCTTGATCCTTCCAAACACAAGGGATTCATCCAGAAGGTGGCTAGTCAGTCTACGCCAAGAGTCCCTACCAGAAATAATGTCGCCAATCTCTGGTCCAAGATGTAGGGCGGCCCTATCTTTAGATATCTCCTCGAACCTGCTTGTAATCTTCCTAATTCTCTGCGAATCGATTGATGGTTATTTGCCAGCAAGCAGTGTCATTGTGGAGAAATGCAGAAGGAATATGGGTTACCTCACTGACGACACCATGCTCATCCTCTGTCCTGAGCTGCGGGGCTGCTCCATCTGAAGAGATTTCCTTGAACCGCTGTGCAATCTCCCCGATGTGCTAGTGCTACAAATCCAATTATGGTTATTCACCAGCACGCAACCAATTTGGGAGGAAATGCAGCAACAGCTTTATCACCTCACTGGTGCCACCGTCCTCCTCCTCTGGCCTGAGCTGCACGGCGGCACGATCAGCAGATATCTCGAACCGGCCTGTGATCTTCCTGACTGCCTGCAAATTAACTGATGCTTACTTACTGGCAACCAAATGACTTGAATAGCTGAAGTTCCTTGAAAAGGGCAAAAAAGCAGCGAGAGGATGTGTTACCTCACAGATAGTGCCGTCCTCGCCGTCGTGCTTCCGCTTGACTGTTGCAGACGAGGCCGCCGCCGCCGCGGCGGCTTCATGGCGTTCCTGGACTTGGCGCCGGAGCAGCTCGCAGCGATGGTCGTCGAGGATGTGTTAGCTAAATTGTTGCATCATTCTGTTAGGATCTTGTTCATTGTCATGCATTAGTCAGGTGCAGGTTGAGCGTGGCTAGAGGCGTGCTTGGTCCACGAACACAACCTGGGTCGGTCGATTTGTTCAGCGTCACGTAGTGTGCTGCGGCACGTGGTGCACGCCACAGTGAAACGGCGGTGCACACGGTGCGCAGCGTGGCGCGGGGAGTCTGGGATACTCGGAGCCTGTTCCGTGATCCTATTGTATCAGCATATAAATAGAATCAAAGACGACCGTGTGGGGTTGCGATATTGGCAGCATATATTTCTCTTGTTCGTTGTTCTCGCGTTTTCAATCTACTCCGCTCTCGCCGCGGTGACTACGTTGCCGTCGCGCCGCCATTAACACAAGCGCGAGCTCCAGGATCAAGCCTGGTTCCAACAAGTGGTATCAGAGCCGTAGGTTGTCGAGAAGGAGGCGTGTGGTGGTGATGAGTTGCTGCTGAAGGCATAGGGTGGACAGATCCACCAGAACGAAGAAGAAGGAGGTGTGAATTGGTGTCGCCGGAGATGGGCACGTCGGGAGAGAAGGAGTCCATGGATTGGGCATTCAATCAGGCTGCTGGAAACCTCGTGTGGCCAATGCTTACCCGAACCAATTATCAAGAGTGGTCTTCCCACATCCAATGCAACTTGGAGGGCATGTACCTATGGGATGCAGTTGAATCTGACAAACCTGAGAGACGTCGAGATTGGTTGGCTCTTGGAGCCATGCTCCGCGGCGTACCTCAAGAAATGCACTCGATGCTCCTGAACAAGAAGTTTGTGAAGGAGGCATGGGAGGCGATCAAGATGATGCGTCTTGGTGCAGATCGCGTCAAGGAGGTGAACGCTCAGAAGTTGCTTGGGGAGTTTGAGTTAATCTTGTTCAAGCCGGGAGAAACAATAGATGATTTTGCCATCAGGATCACAAAGTTGGCAACAGATCTGAAGGGGCTTGGAGAAACGAGTGTTGACGACTCACAGGTGGTGAGGAAATTTCTCCGTGTCGTGCCATCACGCTACAATCAGGTAGCGGTGGCCATCGAGATCTTCAGTGATCTAAAAACCCTCATGATCGAGGAACTCATGGGGCGGCTGCGGGCGGCAGAGGAAAGGTTCGAGCCTACAGTGGAGCAGGTCACGGAGAAGACGGCCAAACTCCTCTTGACTGAGGAGGAATGGGCGGCAAAACACAAGAGCCGTGCTGATCCGGACTCGTCGTCTGGGTCTGGAAGCAAGGGCCGTGGCCGCTACATCAAGAAAGACAGGTCTGGGGCACGCGCCGGCGGTGAAGGGCGTGACTCCGGTACAAAACTCACGTCGATGGGTACACCACGACGGAAGGGAAGGTGTCGCAAGTGTAACATCTATGGGCACTTCGCGAAGGAGTGCAAGACGAAGCCGCAAGGTGAGGAGCGGCAGGACGCTGCACACCATGCGAATGCTGATCAAGAAGGCACCCTGCTGGTGGCGCAGGTCTGCAATATCATGCGGACGGTCACGCTGGGTGAGC